>NC_053490.1:383013794-383381146 GCF_905171775.1 Rana temporaria
CATTTTTTTACGTTGTTTGCGTTCGGCTTTTTCCGGCGTATAGTTACCCCTGCTATTATGAGGCGTACTCAATGTTAAGTATGGCCGTCGTTCCCGCGTCAAATTAATTTTTTTTTACGTCGTTTGCGTAAGTCGTTTGCGAATAGGGATTTGCGTAGAATGACGTCACCGTCGTAAACATTGGCTTGTTCCGGTTTAATTTCAAGCATGCGCACTGGGATACCCCCACGGACGGCGCATGCGCCGTTCAAAAAAAACTTTGTTTACGTCGGGCCACGACGTATTTACATAAAACACGCCCCCATCACATCCATTTGAATTGCGCGCCCTTACGCCACCAAAGATACACTACGCCGCCGTAACTTACGGCGCAAATTCTTTGAGGATTCCAAAAAAAAAAAGTAAGTTGCGGCCGTGTAGTGTATCTTAGATACGCTACGCCCGACGCAAATATGCGCCGATGTACGTGGATCTGCCCCAATATGTTTATTATTTTAATGTAAAAAAAGCTTTACAATCCCTTTAAGCTGCTGTTGTAACTATTAAAATAATATACATTTCATACCCGATTTTACTTCTGTCTACCACACACCTCTTAAATCTGGCTCATTATATTATGCTCTTTTTTCATATTTATAGATTTAGTTCTACAAGTAATGGCATACACACCAATATACATAACTAATGTGTACGGTTCTTTATCTCTCAAATTTTTTTTTAGTAAATTTCAGCTTCAGATTAGGACAACATTAAAGATATGTCCTCTAGAAGGTAATTAAAGTGGTTGTAAATTAGGTCTGCATGAGGGTAAAAAAACATCTGTGTTCAGCCTTCCCCCCGCCCCCCAAGTACTTACCTGAGCCAGATCTTGATCCAGCGGCTCTTGCTTCTTTCTCTCTTTCCTCATTGGACATGGAGGTAGCAATTGGCTCCTTCCGCTTTCAAAACCAGCCTGTGAGGAGAGAGTTGGGAAACAGGGTCGAACCAAGCCTAGCTATGTGTTTTAGTGGACTGTGATTGAGCCCACACATGTGCCCCCTAGCAAGTGGCATGCTACGGGGGCACTCAAAAGGGGCGAGGAGCCAGGAGCACCCCAGAAGAGGAGGATCGGGGGTTGCTCTGTGCAAAACCATTCCACAGAGTGGGGAAGTATGCAGGGATGGACTGGCCATATGGACTACAGGGAGTTTCCCGGTGGGCCGATGGCTCAGTGGGCCGTTTTTTAAAACAGATATGCTGTTTGGAGGACTTTTTCTAACGCCCTGGCAGCGCCCCAGTGTGAAAGCTCTCAGGATTTCACACTGGGACTGCAGCGGAAGCGTTTTTCAGTCGCTTTACAGGCGCTATTTTTAGCCCAAAAGCGCCTAAAAAAACGCCTCAGTGTAAAAAGGGGTCCTACACTCACCCCCTCTCTTTTACACTCACTCTTTTTTTCTTACACTCACCCCCCTCTCTCACCCACCCCCTCTCACGCTCTTTCCCTCAACCCTCCCTCTCTCTCATTCCCCTTTCTCTCACCCTCTCATGATATACAATAATGGATGTAGGGGCCTTTTGGTGGGCGTGATTTTTCGGGGGGGTGGGGGGCAGCATTTTATTGAATTAAAGTGGGCTGGTCTGGATAAAGTCCAGGGCCAAATTTTTGTCCCAGTCCAGCCCTGGAAGTATGACATGTTACTTGTTAAAAAAAAATATTTTACAATCACTTTAAGACCTTGGGCAAAAAAAAAAAAAGACAGAATGAATTAGACATATTTTGACTTGCCTGTTTAAAATGCGAAATGTTCTTGGTATGCAAGGAGAAACAAATGCTGTAAACATGAATGCATTCAAGGCAAGCACAAGCATAATGTGTATCTAAAGCCAAAACTTTTTAATTTTTTTTTTTTTGAAAGAGTGAGGAATTGTTTAGCCACTTTATTTGTCCTGGTGGCCAGAAAATGATAGAAAATCAAAAATATTAGAGTTGTTACAAGAGCAGAAAATACAAGAATGTAGGTAGAAATCTTCTAATATGGAGCACTATCGTAGCAACTGTCCAAAATGGGGTTCCCCTTGCTTTGGAGGGATTTCGTTTTGCTCTTTGTTTTGTCTTTGACACAGAAAGTAGTCAGGAAATTAAAAAAGGAAAATGGGTGAGGGGCCTTAACCATTCCCTACTCTATCCAAAACTTAAAAAAAAGGTTTTGGCTTTACATACACATATACATACAAAATAACAAATTGAAAGCAGATCGGCTTTACATTACAATGTCTCTTGTGCAATAAAATAAACATACCTGTTTTACAGGTACATTTTATTAAAATCTTGTTTATAATGTACACTGAGCTGCACATGCGCTGTGTTTTAATAAATAGCTAAATGGGTGGGGCTGGGGGGTGACTTCTGGGTCTATAGCCCCAAATCTGGGGCCCTTAGCCCAGAGTCTCTTACCGGGTGCAGCAGGGCCGGATTAATGTAGGGGCTATTGCAGCTCCAGGCCTCTACCTTATTTTAAGCCCAGCCACCCAAAAAGAACAGGCCCCCTGACAGCCCCCACAGCCCACTATATCACAGCCATGTCCCCATGCGGGCTACGATCCTCTCCAAGCCACCTTGTGCCTATATCTGGCCATACCATGTGTGCAGAAGAGAGATCTTCCACATGCTGTGTGGGGAGCCTTCTACTAGGCACTGATGCTGCGCCGCTCCCCCTCTGCCGAGTGCCACAGTGGAAGATTCCAGTGTGCAATCCTCATTCCTGTGTGAGCCTCACACACACACATAGCAGAGCGGAAACCAGCTAGGTACACGGGGAACCTCTGGAAGGGAACCCTCTATAAGGGGAAGCTCTCTGGCGACCCTGATATAAGGAAGTGGCTCTCTGGGGACCCTGATGTAAGGAAGGGGCTCTCTGGGGATCCCGATGTATGGTGGAGGATCTCTGTGACCCTAGTAGAAGGAGGGGGCTCTTTGGGGATCCTGATGTAAAGGGGGGATCTCTGTGGACCCTGATGTAAGGAGAGGGCTCTGTGGGGACCCTGATGTAAGGGGGCTCTCTGGGGATCCTGATGTAAGGAGGGGCTCCCTGGGGAACCTGATGTAAGGGGGAGGCTCTCTGGGGGCCCTGATGTAATGAATGGGCTCTCTGGGGACCAAGATGTAAGGGGGAGGCTCTCTTGGGGGTAGGCTGCGCCCCCCCGCCCCCAGATTTCAGTTGCTCCCCTAGAAGATCCCTGTCCACAACCTCCCCTATAAATCCCCACACAGCACATAGTGGCAAGGGGCCCTGGGGAGGGTGGGTGCAACTCAAATCTGGGGGGGACACAGCCCATCCCAGCAAGCTCCTATATACAGCCATGCAGCATTTACTTGGTGAGGCTGGCACTATTGGGAGTCCCTGTATTCACTGCTGCAGTTGCTACTAAAAAAATGCCTCTGTAAACCTCCAGCCACTGTGGCTTCTATGCTTGCATGGCATCCCCAGAATTCCTTCATATGTGCCTATGTGCAGCTTATACCTGCTGGCCACTCTGGCTTCTATGCTTGCACAGAATCCCTCAAGACATGCCCAGGCCACATGCTGAACTCACTTGGGACACATACGGGCCACAGGTTGGACACCCCTGCAACTAGGTCCCTATCACACTAAGCATTGCATTAAGGAGTGTTAAGGCACACAGCTTCAAGGCAGCCCAATCATACTGAATAGTCTGGCATTGCACCTTAACCTCCCTGGCAGTATGATTATGTCAGGTTTTTGGTGCTGAAAGCGGTACAATTGTTTTGCAAGGAAATTTGGTGTTTTATATTGAAGGCCTGTAATTCTAAGGCCCCGTACACACGACCGAGTTTCTCGGCAGAATTCAGCCAGAAACTCGGTTCAGAGCTGAATTCTGCCGAGAAACCCGGCCATGTGTACACTTTCGGCCGAGGAAGCCGACGAGGACCTCGGCGAGGAAATAGAGAACATGTTCTCTATTTCCTCGTTGTTCAATGGCAAAAGTCGGCCCGCCGAGTTCCTCGGCGGCTTCCACACTGAACAATTTTGGAGTGCGGCTGTCCAGCTTTTGTTCTTTTGTTTTTTGCCATTACCGCATTGCCAGCACCCTGGTGGTTCAACAACCCCTGATCATCACGAGGCTCACCTGGAGCGGTGAGAATTCTGTCTGGGCTTCCACACTGAACTTGACGAGGAACTCGATGTGTTTGGCACGTCGAGTTCCTCGGTCGTGTGTACGGGGCCTTAGAAATAACTCACTTAAATCTGTCCAAACAAGAGTCTAGTAGACAATCCGGGTATGATAAAGTTTGAAACACAAAATCATAAATTATGCAATAATGTAATCAAATCAAAAACACTGAAATTTGCTCAGTCGCAGAATTGTCGCTGTCATTACTTTCAGGGTTTGATGATGAATTTCCCCACAAATCGCTATCGCTCAATTCTGCAGGTGATTCTAATTTAAATGCGTGCGGACCGAACCCCTGTTTTTAACGCATACTGTAGACAGGTTAATTGGTTTTCTGCAAGCTGGTCGGTAAGTAGGCTTGGTTTTTCCCTGGGCATTCCCCAGGTTTTTGTTGTTATTTGATTCTAATTTATTATCGCTGTTTTCTAGCTGGTCTAAAACCACTTTTGACATAAAGGGATACTTTTTGGTTGCTATGGACAATCTCCAGTTTCCAGGCAGAAAGAACAGTTTTTATAATATACAACTGCATGCAGGGAACAGGACAGACCACAAGGGACAAAGGGGGTGGGTAATTATTTGATACAGTACTGTAATCTGTAATATTACAGTATACTGTATCTATACTGTGTTTTTACTTTTTTGAATTTGGCGCCAAACTCTGCCCCTGTGCGTCACGCCGCTCTGGAACGGAGCTCGGTGGCACTCGGCAGTCACCAGTGTGTGAATCGAGCGAGATGACAGCTCGCACACACAGTGGGGACACATTGCAGGATCCAGGGACAAGGTAAGTAACTTCCCCTGTATCCTGCAAAGCGATCCAGAGTCTGGCTCGGGGGTTACTGCTTTTGGTATGTAAAATTAACCCCGAGCCAGACTCAGGAATACCACTAGGCAGGTTAAAGTGGTTGTAAACCCATTTTTATGACTTTATTATTTTATATCTTTATTTTACTAGCTCATTATGCCTTTGTTTTTTTTGTTTTTGTTTTTTTTTATTATTTTTTAAGGGTTTACAACCAAAAAAAAAATATATATGACTTCCATTTTAAGCCAATCAATATAGTGTGGGTATGTTGCCTTCTACTGTAACATGGAGTGCTATTCAACAGGTCATGTATTACCATGTGTTGTGGTGGCGTGCAGTAAAACGCACATTTTACCACAAAGTATAAAAGTGTATACACCCCTATAGTACTATGGTTTTAACAAAAAGTGTTAAAAACCAGTGCTTTGTTGTGCAAGCCACAGAATGGTAATAGTTGAGTAATTGTAACTTTTACAGGTATCAGTATACTGTTGACTATCATGTCATCAAACCAGGGCCGCCATCAGAAATTTTGCTACCCATATTGCTGTCCTTTTAACATGGTGACATCAGCTAACATCTATGCTGCACATGTGTAAAGTTATTTTTACTCTGCTAAAATAACAGCAATAGGGCTGGCAATACAGTGATTGATAGGGAGCACAGGCTGTGCACTGTACATGTCTTCTAGCAGGTTCAGGGAAACACTTTTTTTTCACTCACCTCGATCTCTGCAGCAGCTTCTTTGTAGAGGAATTCTGTCCCTCCCACCAACACAGGATGCACGAGGCTCTGCAGTGATGGACAGTGCATTCTGTGTAACTATTGGCTAAGGAGGCAGCAGGAGGTGGCGCAGCTCACCTCCTGCTGCCTCCTCAGCCAATGAGCAACTGAAAAGTTGTTAAGTCCCTCCCTCATAACATCTCCTGAGTCCCTGCCCTACCAGCTTACTGTGCTTAGCCTATGGCGCCTCTCCTGCACTATTCCTCCTCTGGCTCCTCTCTCCTGCACACTTCCTGGTTGCCGGGCACCGGGCCCCTCCAGATGCTCAGGACTGGTACATGTGTATCGGCCAGTGGCGGCTGGTGCTCAAAATTTTTGGGGAGGCGCAAACGAAAAAAAAATTGCAGCCTCACTGTGCCCATCAAATGCAGCCACTGTGCCATCAATTGTCACCACTGTGCAATGCCATCAAATGCAGCCACTGTGCCATGCCATCAAATGCAGTCACTGTGCCATGCCATCAAACGCAGCCACTGTGCCATGCCAGCATAAACTATAAATGCCCTCTATATTCTTTAAATGCCATTGATATTCTATAAACAATAAATACCATTTATATGCTATAAACTATAAATGCCCTCTATATTCTATAACTGGCATCGATTTTCTATAAACAATAAATGCCATCCTGGCAGATGGAGAAGAGACAATAAACTGGGTGCATTTTTGGGCCTTTTTCAGGGGCTCCCATTGTTCTATAGGGACTGAAAATGCCCAATCCTGCCCCAGAGGGGCCTATCATCTTTTTCAGGCCCCAAGCGTCACCACACTGGGGGGTGGGGCATTGTGGGACACAATGGGAATCCAGACGTCGAGCATTTCTAGAAAATCAATCGCTTAAAGCGGTTCTCCACCCTAAAGTGAAGTTGCGCTGATCGGCACCCTCCCCCCCTCCGGTGTCACTTTTGACACCTTTCAGGGGGGAGGGGGGTGCAGATACCTGTCTAAAGACAGGTATTTGCACCCACTTCCGGCCCGGCATTCACGGGCAAAAGACGGGCATTGCATCACATCCCGTCGCCCCCCCCCGTTGTGTGCTGGGAACACTCGGCTCCCAGCACACAGCGGGAGCCAATCGGCGGGCACAGCGCGACTCGCGCATGCGCCGTAGGGAACCGGGCAGTGAAGCCGGAGCGCTTCACTTCCTGGTTCCCTCAGCGTGGATGGAGGGGGGAGCAGCAGGGTGACGAGCGATCGCTCGTCCTCTGCTACGGACGCCGCTGGACTCCAGGACAGGTAAGTGTCCTAATATTAAAAGTCAGCAGCTGCAGTATTTGTAGCTGCTGGCTTTTAATATTTTTTTTTTGTCGGAACATCCGCTTTAAATTCACATCTAAGCAAAATGTAAGCAGAGCTATTCCATTCCTAGAGATTTCAGGGCCCTCTGCACCTGGTCCGTCTAGGTTCTGTGTCCGCTTCCCTGTGTTTTACTGCGTCTGGGAAGAACAAATAGAAACTAAGACACAATACCTGGGCGGTGGTGGCGGCGGTGTGGTGTCACTGGCGACGGTGTCACTGGCGGTGTCTGCTGTGTGTGTCCCGGGTGGTTTAGCCAATCAGGTTACCGATAGCCAGAACCGGTCAACCTGATTGGCTGAGACGCCTGACAGTCTTATCCAAGGAACGCACCCCGGTACATTCCCTGGATAAGCATCCGGAAGGCTGAGGGCTGTACTCGGAAAGCCTATCAGAGCCGCTGGCTCTGATAGGCACTTCCGTACAGTCAACCAGCTGCCGCTATTCAGGTGGTCGGCGCTGATATCTGACCATCTGAATCCGGCCAGCGGCGACAACAACATCGATTCATGCAATGCATGAATCAATGTTATTAGTCAGTGGTGTGCGGGAGCCAGAGGGGGCGACGCTCCAGCGCTCTCTATGGACAAACCGCCACTGGTATCGGCTGTACCGCCTGATGGCAGCCCTGCGTAAAACTGATGCCTAATAAAATGGATGTAATATGACTATCAACTTAAAAATGGGTACTTTGGGTACAGGGCCCAGGTTCTAGAAGGGCTCAAAGGATACCAGCTACAGAATGCTCATCTTATTTCTACCACTGTTGTTTCACCTCTTCTTCTCTTCCTTTCCTTCTTTCCCTTTCCAATCTTATTCAATGATTGTCTATTATGCACTCATATGAGGCTCAAACTCAGGGATGTAGTCCCCCATGGGTTAAATTTCCAGATCTATATATATTGCAGTGAGTTTTTTCTGGGTTGTCTTATTACCGCATTGACAGAAATCTGGATTGTGTCTCATTTTTTCTATACAGAATGAATAGAACGATAAGGGGCTCCAGAATCCTGTCCTATGTATTGATCTTTATTCTGCAACATTTCGTGTTGTTTTATGATGTCTTTAACGTGCCTTATCCAGACCTCTGTTCTATTTGAATGATTGCAATTCTAAGTGCTTTCTTAAAACAATTACAATTACAATGGGGGCAGGATAGTACATGTAGATTGATAGAAGCTTCACCTCCCTCTTATTCTAAGACACAGTCTGGATGGGCGTGACACATCCCGAAACTGGCAGAAATCCACCCACACCATGTTATTGTCAAAAAATAATAAATATTTAATTTCAAATTTATATAATTGTATGCCAATTAAAAAAAAAATTATTTTTAAATAAAAGAAGCTCCTCCTGCTTATGTTTCCCTGCAGACAGACTGAGAAAAATCTGGGTCATGTGACAGCCGTATTTCGATTAGGAAAAAGGTACTTAGGTAATTTTTTTTATTAAAATATTTACACTGCCATCATCCAGATACATAAATAGAAGGGACAATGTAAATTATACAGTGTGTGCTTAGTATCACTTTAACCTCCAGATACATTCTCAAGACATACAGTAAATTCATGATATGTACACAAATATTACTGAAAATAAAGCAATTTCTACACATGCTGATGCATAGTTCTCCATGGTGTTGGGTTGTCTCAGAGAGCTATACAAAATATTACTATTAAATAGGGCTGTGCAAATGAACTTTTAATTAATCGATTAATCTTAAATTTTTTTTGATCGATCAAAATTCTTTTGATTTGTACTCACCTCTCCGCCAGCTTCTGGGCCTTCAGGGAGTTCATTTGGAGATCCAGTTATGTCACGGACACCGGCGGGGCTTGCCGTGTCCATCTGAAGGGCTCCTTTGCTGTGCCTTCATATCTGCATACCAGTGGGACCTTACTATCTGCCACACGCAAGGGCTATTACATTTCCCTCTATCAACCTGGGATTCTACAACCATCCACTGGGAGTTGTGATAGTTCCCTTCACGGGACATCTACATGCCGACGGACTGATGTTAACCTCTCCTCATCTGGATTCAGCAGTGGTATCGTTGTACACATTTTTATACCAGTATCATACTTAGCTACATGTTTTTATGACTGCTTTTGGTACCGTTTGGTATCACTCGCACCATTTTTACAGTTTATGTAGCTACATTGATTTTATCTCCAGTGCAATATTTATTTGGTTACCTACTTGAAGACTATAAAAGTTTTAATGCTATTCCCATCGAGCGCTGCCTTTGTGTGTTTTTTGTATCCTGCTTTCCATTTTTCCAGTGGTTGGTAGCTGCACTGGGAATCAGCCTGCAAGGAGATCAGCTAAAAGTAGTTGGATCTGTATGTGCGTTATAATTAATCAAAATTAGTTGATTAATCGATAAAAAAAAAAAACGATTGATCGAACAGAAAAATGTTGATCAGTAACAGCCCTACTATTAAATTATAAGTACTATTACATTAAATATTATGGTAGCACAATTGCGGCCATTTGAGTAGCACTGCAGCAAGTGCTAGCTGGTACTTGTGGGCTTACATATTTCACATTGGAAGTAGGTATATGAAAATCTTTTTTTTTATCCTTGTATTATAGCCTTACCTTCTAAGTTTAGCTTTATTGATAGAACTGAGTTGATTATATCTGCAGCACGGGCTGGTTTGCACTGTAGGGAAAAAAATTAAGATTTAGTGCTGTCAAACGATTAAAATTTTTAATCGCGATTAATCACATTAATGTCATAGTTAACTCATGATTAATCTATCTAATTTATGACGAATTTCCCCACAAATATCGCACAATTCTGCAAGTTATTATAATTTATGATCGCTGTTTTCTAGCTAATCTAAAACCATTTTTGACATAAAGGGACACTTTTGGACAATCTACAGTTTTTCAGGCAGAAAGAATAGTTTTTATTTTATAAAAGTACATGTAGGACACTGGGCAGACCACTAGGGACAAGGGGGGTGTGTATTTTTTACATACAGTACTGTAATCTATAAGATTACAGTATACTGTATGTAATGTGTTTGTTTACTTTTTTGAATTTGGCGCCGTTCTCCGCTCCTGTGCGTCGTAACGTCGCAGGGAGCGGAGCTCGGCGGCACACAGGCACTGTGAATCGAGCGAGGAGGACCCGCCGAGCGAGGAGGACCCGCCAAGCGAGGAGGACCCGCTCGATCACACAGCGGGGTGGTATCGCTGGATCCAGGGACAAGGTGAGTAACTTGCCTGTGAATGCAGCGAGAAGGTAAGCCGCGCCGCGCCGCTGCACACTCTGCACGTCCACCCCGAGGGCTCCTGCGTTAATCGCGCGATAAAAATATTGACGGCGTTAACATGGGTTTGCGTTAACGCCGTTAATATCGCGTTTAACGCACAGCCCTAATATCAATAGATTATTACCTTTGTGCAAGCCTCACTTTTGTTGCATATTGTAACATTGCAGAATATAATTTTTTTATTGTATCCTTGAAATAGGAAAGGACTAATCTGGATTCTTACCTCAGTCGACTTTCCATTTCCAAATCCGTTGTTGGAACACTGCCACCAGCAGCACAACTAGTATAAGAAAGATGTGCATTATGTTTTCATATGATCAACTTGAACAATACAGAATCTACCGTCTGTTTCTATATATCCTACTATCATAATTACAACATTGTATATCTCCTGTGGCTGTTACTATTTCCACCATAATGGATAGTTTAATCTTCTGTATCCAGCAATAATTAACTTAAACTTTTCCAGTGGGCTCTAATTGGGTCTAGATTGGTACAACATATTTCATTGAAACCTCAATATTTATTTAATGGTTATAAAATATTATAGCTCAGAGTTTATTGTCAGTTTAGATTTCTAATATTTAGGCAAATGTGACAAATCGTCAATCCACCATATAGATCTCTTGGGGACTCTTCGAGAGATATCTGTGTGTAAGTTCCCAGCTCTACCCATCTTCCTTGGCCATTACATGAGGATCCCACTATCACTGATAAATTCTTCATTACAGATAGAGTGAGACTCTCTCTTTTGAATCCTTTGGCAAAGCTACTGACTCTGAAACTGCCCCAACCTAAGAAGATTACAGTTAGTGTGAGAGATGGGGGTAGAGACTATGGGGTTGATTTACTAAAGACAGGCATGGCAGTACATAAACCAAATTAAAAGCACCACCGTTTATATGCTCCTGTCAGATATACTGTCCAGTTCAAACATCGCTGCTGGGTGCTGGGTCACTGATAAGAGAATGTCAAGCCCGTTCATATAGCAACAAACGTTTCCCAGGGCCGTACATCAATATAGTGGATCATGAAACAAATGATCACAAACTAGCTTTAGTTGGCTTTCCACCCATCAAGAACATGATTCACCCAGGTAGAACTTAATCAGACATGCCTCTCTGATTAAGCCCTAAATGAGAGAAACACGTTAGAGGGGCTTTCCTGTTGGGTGGAGAGCCAGCTGAACCCAGTTTGCGATCATTTGTTTTGTGATTCAATATATTGGTGTGCGGTCCTGTGAAACATTTATGAATGGGAGTACAGTTATCCTGTCACACAGACAGTTTTCTGGATTGTAAACTAAACTGCACATTTCAGTGTAAAATTGACCTTTTAATGAGGGAAAATAGGACAAAATGTAGTAGAGATACAAAGTATAGGCAAGTGTTTTACTACAATAATTAAGAAGTAGATGATTCAACAGTGTAAAATTGGCCAGTAGCAGGACACGTTTTAATATGAAAGACTGGACCCAAAGGTAATTGAGACAAGAGTAGAGGTTTTACTGCAAGAGTTGAGATACTGCAGATGATATAGCACTGTAAAATTGTCCAGCAGCAGAACAATTTTAGTGAGCAAAAGCACAGGCAGTCATTATACAAAAAGCAATACGATATCCACAGAGGATACAGCAGTGTAGAATTGGTTGAGAGCAGGACAGTTTTCATCACAGATAATATTCTACTCAGATTATATCTCATTTTTATTTTTACTAGAGGGGGGGAGGGTAAGGTGAATGTGACTGATATGATTTGAGGTGGGTTAGGTGCACACTCTTTTTCCACTTAGGTTTGTTACTTTGAAATGATGCAGCAGCAGCAGCAGTTCCTAACATTATGTTTAAAAAATATATATCTTCAGACAAAATCGCCAGGATTGTGAATTTCAAACCCATTTGGTTACACCTGATCCCACAGTAATATCAAATATCAACCTTAGTCCTGTTCAGAAGCTGCTAAATGAAGGTCGTACCATAAATCAGACAGGCAGAATAGTTGATTGGGTGACAAATTTGTGGTACTTTTGAGCATAGGTACTGAAACCAATTCACATTGTAATTATTATCCTTATTGTTGGATTGGCACCTGTGACATAAAAATATATATACATATACATTGCATCTTCCATGTTATAAATTATACTCACCCTCCATCTACTAGTATTACATTGAGGTTGGAGTTAGAGTCATTTGTAGGAGTGGCAAAGCCTTCCTCTGCTCTTAAAGTAAATGCAGCTCCATTTAAATCTGGGGAAAATATGCCTAGGCTAGGAATAAAATTGATCCAACAGTCAAGGTATCACTTCCCTGTAATGGCAAAGTGCATGTTTCATCGCTGTAAGCTGCCATTGTTACAGTATAACGGCTGATTCCATTTTCAGATGGAATGGTAATTGTCTCGTGAAAACAAAAAATGAATAAAAATTGTAAAAGTTCACAAACCTTCCATAATATTCCTACAGGAACAGTG
Source organism: Rana temporaria (assembly GCF_905171775.1). NCBI lineage: Eukaryota > Metazoa > Chordata > Amphibia > Anura > Ranidae > Rana > Rana temporaria. Next base: position 383,026,610 of record NC_053490.1, read on the forward strand.
TCACATTTATATGAAGAGGAATAAAGGAATGACTAGATTATGTAGAGTGCTGTAGTGAAGAAAAGTATACCGCTCTAAAAACAATCAATCCCCATTGCTTCCGAGTAAGCATCACAGGATGCAAAACATGTCAGCTCTTTTTTCCTAATCCACTTCTTGTTTGACTGCATGAATTTTGGCTGTTTTGTCCATTTGAATTTTTGTTGTTTTTTCATGTTTTGAATAAAGACATCGTTTTTTTGAGGAGTGCGGCGATCCAGGATTTTTATTTCATCTCATAGATTATGTAGAGTGTTACATTTTTTAAATTGAACGGTCACGCAATTGTCAGTTAAAGCGACCCAGTGCCAAATCGCAAAAAGTGGCATGGTCTTTGGCCAGCGAAATGGTCCAGGGCTTAAGTGGTTAATTAGGTTTTTGGCGAAAATTGTATCTTCATCATGGCCTAATTCCAAATCCAAAAAGGCCAGTGTGTTTGGGTCAGTGACAAATGTAAAAGACAGGCCATATGGATTATCATTGCAGTATGCCACAAATTGGCTGATTGTATCAGGGGCACCATCCCAGATGACAATTATGTCATCTATATACCTCCCGTAAAAAACAATATTGTCCTAAAAGGGATTCTATCTAAGGATGTGATGTGTCTCCCAAAAGCCAATCGCTAGATTTGCATAGGATGGGGCAAAATTGGTCCCCATCGCAGTGCCCTGTAGTTGTAAGTAAAAATCTCCATCAAAATTAAAATAGCGTTTTAGGAAGCTATGTGCCAGAGAAACATTCTGGATTTATAATCTTGATGTTCTTTCACCTGGTGATCTCTTTTACATAATTGTTTATATAAAAATCTCATATATCACATATATTTTACCTTTGATAATTGTTCTTATCTGCCTTATAATATAATTTCAAACACACTTTTTATTTATTCCTCTTCAGGTTCTTGTCTTATAGGGGTGGCGGGAACTTTTTTTAAGTATCGGGGGCAATATAGTATAGAGTTGTTTTTTTATATATATATATATATATATATATATATATATATATATATATATATATATTATATATATTTTTTTTTTCCTCTTAGTATTATTATTTTTACTACCAATGCACATTGTGTGCTAAACATTGGTTGGTAGTATTTTTTGTAACTTTTATAGCCCAATGTAGCCCATTGGGCTAAATTGGTGCAATGTCATAGGTGCAATGTCATGTCGGAATACTTATACCTTTTGATTATATCCATGAAATATCTAGCGCACTAAATAATATGCAAATTAATGGGTATATACAACTAATATATAAAGAACAACAGATATGGCATTTTCTAAGATATATACATTAATATACAACTTTGGCACCAGAGCTGTACCACTTCCATTCATGTATTGCACTAACTACATGGTTAACTTAGACTATGTACTCTAAAGTTTCCTGTACATAGACATTAAAATTCTTGTCATATATATTTTTTTGGATGGACATGGATTTGATGGGGTCACTCCATCTGATTGCCTTCCTTCATTATCTATTTATTCATTTTAATCATGTGTTTTTTAGATTGTGTTGGCTCCAATTGTTATTATGAATTCATGATCCTATTTAACCAGTTAGCAACCGCCCTATAGACGAAATACGTCTACAAGGCGGTTGCTTAACTCTGGGAGGGCGTCAATGTACGTCCTCCCAGAATCGCGCTCCCGCGCGCCCTGTGGGGCGCGCACACGGGAGTCTCCGTGACCGCCGGGTCCTCCGGACCCGACTGATCACGGATCACGGTAAATCGCCGCTGATAGCGGCGATTTACCACGTGATCGCTCCGTCCAATGACGGAGCGATCACTAGTAAACAAACCGGCGTCATGTGATGACGCCGGTTCCTCCCTCTCCTCTCTGTACCGAACGGTACAGTGTGAGAGAGGAGAGGGGAGAGAGCGGAAGCAGCAGCAGCTGCTGCTGCGGGCTGGATCTGTGACACATGCAGTCACAGATCCAGCCATCGATCCCTCCCTGTGCAATACTCTGCAGTACCAGCCATACTCTGCAATGCCCCCACACTCTGCAATGCCCCCACACTCTGCAATGCCCCCACACTGTGCAATACCCCCACACTGTGCAATACCCCAAAATACTCTGCAATGCCCCCACACTCTGCAATGCCCCCACACTCTGCAATACCCCAAAATACTCTGCAATACCCCAAAATACTCTGCAATGCCCGCAATACTCCGCAATGCCCCCAATACTCCGCAATGCCCCGCAATACTCCGCAATGCCCCACAATACCCCACAATACTCCGCAATACTCCGCAATACCCCGCAATACTCCGCAATACCCCACAATACCCCGCAATACCCCGCAATACCCCGCAATACCCCACAATACCCTGCAATACCCCACAATACTCCGCAATACCCCACAATACTCCGCAATACCCCACAATACTCCGCAATACTCCGCAATACCCCGCAATACTCCGCAATACCCCACAATACCCCGCAATACTCCGCAATACCCCACAATACCCCGCAATACCCCGCAATACCCTGCAATACCCCACAATACCCTGCAATACCCCACAATACTCCGCAATACCCCACAATACTCCGCAATACCCCACAATACTCCGCAATACCCTGCAACGTCGTCTATGGGGATTTTTAAGTAGCGAAGTTTGGCGCCATTCTACGAGCGTGTGCAATTTTGAAGGGTGACATGTTGGGTATCTATTTACTCGGCGTAACTTCATCTTTCACATTTATGCAAAAAAATGAAGAAAAAATACTAAATTTGCCAAATTTTATAACAGAAACAAAGAAAAATTCATTTTTTTTTACAGAATTTTCAGTCTTTTTTCTTTTATAGCGCAAAAAATAAAAAACCCAACGGTGATTAAATACCACCAAAAGAAAGCTCTATTTGTGTGAAAAAAAGGACGAAAATTTCATTTGGGTACAGTGTTGTATGACTGAGTAATTGTCATTCAAATTGTGAGAGCACCGAAAGCTGAAAATTGGTCTGGTTATTAAAGGAGTTCTCTGACCTAAAACTTTTAACCCCCGCTGTGCCCGGGCTGTAAAAAAATAGAAAATAAACTTTCACTTACCTGCCTACGATCCCCCGTTGTTCCGATATCGCCGTCCCGTTCTCCGGTCCCGGGCCCCTTCCGCTTCCTGTGTGTCGGTGACTCATAGTGCGCTCAGCCTATCAGCGGCCGCAGCAATGTCCCGTCGCGGCCGCTGATAGGCTGAGCGCACTATGAGTCACCGACACAGGAAGCGGAAGAGACCGGGACCGGAGAACGGGACGGCGATATCGGAACAACGGGGGATCGTAGGCAGGTAAGTGACAGTTTATTTTCTATTTTTTTACAGCCCGGGCACAGCGGGGGTTAAAAGTTGTAGGTCAGAGAACTCCTTTAAGGGGGTTTACGTGCCTAGTGGTCAAGTGGTTAAGATATCATTGTTTTAAAAAATATATATATTTATCATTTTCTATATTGGGTCTTATAAATATCTGATTAATTATTTTCTATCAAACTGTATTATGCTATATTACAATTTATCATAGCATCATTTATTTATAGATTTTTTTTATCATGCTATATTATTATTCATGAACTGTATGTCTATGTGCTAATTAGTTTTTGACTATAGCTCCATTTATTTATTAATCTTGCTCCGCCATGCATTTTGATAGAGATAACAGAGCAATATATCCCCCTCCCCCTCCTTGTACACATCCTATATAATAGCCCCATATGGTCCTTTCATTGTAGTCTGCTTGAGAAAGGAGCGTGGCTTGCCGTAATACCTGCAGGGCGCATGCTCACTAATAGTGATGCATAGCGTGTGCAACATCCCCTGTTGACATCCTTCCTACTGCGCCTCACATCTCGCTTTTTAGTCTCCCCCACCGCAGCCGGCTTCTCTACATCTGCGTTGGGTTCTGTGAAGACAAGCGCTCGCACATGAAAGACCGAGGAAGCGGGACCGTCACCGTCTGGGCTTACTCTTTGTTCTGTTCCTATGCGATGGCAGCCCTGAGTGTTTTTGCACATCGACAGCAGGAACACAGACAGCAAAAAAATAGAAAAATCATGGTGGTTCTAATCCTTTCCAAAAAAACAAAAACGAAAAAAACTGCAAGCACTAGCTGACATACAAGATTTCACATGCTGATACTTGAATATAAATTCCAATGATATGTACATATGCTGCCTCTTTTCTCACAACAGCAAATAATACAGGTTTTTGTTGTTTTGGTGCATGTGGATTTCATTGATTAGTGAGCCAGTCACATTCATCTTCTTTTATTTTAACTTATTTAAAGGTAAGATGTAGCACATGTTATAGGAACAGGAGGCATAAAGGCAGCATTAGTTGTATGTTGAACTTGTACAACATACTAGGATCACACAATACACATTCAACATCAGTGGACAATCGGGTTCAGATAGCCATTGCGATGTACATGCATATATGTAATGTCAAAATATATTAAAGTTGGTTGTAAACCCTTACATATACCCAGTGAAGTGACTGGCCTCAGCTGATACACAGAGATTAAACAAATCCTCCTACCTGTTTATCTGCAGCCCTCTCCTCTAAATCTGTTAAAAAGCTGAATTATAAAGTTTGTGTGAGAGTTAAGAAAAAAGGGGATGGAGAACTGAAGTTACACTCTGCAGAACTCAGTGAGGAGAGCTCTGAGAGCTGATTGGAGGAAAGAGACACACCCCCCTGCACACAGGAACACATATGAAGCTATCAATCACCTATGTCACCATTTTTCTCTTGCGGTCAGAAAAACTTGTCAGAAGGGACTCATGCTGATAGTAGACGAACAAAGCAGCAGACAAAAGTGACACCTAGTGCTCTGCATTGAAACAAGTACACACTATAGAAGGATATGCTTTGTACATATTTAGGGCCAGATTCACAATGAGAGTACGCCGGCGTATCTACTGATACGCCGGCGTACTTTCAAATTACCCGCGTCGTATCTTTAGTTTGAATCCTCAAACCAAGATACGACGGCATCTGGGTTCGATCCGACAGGCGTATGGCTTCGTACGCCTTCGGATCGTAGATGCAATACTTCGGCGTCCGCTGGGTGGACTTTGCGTCGTTTTCCGCGTCGGGTATGCAAATTAGCTTTTTTCGACGATCCACGAACGCACGTGCGGCCGTCGCATTCTCTTACGTCGTCTCTAGTCGGCTTTTTCCGGCGTATAGTTAAAGCTGCTATTTTGCGGCGTATAGATAGACTTGCCATGTTACGTATGGCCGTCGTTCCCGCGTCGAAATTTATTTATTTTTTATTTTTTGCGTAAGTCGTCCGTGAATAGGGATGGACGTAAGTCACGTCTAAGTTCAAAAAATTACGTCGTTGCGACGTCATTTTGCACAAAGCACGGCGGGAAATTTTGAAACGGAGCATGCGCAGTTCAATGAATCACGCCCCCTAATCGCCGATTTGAATTCCGCCGCCAGAAATACACTACGCCGCCGTAAATTACGGCGCAAAATCTTCCTGGATTCGACTTAAAGCCAGGTAAGATACGGCGGCATAGCGTATCTCTGATACGCTGCGCCTATCTAAATGTATGTGAATCTGCCCCACAATGTCTAAAGTTTACCGACACTTTAAGGATTTATCCCTGCTGTTTATTTGCTTTAGTAATCAGACTTATTTTAAACCTAAGGGCGGGAGTAATATTATTAATTTTGTGTAATGAAAATATTTAGTGATAATATATTCATATACAGTACAATTATATACGGTCTATGTTTGCAGACACCTGCTTAATTTGCATATCATAACAAATGGTGGGTGTGGTGGGATTTTAGGGACTGAATCTGTAAGAACCTTCCAAGACCACATGTGACTCAAGGGTGCTGCAACAGAGTTGCTAATTTGATGTTTAGGTCTATCATTAATTTCACTATTCAGTATCCATACTGCTGCACTGCTTTGTATGATATCTTCACAGATCTACTGAATGTACACCCAACACCTGCTAATACTGATTGTAAAACTTTATTTTTGTTTAAATACAAGACAACATATTTAGTCCTGGCTCAGACACTAGAATGGACAGACACCCCATTAAATCAAGACATACCATACAACATACGATACAAAGAGCATAAATACAGCACAGAGTCCAATAACTCAGTCCAGTACAGAAAATAAATAATCAAGTTGATTTGCTTTAAGATTTAATCAAGTATATATGCTGTGGCTGACCACAAAGAGATGGTTTTAGATATTCTTAGAAGAACTTAATAAACACAATAGCTAGTTGAATTCCAGCCAGCAGAGCCCAGGATGCAGCTAGAGAGAAAAAACAAAATGTTTTAGGGTACCAAAAACATAGAAAATTCTTTCATGTCTTAAACTGTAAGTGTCTTTAGTATTCATACATGGCTTCTCTATTGGAGGAAAAAAAAGACAACTATACTATAATCTTTATTTCATTTCAGAAAGACTGTAGGAAACACTAATACCCTGTACACACGATCGGATTTTCTGTCGGAAAAACCTTGGATGTTTTTTCCGAAGAAATTCCGCTCAAGCTTGGCTTGCATACACACAGTCACACAAAAGTTCTCTGAACTTTTCACCGTCAAAATGCGGCGACGAACAACACTACGACGAGCTGAGAAAATTAAGTTTAATGCTACTGAGCATGCATCAAATTGTTTCCAAGCATGCGTTGGAATTTTGCGCGTCGGAATTGCTATAGACGATCGAATTTCCTGATAGGATTTTTTCTGTCTGAAAAATGGAGAACCTGCTCTCAAACTTTTGCTGGCGGAAATTCAGACAGAAAAAGTCAGATGGAGCATACACACGGTTGGAATTTCCGTTCAAAAGCTCACATCAGACTTTTTCCGACTGGAAATCTGGTCGTGTGTATGCGGCATAAAGTCTTATAGACTTGAATAGGATGTACCCATGCTGCAGGACCATGCTGGTAACCTTGTTAAGAGAAAGGGATCCACTATGCAAATTGTCTTACAGTTCGCCAGATTGGCTTAAAGGCTCTTTGGCTGTAAGGCAGGAAGTTCGGGAATTTAAAATCCTGTGGCAGAGGATTCCTGACTATGCATTCTGTGTTCTCAGACGGTCTGTGGCAGAGACGGTTTCTATACTGTCCGTGCATCATTCCGGCTGCTAGGTCATGTGAGAGGGGTCTATTTGGGTGAGCACTCAGGACTGAGTGGCGAATATTGGAACTTTTGTGCATTCTGTACCTCGTACCTGAACCTTCCCCTTTTCTCTACACTCTCTACTTCCTTCACAATTTTTATGCAGCGAAAGTAAAGCCTACAGTTAAAGGTTTTACATCTTGTGTGGACATTGCAACTTTCTACAGACTTTCTTCCCTAGACAATGAACTGAGTGGTAAAGTGCAAAACCCAAAATCTAAACCAGCAGCTAAATCTAAATCTAAACCAGCAGCTCCTACGGGGGTAGTGCTACACGTGGGGGCTCGTCCAGGATCATTTGCCATCTGTAAAAATCTGCAATCAAGGAAGTGCTGGACTGTGCTTTAAAAAGCAAGAGAAAGGGGTTTAGGTGTCCTTTTATGAAGCAGTGAAATCTATTCCCTGCTTCGTTCTCCGGCCTTCACAGTGAAGATTTTTCTCATCCGTGTGCCGGTTTATGAAGCGGAGAAGATCGCTTCACCCTTGGAGGAGTGAAGTGATCTTCCAACTGTTCAAACAGTGGAGAACGGCCCCTGATACTGGAATCTCGTGAGACTTTATGAGATTACAGTACCGGAAATTCACCAAAAAACCGAGATGTCAGTTTATTGAGCAGTGATAAATTATCACCGCTCATTACATTGACAGACCGCGTGGTTAATGTAATTAAAATAACGAGTCCCCCTTCAAAATATATACATGTATACACACACACACATTGTATATACATGTATATACACACACATATATATATATATATACATGTACACATGATATATATGTATGTATATATATGTATACACATAAATATTACAGGGGGACATGGTTACAGTGTTGGGGGGTCAGAACGAGGTAGAAGGAAGTTAAAAATCTTCCTCCTTCCCCCTCAGATCCCCCGGGGTTCCCTCTTCACTCCCCGCTTCACCACCTCTGAGATGGTGAATCGGGGAGTGTGAATTCTGACACAGATCTGGCTCAGATCACAGCTTCATAAACTGGCCGTTTCTGTGTCAGTCTATGAGACTTCTCTGTGTGTAGAGATAATCGGCGGGAGAACAAATTCAAACACTTCTCCCCCCGATTATCTCTGTTTCATAAACTGCTTATGGGCTGTGATCAGCGGTGATTCTTGGGATCACCGCTCTTCACTGCTTCATAAACAGACACCTAAGAGTGCAGAGTGGCATCCGTGTGGGTGGAGCCAGAGAAGAGAAAAGCATGCGAGCTACGTGCCAAGAGAGCAGAAAGGGGAGGAGTTCCGCCAACTGCGTGAAACACGTGCGTGTGTTTGGCGCCAAGACCAGACGTTGCCAGATCGAGAGAGGAGATCGCGCAGCATGATGTCTTTTTATTGAGTGCCAGCCATGTCGGGGCCCAGGATGCCATCCATGTCAAATACTGTGGGTGCCACATCATCCAGAGCCCCGCTTACAGATACGGGGATCTGCTTAAGAACTCAAATGTTTTAAATCTAAAGTGCTAATTTTAAAGGCTAATATGCAAGTTATTGTCCTAAAAAGTGTTTGGGGACCTGGGTCCTGCCCCAGGGGACATGTATCAATGCAAAAAAAGTTTTAAAAACGGCTGTTATTTCGGGAGCAGTGAATTTAATAATGCTTAAAGTGAAACAATAAAAGTGAAATATTCTTTTAAATTTCGTACCTGGGGGGGGGGGGTGTAAAGTATGCCTGTGAAATAGTGCATGTTTCCCATGCTTAGAACTGTCTCTGCACAAAGTGTAATTTCTGAAGGAAAAAAAGTCATTTAAAAATCACTTGCGGATATAATGAATTCTCAGCTCCCGGCAATTCAGAGAGAATTTATTCATACAAAAAAAAGCGTGGGGGTCCCCCCAAATTCAATTACCAGGCCCTTCAGGTCTGGTATGGATATTAAGGGGAACCCCGTCATCAATTTAAAAAAAATGACGTGGGGTTCTCCCCAAGTATCCATTACAGACCCTTCAGGTCTGGTGTGGATTTTAAGGGGAAACTCCACCCCCAAATTTAAAAAAAAAATGGCGTGGAGTTCCCCCAAAAATCCACACCAGTCCCCTTATCCGAGCACGTAACCAGGCCGGCCACAGAAAAGAGGGGGGACGAGAGAGCACCAGGCCACATGCCCTCAACATGGGGAGGATGTGGACAAGCGCCTCATCCCCACAACCCTTGCCCGGTGGTTGTGGTGGATATTTGGGGGTAACCCCACGTCATTTTTTTTAAATTGATGGCAGGGTTCCCCTTTATATCCATACCAGACCTGAAGGGCCTGGTAATTGATTTGGGGGGACCCCCAGACTTTTTTTTAAAGAATGAATTCTCTCTGAATTGCCGGGAGCCGACAATTCATTATAGCCACGAGTGATTTTTAAATGACTTTTTTTACACTTTGTGCAGAGACAGTTCTAAGCACGGGAAACATGCGCTATTTCACAGGCATACTTTACACCCCCAGGTACAAAATTTAAAGGAATATTTCACTTTTATTGTTTCACTTTAAGCATTATTAAATTCACTACTCTCGAAAAAACGGTTGTTTTTAAAACTTTTTTTGCATTGATACATGTACCCTGGGGCAGGACCCAGGTCCCCAAACACTTTTTAGGACAATAACTTGCATATTAGCCTTTAAAATTAGCACTTTAGATTTCTCCCATAGACTTTAACAGGGTGTTCCGCGGCTTTTCGAATTTGCCGCGAACACCCCAAATTGTACGCTGTTCGCCGAACAGGTCTGGTGTGGATTTTAAGGGGAAACTCCACCCCAAATTTTAAAAAAAATGTCGTGGAGTTCCTCCAAAAATCCACACCAGTCCCCTTATCCGAGCACGTAACCGGGCCGGCCACAGAAAAGAGGGGGGACGAGAGAGCACCAGGCCACATGTCCTCAACATGGGGAGGATGTGGACAAGGGCCTCATCCCCACAACCCTTGCCCGGTGGTTGTGGTGGATATTTGGGGGTAACCCCACGTCATTTTTTTTAAATTGATGGCGGGGTTCCCCTTAATATCCATACCAGACCTGAAGGGCCTGGTAATTGATTTGGGGGGACCCCCACACTTTTTTTTTTAATGAATGAATTCTCTCTGAATTGCCGGGAGCCGACAATTCATTATAGCCACGAGTGATTTTTAAATGACTTTTTTTACACTTTGTGCAGAGACAGTTCTAAGCACGGGAAACATGCGCTATTTCACTGGCATACTTTACACCCCCCAGGTACAAAATTTATAGGAATATTTCACTTTTATTGTTTCACTTTAAGCATTATTAAATTCACTACTCTCGAAAAAATTGCTGTTTTTAAAACTTTTTTTGCATTGATACATGTACCCTGGGGCAGGACCCAGGTCCCCAAACACTTTTTAGGACAATAACTTGCATATTAGCCTTTAAAATGAGCACTTTAGATTTCTCCCATAGACTTTAACAGGGTGTTCCGCGGCTTTTCGAATTTGCCGCGAACACCCCAAATTGTTCGCTGTTCGCCGAACAGGCGAACAGGCAATGTTCGAGTCGAACATAAGTCCGACTCGAACTCGAAGCTCATCCCTAGTCAAGACCATCGGAGAATATGGTGGGATTAGACAGTTAGAGAAGGGTGGTGATTGTCAAAGTGTAATATATAAAGTGATAATGTATTTTTGAAAGTGTGTATACTGTTTCTTTCTTTCCTTTCTTTTCTCTTCCCCATCCCATTTTTTCGGTTCATGTACAAAACTCTCAGGTTTGAGAGGTTACTATTCTTTTCCCTCAGACTTTTTGTAGCAGGGATGTATGTAGCGCTGGTCTCCCAACAAGTCGGGCACTATTGAAAATGTAGGGGTGTCTGAGCCGATAATTGGGCTCAGACTCTGTTAATTCTATTTAAATTAGCCTCTGTTTTGGCTATGGTTGTGCTCGGTAGAAGTTTTTCCTTCTTGCCTATAGGTGGCGTTACCACTTCAGGCCCATGTTGGAACTCGAGCAGACCATAGTGTGTTAGGTGACCCCTCTCGGCAGTAGCCCAGTGGGAGTGGTGCCCCACTGTGTATGCTGGGAGGGAGTACTTAAGGGGCAGACATCGTTTTTTGGGGTCCTTTGCCTCATGGCCCTCCTGGAGCGAGGTGAGTGCATGTGATTCTAGTCTCTGGACCACGTTGGTCTGAGGCTGTGTTCCTGTCGAGTAGGCCCAGCTATGCTGGCTGGGGCCTATGGTTCTACAGAGGATCCCAAGCTGTCCATTCAAGTGGAGGAAGCTGCTTAGCAAAGGAAACCGGGGGAGGACCTGCCCTGGAGGAAACAAGCAAGGCAAGCTGATGTCTCAGGATAGGCCTGGTAACCTTGTTAAGAGAAAGGGATCCACTACGCAAATTGTCTTACAGTTCGCCAGATTGGCTTAAAGGCTCTTTGGCTGTAAGACACTCTCTACTTCCTTCACAAGTTTTATGCAGCGAAAATAAAGCCTAAAGTTAGCTAGAAGGTTTTACATCTTGTGTAGACATTGCAATTTTCTACAGACTTTCTTCCCTAGACAACGAACTGAGAGGTAATGTGCAAAACCCAATTACTAAACCAGCAGCTCCTATGGGTGTAGTGCTACACATATGAATTTATCAATGTCCGTGACCACGGAACCCGCAGACTCGATGTCCGCCTTGTTTGTAAACAAGGCATTTCCCTGTACTGCCTAGTGACAGGACACTGAGCTACTGCTCCCTGTCATCGGGAGCAGTGATCAATCAACTCCCTAGGACACACTTAACCTATTTTTTTTGTTTATTGTGCAAAAAATACCACAGAGGTGATCAAATACCCCCAAAGGAAAGCTCTATTTGTGGGAAAAAAAGGAACTCAATTTTGTTTGGGTGCAATGTCGCACGACCACGGAATTGTCAGTTAAAGTGATGCAGTGCAACACAAATACAACCAAAAGTGTAAGTTAAAGCGACGCAGTGCCGAATCGCAAAAAATGGCCTGGTCATTGGGTAGCCATTGGGGCTGAAGTGGTTAAAGTCCCCAAACCCCCCCCTTTTACCCAATTTGTTGCAGGACAGGGGGCTCCACTGAAATTATTATTTTTTTTAGTTCATCTTTAATGGACTGAGCTACATGATTTTTTCTATAATGGTTCAAGCAGGTAAAGCAAGAAAGCCACCTTACATTTATTTCTTTGTTTTTTAGCGTTTTTTTTGCTAGCTTTTAATAGTGTTCTAATATGCGAAACGGTTTGGCTTCCTCGGTCAGTATAAATGCTAGAGATGGAAAAAAAAATCTGGTTCTTCCTGACCAAACATCAAAGGTAAGTGAACATCTAGCCAATGCATAATGACTTACAGTATTGAGCAACTATTCTGCGCGAACCAACACAGTGAAAAAAAGGTGAATCACTCTAAATATAAATAGAGTGCAAGCAGAGATTATCGGTTCAAGGTTCAGAGAAAAAGGCTATGAGGAATCTTGGATAAAGAATCAAATAGATACTGTGGGAAGAATGGATAGAAATATGATGTTAGAGGATAGAGAAAAATCCACCTATCAACAAGCAGCACCGGGTCTAATTTTAAATTACAATTCTCAACACAAGGATGTTGCCAAGTTGATAAGGAGACACTGGCACATCTTGAAAAATGATAAAGACCTGAAACAAATCCTCCCTGACAAACCAAGGATCCTGTATAAGAGAGCACCTACCTTGAGAAATCTAGTTGTGAAAACAGTAGTCGAACCCCCACCAAAACCTGGATACACCTTCTTTTCTGGGAAAGGTTTTTACCCATGTAAGGGGTGCTATGCATGCCGCAATTCACATAGATTCCAAAGGAAAAAAACTGAATTTGTAGCAACAAACACGGGCGAAACTCATGCCATTAAAGACTTCATTGGGTGCCATACCGAGGGGGTTGTATATGTGCTACAATGTAGCTGCAACCTCCAATATGTGGGAAGGACAAAGAGGGCTTTGAAAGTTAGAATTAAAGAGCATGTCGAAAATATAATAAAAGGTTTCCCGAAGCACAATGTCTCAAGGCACTTTGATCAGATACATAACAGCGACCCGACCCAATTGCAATTTTGGGGGATCGAAAAGTACAACCCATCCTGGAGGGGTAGCCATAAGATCAGAATGATTAGTCAAAGTGAATCCAAATGGATTCACTGTTTGCGTACACTTGTACCAGGAGGAATGAATGTTGAATTTGACCTCAACTGCTTCCTCAGTAATTTCTGATCCTGACAACTTATGGTCATTTTAATCATCTTGGTTATATTATGAATTATAATTTTTTTCATTTTCATTTCTACTTTTACTAATAATGGGACTGTATGGATTTACACCTTTAAGTTATATAGCTATTGTTTGAAAATGATTGTTGTAACAACGTCAAACCAGGTGTGCGTTCACCATATATATGTTTTAGTAGGGACTGATCCTATAATTTTGGATCAATCCCCCTCTTATTTCTGTATTTTAACGTTTTTTATTACACCATTCTAACGTTTTATCCGTGCATTTTATCCTGTGCATTTTTGTGCTTATACCAAATACATATCTATACATTGTTTTTTATATATGTTTTTACATTTTCCTAAGGATATAAATTTGTATTATTAGCGATATATTTGCGAGGAGTACTGGCTTTGAATAGATTCGTCCATTGCCTTTACATACTAGGCTGATGTCCTATGCCGCTATATATTTGGTTACATATCGCTTAATGTTTTTTATAATGTTTTATATTCAGTAGCTTGCTCTGCTGGGCTTTGTCACTTGGCTGACATTTTTATACACTTTTACCCAGATAGATTAATGTATATGCAGCCAAAAACGAATGACATCTGACGCCACTTTGGTGATAATATGAGCACGGCCTATAACTGATAGCGGGCTACAAAAAAATGGCCGCTCCGCTACTTCCGGTTTTCGATATACATAAACAATAGCCGCACTACCAATCAGGTTCCCCAGATGAAGACACGTGATCCCGTGTCGTAACGCGTAGGGATTGGTCAGAGCGTACACCTGGAGTGACGTAAGCCGGCGCCGAGGACGCCGCTCGTATGTTTATTCGTTGCACTTGTTTTTATGTTTTGATGTAAGCGCAGGTCTTTTCCTAATAAATACCCCCCTGAGTCTTACAATATCACACTATTGGAGCCCTTGTGTTCCTTTCTCTTCCCTCCCTGTTTTGGAGCTGTATTAGGAATTGGCCGAGGAGACGCTCCAGTTGATATTTAGCAAGAGAGAAGATCTCTATGGTGATTCAGTATCTATTGGATGCATATTAATTTATGGTTTGAGGTAAGAGTTCTGGGAGCCTGGTGAGGGAGTGAACTATACATCTGTCAACATCTGTCTGCCTAGTGGATATCCAGCTACACTGCGACCACCATCTGACAGCTTGGCACACTATTATTGGGACACTCTTCCACTCACTTTTTCACTCATTTTCTATATATATTTTTTATATATATATATTTTTTAGATTTATATATATTTTTGATCACTCCAACTCCAACTTTTTGGACTTAATGGACTTTTGCTCAATTATTTTATTATTCTATTAATTAATGTTATTGAGTTTTACACTTTATATTTCACGTATTGGGACTATTATCCCATTTTTTCACCATTTTGTTCACATTCACTGTATATATTTATATTTAGAGTGATTCACCTTTTTTTTCTCTGTGTTGGTTCGCGCAGAACCCCTTTATTTTATGATTTCTTGTTTGTGTATTGTAAACACGATTAGGTTTTGCAGCACCTTATTTGTTTTGGGTTATCGCTGTTAAGGAGTCTGTAGTAGCGCGGAGGCCTTTTCTTCATTGAGCAACTATTGTTCTATAGGTTAGTTTTAAATGAGATAACACGCTATGTCATATTAAAATATCTGAAATGCAAGGGCTAATATAGAATTCCTGGAAAAAAGGTAGATCCCAGCAATACCCCTTCTATAATTCTCTCTAATGCCCCATACACACAAGTGGTTTTCCAACGAAAAAACTACTGGAAAAAGCTAGAGAGCAGGTTCTCTATTTTCCCGTCACAAAAAAAAACATATTTTGTTTACAAATTCTGACGCACAAAATTCCCACGCATGCTCAGAAGCATAGAACTTCATTTTCTCGGCTCGTCGTAGTCTTTTACGTCACCGCGTTCTTGCCAGTCAAAAGTTCACCGAACTTTTGTGTGACCGTGTGTATGCAAGGCAGGCTTGAGAGGAATTCTCTAATGCCCCGTACACACGACCTGTTTTCCAGTTGAAAAAAAAAAAAAAAAAAAGATGTTTTTTTCCGACGGGAAAACAGCTCGTGTGTATGGGGTATTAGAGTTCAGATGATAAATAACTAGCTAAATTGGGCAACAGCACTATAATTACAAAAGGTTTCTTTGGGCAGAAGAGCTGCAGGGACAGCCTTGTCAGACTTCTAAACTGACAGCTAATTCTTCTAGGCTGCATTATCATATACATCGTTATCATCTATAAATCTTACCTGTATGTTTTCCAGCGCTGTCCGCAAGGTCCAATTTAGCTGTATGAAATACAAAACGATAATGAATGAAATGCTAAAGAAATGTTGATTCATATTATTCACTATCAAAACCAATAAGTGGAATACTAAACCAGCAGAAGTCAATGTAGTTAAATAGTGTATGTAAAGGTAGACTTTTTTCAGTCTTCAACTGAGTGGGGAAGGGTTGAGCCCTTTGTTAAAGTGGTAGTAAACCACAGGTGGTAAAAAATAAATAAATGTCATGCAAGGCAATGTCTTAATATGCTAGTATGCATATATACCATATATATAATTCAATGTCCATATAATTCAATGTCCATCAAATTTAGATGGATATTATCATTATCATGAACATTTCTGGGTTTCAATTGTACAGGTTGCCTCTTCTACCTTTGTGACCTCAGTGTTTCTATCTGCCCTTCCTCCTTGAGAGTTGGGGAGGATTTATTTGCTGCCATTTTCTCGCTCTAGCTATAATACAGGGGACATATACCTCCTGAGAGACCACAGAGATCACCCTGTGCAATATAACTTATTCCACATCCTTACTTTGTTTTTAAGAAAAATTAATGGAATGTTCATCTTTATCCTTGACACCATTACAGCTTATATGTACACTTGTGTTTCCTAATAAACACCCCTGAGGAAAGAATCAAAACTGAAATGTGTCGGGTGAAGGATCACACTCAGCTATCTGCTTGACTACTGGTGTCTTTTTATTCAGATCTGTATACATTCCATATACTGTTTTGTTATAAACATGTGTTTTTAAATGCTATATTTAATAAATACGTTTGTTATACTTTATAACTTTATGCATTCTCTAGTACACTTTTTGTATAGATACCTAAGCCTTAAAAGTCCGCTTAAAGGGGTACATCATTTTGTTTTCATAATATGCTAGTATGCATCACATTCTCGCACATTATGATAGACTTACCTTAGAACGAAGCCCTCCAGTGCCGCAATGTCACCGCTGAGACAGCTAGTATTTTCCCCCTGTCTTCCTTTCTGGTTCTTGGCCTCCAGCTACATGAATGGCCAGGGGGAACGATGATGTCATACCTGGTCTGGTATGGATTTTGGGAGGGACCCCCACGCATTTTTTTTTTTTTTTAGTTTTGAAGTTGTGGCCCGGGGTTCCCATTAATATTCATACCAAGAGTGAAGGTAAGGCTAAAGTGCAGCCTTAAAGTGTCATGCCGCGTACACACCATCACTTTATGTGATGAAAAAAAATGAAATTTTAAAAACGTCAATTTAAATGACCGTGTGTGGGGGAAAACATGCTTCAATTTTATGTGTCGTTTTTCAAAACGTCGTTTTTTGTTTCACAAAAATTGACCGTGTGTAGCAAAAAACGGCATTTAAAACTACGTTTTTAAACCCGCGCATGCCCAGAAGCTAGTTATGAAGCGAGCTTCAATGGAAAAAAGTGGTGAACGTAACCTTGCTTTGCTAGAGCATTGTGAAAAAACGATGGTGTGTAGGCAACGTCGTTTTTGAAAATTGAAGTTTCAAAAACGTCGTTTTTTACTTCACAGAAAATGTCGTTTTTTTCCATCACATAAAGTGATGGTGTGTACGCGGCATCAGTGTAAGTGTTAGTTTTAGCGCAGGTAAGGGTTAAACTGATATTAAAGCATGATGTTTTTTTTTTAAATATCAAACATCTTATACTTAAAATGTCATCAAAAGCAGAAAATTCTAATTTAGAACTGTTTCAAATCTGAATTGCACAGGAATACAGTTTGCATTCCTGTGCAGCTCAGTGCAGTGTCATTTTCAGCCCATTCGTTTGATTGGGATGACATCACGCAGGATTGCACCAAAAGCACTGCAGGCACTAGTTTTCAAAAACACACTGCACTGTATTGCATGTTTATGTGGTACAATGCAATTTGGTGCAGAAAAACACACTGCATTTGCAATCTGCGTTTGGGGTGTCGTTAGGATTATATTAACACCTGCAGCAGATCGCACACCCTTTGCATTTTGGATGCGCTGCGGGAAATGTGCACAGAATGTGGGAATGAGCCCTTGGGCTGGGTTCACTAATGCTGCAGCCACGGCTCACAGCATGGGGTCCGGTGCAATCCTGTTCACCGATTCAGGTGTGAAACAGGTCTAAAATCTGTGATATGTCTACCACAAAAATAAATGAGACAAACCATGGAGATGAGCCACACATAAAAAAAGACAAAGGAAAAGAAAGCCACATACTAAGGCCAGTGCGCTAGCTTTTACAAGCATGAACAGTGGAAAATCCTCTGGGATTTGCATATCAATGTCTTCTTATAAGGGATGCATTCACACCATTCTTTTTGCAACTGTGTGGTAAGGTGTGTAAAGAAAAGTTTTTTTTTGATGCATGCTTTGTTTTCCTGAGAAAAATGCACCTTCCATTGGGATGAATGGTAACACATATCAAATGCATCTAAAACTCAAAAAAATTGTGCCTTAAACACACAGAGGAATGAACGTAGCCTAAAGCGGGCCATAGACGGAGCAATTGTTTTGTGGTAGGAAAAAATATTGCTTGATTCTCCTACCATGAAGCCATTGTGTTCTCCCAGCAGGGGGCGGTGTCCATAGGTGTGCACAGCCTATTGCATTAGGGCGTGCACCACAAAGCTCAAATTCACATGCCTTTCTCTGCAGCCTCAGCTGCACTGGACAGTGAACAGGATAGTGCTCTGTGCTGAGTGGCTTCCTGTTCATTCACAAACTGAAGCATAGTAAACTGTCTATGCTTCAGTTATAAATGAACACAGTGAGTAAATGTGTTCGCTATGTTCATTTAGAAAAGGAAGGGGCCATTAAATGACATATTTACTAGCCTATTTCCCCACTCTCCATTCTGAAACATGCCCCGCAGCAGCTGGAGGGAGAAAAAGAAGGAAGCAGTACTGTGGTGGGGGGGGGGGGCAGGCAATAGGGGGAATCACCACCGCATGCAGTGATTAGGGTGCACCTGGGCACACCTGGCACACCCCCTCCACAGGCCTATGGCTGTGTCCTTGCCTGGAGATCACAGTAATTACTGTTAGTGGCCATAATAGCTGCTAGCAATAATCGCATGTCAAACCTGACAGGCTGATTGTACCGAATTTGATCGGTTGATCAACTTGGGTATATTCAGCCTGCCCATACATGGTCTATGTCCCGTTTAAGATTCTACAGTCTCAAACATATTCACAACTTTAGGGAAATTTTTATTCTAGATAGTTGAAGCAAAGTAAACAGAGTTGGTAATAAGAATTTATTGATACATAACGCCCTTTGAGTGCTGAAAGATGGACATTGGAGAAGACACTATTGGGTCGTTTTATTATAGATGTTATTTTTACTCTTGCTGATAAAACACCCATATATGTGCAGAGAATATAAAAAATAGGATTAATAAATGAAAAGACTATGTCTTATGATATTATTATGACAAATAAAACACCTTTCTGTGCATATGTATATGATAGTTATTGTGACATACCATCGATGGGTAGGCCTATCTCGACTTCATTAGTAGCAGCTTTGAAGGATTTAACACGGGTGCACTGTGAAGAACAAGCAAAAAAATCATAAGCTGTTGGACTGGTTTACATGTCTGTTATCTTAATTGTAAATAGCAAATCATGATGAGTTTCTATATTTTTTTATTTTTTATTATAGCATATGTAATTTCCAGCAGCAGCATCTATTCACACATGCATATATGCATGATTTTTAAAACATAACATACGCATGTGAATACATGACGGTGTCGGCGGCTGTGCCCACGGCATTTTCTGTTTTGCATTCCTGCAGGCAAAAATACACTGCAGCTGAGCAACAATAGATGTAATTTATACTGTATGCCCATATGTTGTACTTAATTGCTGTGCCACAAGGCCTTAAAAAAAAAACAATGTTGTGTTGGCTTACTGTATTGGCTCCTAGAAAGAAAAAAAAAATTGGCAAACCATGCTTGTACATAGGGTGTTCCTTGCTATGAGTGATGTTCCATGTCTGTTTTTGTGTCGCACCACCTATATGGATGTTTCATTATTGTTCATATGTAAATACTATTGTTTGAAAAATAAAAGATTTTTTACATTAATTATTTCTATACAAATTCTCTGCTGCTAAAAAAACCCTTGGGAAACTTCCTGTTTTTCACTGTATCGCCTCCATACGTTCATTTTTGCTGACTGGGAGCAGACCATTGCCTCATGTGCAATAACAGGATCCTCATTCTGTATTTTGGTTCAGTCCTTCCATTCATATATACTTACGCACATAATAGGTCATTATAAAATGCTGTATGGTTGTACAATCTAGGGAACTAAGCTTCTTGTCCCATGAAAAGAATTAAAAGCGAGGCCTGGAGCGAGGGCATTGAAAAGGAGCTAACAGGAGGGCCGGCATGACAGGAGAGATGAGGGCAACCACAAGGGGTTAAAAGAAAATAGTGCAGAGGTGGGGAGTAGTGGATTGGAGGAAAGGTAGGGATAGGAGGGGTTTTGTTTAGGGGATAGTTTAGCAGGAGCAGTTTAGGAGAGCAGTGTCACCTGATTCCTCCTGCAATGGACGATGTGGATCTCCTCTTGGCCCAGCTCTGGGCGGCCGACCACCACCAGGGGCCCCGAATGGCTGCGCAGCCAGGAGGCCCCACTTCTGAGGGACCAGGCATCCGGATCGGTGGAGGGGGGCAGGAGCTCCCACATTCTCAGAGGTCCAAGCCTTCGGAGCGTTTCTTCCTGGGAGCCTCCCTCCCGAGCTTCGCGCCAAGGCAGGAGCCCTGATCGGGACCCGTCAGGTTTCCGCCGTGGTGAGGCCTGGACAGAATCCTCACGCATCGGCAGAGCTCAAAGGGTGGAATCACGGCACGCGCATGCGCCTCTCCCCCACCCGCTCGGTGGCACCATCAGGACCAGACGGAAACCCCCTCCTCTGACATTGCAGTAAGGGGGGGGGCTCAGCGAGGGAGAAGTACAGTAATGGCTGCCGGGCTTTTACCGGCCGGTGGCCATGGGTCATCAGAGGTTTCCCCTGCCTGGAGACTGCGCAGTGGAGGTGAGAGGCCTGGGTCAGTCGGGAAAGAGGGAGGCCAAGTTGGGGTGCAGTGCTGGGAGGTGTGGCCAGCATGGTCAGGAGACAGCAGCGTCCAGGCCCACTTCACCTGGGATGGACAACATGGAGCAACAGCAGTTGCCCGGTGAGCATCCAAGGGGGGAGCTGTCTGGGTCTGAGCCAGTTGCCGGCGCCAGCGGATTCTGGAGCAGCAGCTGCGGGAACCCCCCTGGTTAGCCCAGTAAGTCACCTTGTCACTTTTCGTTGTCTCCTAATAACGTATTGGATGGGTTGCTGAGAGTAGCAGTTGCGGAGGTACGGGGGCCGCCATAGGGGTGCCGCAGTCTCCCATGGCCGCAGCTGGGTATCCCAGGGCGGTGGGCTATATACGGGGTCCGTCCTATAACTGCAAGCATTGATGGGGGGATTACGGGACTTGGTGCAGCAGGACGTGGCAGGCGGGCTCTGCAAGTGTCAGCATGGGTACCGCCGGGTGGTGGGTCCCCCTCGTCAGCTTGGGGGCGGGGTCTGGCTCTCTCTCCCATATTGGTGGCCATGGTGCCCGATAGCGCTGTGGGACTGCCAGGGTCTTCCCTGGCTCCTGGGTTGGCAGTAGCAGGGGCTGGGGAGAAGACGGGAACGTGGGGGTAAGATGGATGTGTCCCCAGCGGCCCCTGCTTTGAGGGGCCGCTGGGGACACATCTAAAACAGGAAGTCAGGGAGAAGATTGTAAAAGGTGAGTATGTAGAAATTGTTTCTTTATTGCCCCTGGAAAAGTTTAACCTGGATAGGGTTAAGCCTGATGATAGCAAGAAAGAGGACGAGGAAAAACGGCGAAACAGATTAATCCCATGCACGTTCTCTAACTGGCAGCAAGCTTTTGCCATTATGGCAAGCGTTATAGGGGAAAAGAAACTTAATTTACACACAGAAGTTTTCTCTAAGAAGGAAGTTTGTTACAATGTTTCATGTTCTTAAAAACTTGGCAGACTGCCCGGATTTTTTCTTTACACACACTTGATCTAAGAACAAAGCATTAGTTACAATGTTTCCCGTTAAATACTTGGCAGGCTGATGTTTTCTTTTGACAGCTGAGTGAGCAGATAAAGTCTCTCCACTTGTTATATGAAAGAATCGGCAAACACTGCATTGGAGATCGTCAGGGGGGTTGAATTGAGATCACGATTTTTTAACGATTATTTGTGTAGTTCTATTGTATGCATGGTGCTCCTAGCCAGTAGACTATCCAGACTCATCTAATGCCCATGGGCACTTTAGATAACCTCAGCCTCTTATCAGAGAAAATGTATTGATCACTTACCCCAGAACAGATTTCAGTGGTGTTTTCACACAAACGTACATCACAGAAAAGGTTTACATAGTCCTGATTTTGAAACTGAAATGCGCTTATGCTGAAAGATGCTTCTAATGCTTTGCTATTATCTATTGTTGTGGAAACAGTTTCCTGGACACAGCTGTAAATATGAAGAAAAATATAAGAATATTTTGGTTACACTGCTGACCAGACTGGCTGGTTTTAGCATGACTTAGGAAAATGAAATATTACTTTTCATAATTAAGCTTTGATTTTTGCCTTGATTTTAAATTAGTGATGATCTCAGTGAGCCATTAAATGTTTTGCGTTTGATAGAGTTTGCCACATTTGACTTTAAAAGAAATATACAATCATTAAGCACTTTCATAGTGTGCAATGTATACAGCACACAGGCTCGGGTCCTATATACCTATACCCCTTTAAACCCTTCCCTCTGTTAGTGCAGTGTGGCCACACCATCAGTTCCTTGCTTTGGGGTGTTACTCAGAATAGATGGCACCACAATGCACTAATATGGACATGAAGTATTTTATTTTTGCCAATCTAAAACAGTTCTGCAGTCAAGGGCAAAAATTATGAATTTTATGGGTTTCTATCTTTCTAGAGTAAAGCCTTGTACACACGGTACGATTGTTGGCCAACCGACTGTCTGATTTTTGTCAAAAGGGCAAGTGCCAGGATCTTGTCTTGCATACTAACGTTACACAAATTGTCGTGCCACAAACACGAACGTAGTGACGTACTACGAGGAATTTCAGCTCTTGAGCGACACCCTTTGGGCCCCTTCTGCTAATTGATTCTGAGCATGCGTGTTTGTACTTTAGACATTTGTGTGACTGATTTGCGTACTGACCATCCAAA
The DNA here is from genome assembly GCF_905171775.1 of Rana temporaria. Taxonomy (NCBI): domain Eukaryota; kingdom Metazoa; phylum Chordata; class Amphibia; order Anura; family Ranidae; genus Rana; species Rana temporaria. The sequence goes on from NC_053490.1 coordinate 383,049,572, forward strand.
AATCTGACGTAGAGCTGTTGTTTGACAAAAGTTTACCAGTCTCATCCAACATTTCTTGGCCGAAAATTGGAAAACAATTGTTGAAAGGAGCGTACTAATGGTAAGAACTTCGGATAACAGCCTGTCAAACAACAATCCTCTTCTGATTTTCGTATCGTGTGTACGAGGCTTTAAGCACATTAGGATTTCACCAAGATTTTCTGTAAAATGTTGCTTCTACAAGTGGAGGACATAACATTGATCTAAAGCCTAGTACATGCAATCAGAAAATCGTGCGAAAAATACCGCTTTCAGAGCGATTGTACGATAATCTGTTCTTTAGTACACAGCTTTAGAGAGCCGATCCCGACAGTTCATCTGAAATTATCCGAAAGGACAAACATGGAAATTTCCGTTTAATCATTACAGTATATACGCCTGGAAAAAACATCAGAAGAGCAATACCATGCATGCTCGGAAACAAAAGAATACATTACAATACAATACAACACATTACATCACTTCCTGAGTTATATTCTGTCGTATGAAGAATTTTCATAACTTTAGTAACCTCTTAATTTTTAAATACAAGACTAGCATGCAAAAAAAAAACAGACCATTCATCTGATATTCATAGTGACAGATGTACGAGGCTCCACTTTTATTACGGCCACTTATACTGATTCCAGCTAAATCAGGAAGTTATGTGCAGGGTTAGTTTTAAAGGGGTTGTAAAGGTTTGTGTTTTTTCCCCTTAATGCATCCTATGCATTAAAGGGGAAAAAACACCTGGCAATGACGGCCCCCCCAGTTCTCCGTTTACTTACCTGAGCCCGTTCACCTGCTTTGCGCGTCCCCCGGTGTCCTCTTCTCCACGAAGTCTGGCCATTGATTGGATACATTGATGGCAGCGTAGCCATTGGCTCACACTGTTGTCAATCACATCCAATGACGCGGCCACCGGGGGGGGGGCGGGACCTATTCATACACTCTGGGCCAGATTCACAGAAAAAGTACGCCGGAGTATCTTCTGATACTCCGGCGTACTTTCAAATTTGCCGCATCGTATCTTTATTTTGAATTCTCAAACAAAGATACAACGGCATTTGGCTAAGATCCGACAGGCGTACGGCTTCGTACGCCTTCGGATCTTAGGATACAATACTTCGGCGCCCGCTGGGTGGAGTTTGCGTCGTTTTCCGCGTCGGGTATGCTAATTAGCTGTTTACGGCGATCCACAAAGGTACGCGCGGTCGTCGCATTCTCTTACGTCGTCGCTAGTCGGCTTTTCCCATCGTAAAGTTGCGAGTGCTATTTCAATGGCTTATATTTAGACCAGCCATGTTAAAGTATAGCCATCTTTCCCGCTTCGAATTTTGAATTTTTATTTTTGCGCAAGTCGTCCGGGAATAGGAAAGGATGTAACGCACGTCGCTCGTTCAAAAAATTACGTCGGTGCGACCTCATTTCGCGCAAAGCACGGCGGTAAATTACAAAACGGAGCATGCGCAGTACGTTCGGCGCAGGAACGCCCCTAATTTAAATGATACACGCCCCATTTGAATTAGGCGGGCTTGCGCCGGACGGCTTTACGCTACGCCGCCGCAAGTTTACAGGCAAGTGCTTTGTGAATCAAGCACTTGCGCTGAAAACTTGCGGCGGTGTAACGTAAATGTAATACGTTAAGCCGCCGCAGATGTACCTGAATCTGGCCCTCTGTGTCTATGGATGCAGCGTGTATGACAGGGAGCGTGCCCACAAGCTAACCCCCTCGGAATAGAGCTTCCCAGAGGGGGGTTATCTATTGTGGGGAGGAGCCGAGACAGCCACATGGGACCTCAGAAGACGAGGATCGAGGCAAAACGAACTGCACAGTGGAGGTAAGTATGACATGTTTGTTATTTTTTTTTAACTTCTGCTTTTGTATTTAGCACTCTGTTTGAAGTTCTAGGTCTTTACATTTTTTTTTATCTCTAGGGTTGCAAGAAATACAAACTTACCCATCTTTTATAAGATAAAAAGCATTTACATCACTACGATTATCTGTAGGACTTGCAACACATGACTCTATCCGGAGAACATATTGACTTCCATCAGCGCCTGTCACAAATATTCCCACATAGATGATTGATCCGACAGCCACAGCGTCATTATTTTGATATGGTTCTGTAAATGATGGACTTTTATAAGCAGCCATGGTAACGGGATATGATCCAGTCCCATTGGCTCCAGACAGATATACTGTTCTGAGAAAACAAATACATGTACAGGTAACAAAACCAATAAACAATTTAAATCACAATTTATTTCCTAATAAGTAGCAATAGCTTTCAGCATTTCTTCACACTGAACACGGCTTTGAAAACGCGCAAGTTCATCTGAACCTGCACGATTTAAAAGTTGCATTTCAATCCGACTTCTGGGGGCGACCTGAAAGACATCTGTGCATCGGTGCGGCGCCGCACTGATTGTGACGCTCCTATTGCCAGTAATAGGCTCCGATTTGACCTGTCAAATTGCAGGTCAAATCATGTCTATGTGAACTAGAGCTTAAACACTAATGTCCACTAATGTAAAAAGTTACATTTTAATGCATTGGGAAAGCAAGAGAAACCTTTTCCGCGCCCAAACCACAGTGCAGGTGTACCTGTGGTTTTTATGCGGTTAACCCATCGTTTTCCATAGACTTTCAAATAGGTCATGGGTTTTCTGAAAGCGCACCAAAGATGATGTATGCAGGACTTTTGCTGTACTGTCCGAAAATACTGCAAACAAGATGTAACCTAATATATAATCTGCAGTGCGCCAGTGTGAAACCAACCTTAAGATGCAGTAAAATTATCTGGTTTGAAAGTATTTAGTGTGATTTGTGTGTATACTGTATGTATATGTGTATATGTATGTGTGTGTATATATATATATATATATATAAAAATACTGCGCTTGTGTCCCGATAAAACCAAAAAGCAGCGGGCACCACAAAGGACAATTATGTGTAAAAGAGAACAGTGTAAAAAATGTGCAGCACTGTTTAAGTGAAAAAAAATGTATGTACAAGGACCCTAACTAAAGGGTACGACTAAAATTATAGTGGGTATTTTTCGATTCATGTGTAGGTATAAAATGTTTTTTGTAAAAGATCCATATGTCAGTGTTAGAAACACACAATGTTAAAGGGTTATAACATTCATATTTACCATAATGATGAATGTTAGATATCATCCCAGATGATGTCTGTTTAGACTAAACGCGTCGGGTCAAGTCCTATCTATGCCATTGCGTCCTGTATGTCCAAGAAAGATTATCTAACAAGCACTTTTATATCTAATGAAATGTGAGTGTTTTGTACTTTTTAAATAATTCCCTTTACACTATGTGGAGGTGTTTTGCTTCTCTTTTCTGGATATATCAACTGAGCGTTATTGTGAAGAAACCGTCCATCCCTGAATCTGAGGATGATGGTCCTGTATAGCCATTTTACAGCTTGCTGTGGAATTGAAGGTGGAGGTTCATTGTCCCTCAGAATCGTTGAAAGAGAGCGTTGCGATATCCCCCATATCTGGTTTCTATACACCCCCGCTTGTCTAGACCCTTTAGGTATATATCAATTGGGTCCATACATTCCGGTAAGCCCCCTTGTATCTTACTGGTAGTGGAATTCCCTACAGTGGTGACCCTTAAATTGAGGTTTTGGGACTTATTAACTATTCATGGATCATCATCCCTATTATTCGTCTACTTGGACTTTTTCATAAATCCAGTTTTTATCATTGGACTGCACTTTTTCCTAGTATTGTTGTCACAAGATATACACCTTAAAGAAGTTGTAAAGGAAAATGTTATACTTACCTGACCCCTTAAGTCCCGCGCGGTCCCGATATCCTCTTTGCCGCTCAGCCTGGCCGCTGATTGGCTAACTCGGATGGATTGAGAGCAGTGCAGCAATTGGCTGGCGCTGCTGTCAATCACATACAGTGACACGGCGTGCCAAGGGGCGGGGCCGAGTGATACAGTGAGCTGCTATGGCCGCTCGCTGTATCACGGGAGCATGCCCATAATTAGTGACCACCGTGCGAGCTCTCGCATGACTGTGGTGACTAATTGCGGGGAGGACCAGAGACAGCCGCCGAGGGACCCCAGAAGACATGGATCGGGGGCACTCTGTGCAAAACGAACTGCACAGTGGAGGTAAGTATAACATGTTTATTATTTAAATAAAAAAAAAAAATCCTTTAGTGACCCTTTAACTGTATGCTCAATGTTTTTTTTACATTGTATTTGTATACAAGCAAGTTGAATCATTCATCATTATGGTACATACAAATGTTATATCCCTTTAACATTGTGTGTTTCTAACAATGACATATGGATCTTTTATGAAAAACTATTTTATACCTACACATGAATTGAATACCCACTATAATATTAGTTGTACCCCTTAGTTAGGGTCCTTGTACATATATATTTGTTTACTTGATCAGCACTGCACATTATATATATATACAGTATATATATATATATATATATATATATATATATATATATATATATATATATATATATATATATATATATATATATATATATATATATATATATATATATATTTATTTATTTATTAAAGTATAATATACAATATAAAGTTTAGGAGGTAAAGACAGTTATCTATGCACATAACCTGGCATGTCACTCTAAAAAAAATAAAAAAATTCTGAGAAAAGCTCCAAAATTATTGCAATATTTCCCCTCGATTTCTGTCACTCTTATAATTAGACAAGAACTAAAGAAAAAGGTGTCAGTGGGACAGAGAGATACATACAGCAATAAAGCCTGACAGAGGATCTAACCTTCCCTAGAATGTTTTTGTTCCTGTCTGTTTCTATTGAGGAGTTTTCCCATTACTTCGTGTTCCTGTGACACCCTGTCACCAGCACAGGACGTATAGGGAAATCTCACCATTGGGGTTCACAGACATCAATAAAAACTTTGACAGTGGACTTAAAATGTAATTTCACCTTTACAGAACACAAAGCTGAACTAACACCGTACACACTGCCCACCCCCCTGTCCCTGCTACACTTACCTCCACCATGGGTGATACAGCTTCACCGTCCACACAGACCAGTGCAGCAATCCTGAGGTTTGAAAAATGCTCTGTTCTTCCTCTTCTTTCCCCAAGTAATCTGGGACAGATCAGAGCATTTCTGATTGGTCAGTGTTGAAAAGAAAGAACAGAGCACTTTTCAAACCCCAGGACTGCTGCACCGTGCTGTGTGGATGGGGAAACTGTATCACCCATGGAGGTAAGGGCCGAGGGGATGCAGGCAGTGATGATTGCATAGTGTTAGTTCACTTTTTTATTTTTTCTGTAAAGGTGACCCTAACACATCAACTTCTGTTGAACAGGAATGGCCACACACTGATCAAAACTGAGCTGGTACCTGTTGAAGCAAAAAAAATTAGTCAGTGTTTGGCCAGCTTAGGGTGTCTGACCTTCTGCTTTGATTATCATGTCTTTATTATTTGTTGATCCTGCACTAGGAGTGGTAAAGCCCCCTAACCCCAACCAGCAGTCTTCTGCTGATTATGACACAATTATAATTTTTCAAGAAAGCTGTATGATCCCAGAGCTAACATCTCAGTGCAAGAAGTGCAAGTTCTGACCCTGGGTGATGCCTGAACAGAGGTGTGCCAGCATTCTGGGAGAAAAGCAGATTAAAGCATTGTCAGGGTGAAAACTGTGATCTCTGTCGTGGATCCATCGATAAGTTACACTTACTGATTACTTGGCATGCACTTGAACATGACTAAAAAAAAATCTAAGGTTGGGTCTGCTTTACCACCATTAGGTACAAATTATGGATTTGGAAAACATCTTAGATTCACAAAATTCAGTGCTGTGTGTACATAGTATTTATGTTTCACTGTAAACATCATAAACTGGTTAATGGGAATGAGAGGTTAGTGAAGGAGAAAGAACAAATATGATAGTATAATGCACAAACAACTCTCTATGTCTTATATTTTTTCTTACTGTTGGATAATTCCAGGCAGTTTCAGAACTGTTTGCATAGTCCGATTATACACACAGGTAAAGTTAAAGCTGATATTATTTGATGTGATGATGGGTTTATCCAGGTGTCCAATGTAAACTGTGTTGGAAATATTGATATTGAAGGCATCTTCCTGTGGATAGAGTCCAGTGATTAGCAGTGGAAAAACAGCTTTAAAATACACACGGTTACTTTTAAAACTCACTATATCTAGTGGAAATTAAGTCTGTTAATCATTGATAGGGATGAGCCGAACATACCCGCATTCGGTTCACACCAGAACGTTCGAACAGACCTCGGGTTCGCGCAAACATTTAGAACCCCATTGAAGTCTATGGGACTCGAACGTTCGAATTCAAAAACGCTCATTTTAAAGAACAATATTCAATCTAATGTTGGAAAACGTCTTTCAGAACCCGAGTCTTGCCCCAGAGAACATGTATCAATGGAAAAAAAAGTTTTAAAAACGTCTGTTTTTCCGGAGCAGCGATTTTAATGATGCTTAAAGTGAAAAAAAAATGAAAAATTCCTTTAAATATCACACCTGCTGTGTGTCTATAGTAGTGGCACGTGTTTATAACTGTCCCTGCACAACATAAAATTATTATAAGAAAAAAGTAATTTAATACTGCTTGCGCACGTGCTGTGCGACAACAATATCTCGATTATTTTAGGGGTGGTGGGGGGCCATTATTTTTTTGTGAAAGCAAAATTCTAGAAAAAAGGGCACCCCTCAAACATACTGTAATTGGAGCGCAACAAAGAGCCACGTGCAAAGTATTGCATCAAAAATTGGTTTTAGGCGCCCCTGTTAAACAGGGGCAGAAAAATTTGTCCTTAGGCACAACACAACACTGCAACCCATCCCAATAACTGTAATTGGAGCGCAACAAGGAGCCACGTGCAAAGTATTGCATCAAAAATTGTTATCAGGCGCCCCTGTTAAACAGGGGCAGAAAAATTGTGCCTTAGGCACAGCACAACACTGCAACCCCTCCCAATAACTGTAATTGGAGCACAACAAGGAGCCACGTGCAAATTATTGCATCAAAAATTGTTATTAGACGCCCCTGTTAACCACTTAAGCCCCGGACCTTTAGGCAGCTAAATGCCCAGGCCAGGTTTTGCGAATTCGGCACTGCGTCGCTTTAACAGACAATTGCACGGTCGTGCGACGTGGCTCCCAAACAAAATTGGCGTCCTTTTTTCCCCACAAATAGAGCTTTCTTTTGGTGGTATTTGATCACCTCTGCGGTTTTTATTTTTTTCGCTATAAACAAAAATAGAGCGACAATTTTGAAAAAAAATCAATATTTTTTACTTTTTGCTATAATAAATATCCCCCAAAAACATATATAAATTTTTTTCCCTCAGTTTAGGCTGATACGTATTCTTCTACCTATTTTTGGTAAAAAAAATCGCAATAGGCGTTTATCGATTGGTTTGCGCAAAATTTATAGCGTTTACAAAATAGGGGATAGTTTTATTGCATTTTTATTAATTATTTTTTTTTACTACTAATGGTGGCGATCAGCGATTTTTATGGCGGACACTTCGGACAATTTTGACAGATTTTTGGGACCATTGTCATTTTCACAGCAAAAAATGCATTTAAATTGCATTGTTTATTGTGAAAATGACAGTTGCAGTTTGGGAGTTAACCACAGGGGGCGCTGTAGGAGTTAGTAGCGGGGGGGGGGGAGCCCCTCCCAATAACTGTAATTGGAGCACAACAAGGAGCCACGTGCAAAGTATTGCATCAAAAATTGTTATTAGACGCCCCTGTTAAACAGGGGCACAAAAATTAGGCCTTAGGCACAACACAACACTGCAACCCCTCCCAATAACTGTAATTGGAGCACAACAAGGAGCCACGTGCAAAGTATTGCATCAAAAATTGTTATTAGGCGCCCCTGTCAAACAGGGGCAGAAAAATTGTGCCTTAGGCACAACACAACATTGCAACCCCTCCCAATAACTGTAATTGGAGCACAACAAGGAGCCACGTGCAAAGTATTGCATCAAAAATTGTTATTAGGCGCCCCTGTCAAACAGGGGCAGAAAAATTGTGCCTTAGGCACAACACAACATTGCAACCCCTCCCAATAACTGTAATTGGAGCACAACAAGGAGCCACGTGCAAATTATTCCATCAAAAATTGTTATTAGACGCCCCTGTTAAACAGGGGCACAAAAATTAGGCCTTAGGCACAACACAACACTGCAACCCCTCCCAATAACTGTAATTGGAGCACAACAAGGAGCCACGTGCAAAGTATTGCATCAAAAATTGTTATTAGACGCCCCTGTTAAACAGGGGCACAAAAATTAGGCCTTAGGCACAACACAACACTGCAACCCCTCCCAATAACTGTAATTGGAGCGCAACAAGGAGCCACGTGCAAAGTATTGCATCAAAAATTGTTATTAGGCGCCCCTGTTAAACAGGGGCAGAAAAATGTGTCCTTAGGCACAACACAATACTGCAACCCCTCCCAATAACTGTAATTGGAGCGCAACAAGGAGCCACGTGCAAATTATTGCATCAAAAATTGTTATTAGGCGCCCCTGTTAACCACTTGACAACTGGGCACTTAAACCCACTTAATAACCAGACCAATTTTCAGCTTTCGGTGCTCTCACATTTTGAATGACAATAACTCAGTCATACAACACTGTAACCAAATGAAATTTTTGTCCTTTTTTTCCCACAAATAGAGCTTTCTTTTGGTGGTATTTGATCACCTCTGCGGTTTTTATTTTTTTCGCTATAAATGAAAAAAGAACGAAAATTTTGTAAAAAAATGAATTTTTCTTCATTTCTATTATAAAATTTTGCAAAAAATGAATTTTTCTTCATAAATTTGGCCTAAAATGTATACTGCTACATATCTTTGGTTAAAAAAAAAAAAATTGGATATTATTTAGTCTGGGTGAAAGTTATAAGGTCTACAAGCTATGGTACCAATTACTGAAAATTGATCAATTTGATCACATCTGATGTACTGACAGCCTCTCTCATTTCTTGAGACCCTAACATGCCAGAAAAGTACAAATACCCCCTAAATGACCCCTTTTTGGAAAGAAGACATTCCAAGGTATTTAGAAAGAGGCATGGTGAGTTTTTTGAAGTTGTCATTTTTTCCCACAATTCTTTGCAAAATCAAGGTTTTTTTTATTTTTATTTTTTTTCCACAAAAGTTTCATATTAGCAGGTTATTTCTCACACACAGCATATGCATACCACAAATTACACCCCAAAACACATTCTGCTATTCCTCCCGAGTATGGCGATACCACATGTGTGAGACTTTTACACAGCGTGGCCACATACAGAGGCCCGACATGCAGGGAGCACCATCAGGCGTTCTGGAGCACCCAGACCAGTTCTGACATTTCTCTCCTACATGTAAAAATCATCATTTATTTGCTAGAAAATTACATAGAACCCCAAAACATTATATATGCTTTTTTAGCAAAGACCCTAGAGAATACAATGGCGGTCGTTGCAACTTTTTATCGCGCATGGTATTTGCACAGCAATTTTTCGAACGCATTTTTTTGGGAAATAAAACAGTTTTGTGCTTTTTAAAAAAAAAAACATTAAAGTTAGCCCAATGTTTTTGCATAATATGAAAGATGAAGTTACGCCGAGTAAATAGATACCCAACATGTCACCCTTCAATATTGCACACGCTTGTGGAATGGCGCCAAACTTCGCTACTTAAAAATCCCCATAGGTGACGTTTTAAATGTTTTTACTGGTTACATGTTTTTAGTTACAGAGGAGGTCTGGGGCCAAAATGATTGCTCTCGCTCTAACGTTCACAGCGATACCCCACATGTGTGGTTTGAACACCGTTTTCATATGTGGGTGGGACTTACGTACACATTCGCTTCTGTATACGAGCACGCGGGAACAGGGGCGCTTTAAATATTTATTTTTTATTTTTATTGTTCATTTTACTTTATTTATTTTAGTTTGACACGTTTTTCCCCAAAAATAAATGTTTTGATCACTTTTATTCCAATTACAAGGAATGGAAACATCCCTTGTAATAGGAATATAGCATGACAGGTCCTCTTTACAGTGAGATATGGGGTCAATAAGACCCCACATCTCACCTCTAGGCTGGGAAGCCTGAAAAAAACAAGAATAAAAACGATTCTGGCTTCAATCGCAGCGGTGAGTCAGAAGAAGCACCGGAGGGCGAAGGGAGTGGGGACGTCCCTTTTTGCCTCCCGTAAGAACGATCAAGAGGCGGAACAGCCGCCATGATCGTTCTTATGGTGTAGAGAATCGCCGGCTAAAAATGATATCTGAATGATGCCTGTAGCTGCAGGCATCATTTAGATATCCCCGCACAAAGTCAAGGACCTCATATGACGTGGGCGGGAAGTGGTTAAAACACATTTTTTTCCCCAGAGTATTTTCTGGGTATTGCAGAGTATTGGCCGGGGTATTGCAAAGTATTGGCCGGGGTATTGCAAAGTATTGGTGCGGGGGTATTGCAGAGTATGGTGCGGGGGTATTGCAGAGTATGGTGCGGGGGTATTGCAGAGTATTGGTGCGGGGGTATTGCAGAGTATTGGTGTGGGGGGTATTGCAGAGTATTGTGTGGGGGGTACTGCAGAGTATTGTGTGGGGGTATTGCAGAGTATTGTGTGGGGGGTATTGCAGAGTATTGTGTGGGGGGTATTGCAGAGTATTGTGTGGGGGGTATTGCAGAGTATGGTGCGGGGGTATTGCAGAGTATTGTGTGGGGGGTATTGCAGAGTATTGTGCGGGGGGTATTGCAGAGTATTGTGCGGGGGGTATTGCAGAGTATTGTGCGGGGGGTACTGCAGAGTATTGCGCGGGGGGTATTGCAGAGTATTGTGCGGGGGTACTGCAGAGTATTGCGCAAGGGGTATGGCAGAGTATTGCGCGGGGGTACGGCAGAGTATTGCGCGGGGGTATTGCAGAGTATTGCGCGGGGGTATTGCAGAGTATCGCGCAAGGGGTACTGCAGAGTATCGCGCGGGGGTATTGCAGAGTATTGCGCGGGGGTATTGCAGAGTATTGCGTGGGGGTATTGCAGAGTATTGCGCGGGGGTATTGCAGAGTATTGCGCGGGGGTATTGCAGAGTATTGGTGCGGGGGTATTGCAGTGTATTGTGTGGGGGGTATTGCAGAGTATTGTGCGGGGGTATTGCAGAGTATTGAGCGGGGGTATTGCAGAGTATTGCGCGGGGGTATTGCAGAGTATTGCGCGGGGGTATTGCAGAGTATTGCGCGGGGGTATTGCAGAGTATTGCGCGGGGGTATTGCAGAGTATTGCGCGGGGGTTTTGCAGAGTATTGCGCAGGGGTTTTGCAGAGTATTGCGCGGGGGTTTTGCAGAGTATTGCGCGGGGGTTTTGCAGAGTATTGCGCGGAGGTTTTGCAGAGTATTGCGCGGGGGTATTGCAGAGTATTGCGCAGGGGGTATTGCAGAGTAATTGCGCAGGGAAGGCTGAGCATTGCAGAGTATTGCGCAGGGAAGGCAGAGTATTGCAGGGGTTAATGCAGGGATGGCTGAGCAGGGATGGATGGATCTGTGACTGCAATTGTCACAGATCCATCCCACACTGCTGCTGCCATCCGCGCTCTCCTCTCACACTGTACCGATCGGTACAGCGAGAGGAGGGAGGAACCGGCGTCATCAAATGACGCCGGTTTGTTTACCTGTGATCGCGCCGTCATTGGACGGCGCGATCACATGGTAAAAGACCGCTGTTGTCGGTCAGTTACCGTGATCTGTGTAGCGCCGGGTCTCATAGACCCGGCGCGCACAGAATTTTCTGTGTGCGCGCCCGAGGCGGCGCGCATTACTGCTTCTGCTGGGCGCCGTTTCAGAATGGCGACCCCCAGTTAAGCAACCACCTTGCCGCCGTTTTTGGACGGCGGCTGGTGGTTAACTGGTTAAACAGGGGCACAAAAATTGGGACTTAGGCACAACACAACACTGCAACCCCTCCCAATAACTGTAATTGGAGCGCAACAAGGAGCCACGTGCAAAGTATTGCATCAAAAATTGATATTAGGCGCCCCTGTTAAACAGGGGCAGAAAAATTAGGCCTTAGGCACTGGTGGCGGAGCCCAGAAACACAAAATTTCTTACTAGCTATCAGCAAGAAAAGTGAGGAGGAGAAGGATATTCCATCAGCAGCATAACAGGACAGTCACTCAGCATCAGCATATGCAGTCTCAAAGGGATCTGACATTTCAACAAAAAAGTATTATTCAGTAACATCAGCATCAGGTGCTTGGTAGCTGGTCTTGATCCAAGCCTGATTCATTTTGATGAAGGTCAGTCGATCAACAGAGTCGGTGGAGAGGCGCACCCTGTGATCGGTCACAAAGCCTCCAGCAGCACTGAATGTGCATTCTGAAAGAACACTGGATGCAGGGCAAGCCAGTAGCTCAATTGCGTACTGTGCAAGCTCTGGCCAGTGATCCATCCTCAAGACCCAGTAAGCCAGAGGATTTTCCGTGGGGAAGGTGTCCAAGTCGGATCTTGCCCCTAGGTATTCCCGGACCATGTAAACCAGACGCTGGCGATGGTTGCTGGAACCGGTCAGACCTTGGGGCTGCGGACTAAAAAATTGTCTGAACGCATCGGTCAGATGGCCACCTTCTCCACCGCTCCTTCTCTGACTCACCGAAGCCTCAGCGAGACGTTGTCCAGGGCCAGGCTTTGGTAATCCCCCCGGTTCTGGGAACGCATTGCACAGACCCTTCTGCAAGGCCTCCCGCAGAAGTTTCATCTTCTGCTCCCTCTGCGATGGCAACATAAGGTCCGCTACCTTACTCTTGTAACGTGGATCAAAAAAGAGTTGCCAGCCAGTAATGATCCCTCTCCTTGATAGCACGTACACAAGGATCCTTACGCAGGCTTTGCAGGATCAGGGAGGCCATGCAGCGTAGGTTTGCAGAGGCATTCGGGGCACAGTCCTCTGGGTCACTGAGGACGACAGGATCCGCAGCCACCTCATCCCAGCCACGTAAAAGTCCACGTGTTCCTTGGGACTGTAAATGATCCCTTGAAGACTGCTGTTGTTGATGCTGAGTACTAGGCTCCACCTCCATGCTGCTGATACAATCATCCTCCTCCTCCTCATCCTCCTCCTCCTCTTCCTGTGTGCTAGGTGGGCAAGCAGGAACAGTGTCTGGATAAAGGGGGCCTTGAGAGGTAAGGAAGTCCTCCTCTTCCTCCCTCTGTTCTGCCTCAAGGGCCCTGTCCATTATTCCACGTAGCGTGTGCTCCAACATGTGAATAAGAGGGACAGTCTCACTGATGCAAGCATTGTCACTGCTCACCATCCTCGTGGCCTCCTCAAATGGTGACAGGACAGTGCATGCATCCCTGATCAAGGCCCACTGGCGTGGTGAAAAAAACCAAGCTCCCCTGACCCAGTTCTGCTGCCATATTGGCACAGGTACTCATTGATGGCCCTCTGCTGCGTGTGCAGCCGCTGCAGCATGGCCAACGTAGAGTTCCATCTGGTGGGCATATCACAGATTAGTCGGTTCTTGGACAGGTTGTATTCCCTTTGGAGGTATGTGAGCCGAGCAGTGGCATTATATGACCTCCGGAAATGCACACAGACTTCCTGGCCTGCTTCAGGACATCCTGTAAGCCCGGGTACCTGCCCAAGAACCGCTGCACCACCAAATTCAGGACATGCGCAAAACAGGGCACATGGGTGAGTTTTCCCTGTCGCAGGGCAGAGAGGAGGTTGGTGCCATTATCGCTGACCACCATTCCAGGCTTCAGCTGGCGTGGCGTCAACCACCTCTGAGCCTACCCTTGCAGAGCTGAAAGAACCTCTTCCCCGGTGTGGCTCCTGTCTCCCAAGCACACCAGCTCTAGCACCGCATGGCATCTCTTGGCCTGCATTCCTGCGTAGCCCCTCGTACGCCTATGGAGCATGGCTGGTTCTGAGGAAACATCACCACAGGAAGAGGCCACAGAGGAAGAAGAAGAGGAGGGGGTGGAGGAGAGAGGTGTGTCACAACCAGTAGTAGTGTTTTGGAGGCGTGGTGGCGGAACAACCTCCAAAACTACTGTACCTTTCCCTGCGTCCTTCCCAGCTGCCAGCAGAGTCACCCAATGGGCCGTAAAAGACAGGTAACGTCCCTGTCCATGCCTGCTGGACCATGAGTCAGCGGTAAGATGCACCTTACTACTGACCGCCCTGTCCAGCGAGGCATGGACATTGCCTTCCACATGCCGGTAGAGAGCCGTAATCGCCTTCCATGAGAAAAAGTGGCATTTGGGTACCTGCCACTGAGGTACTGCACATTCCACAAACTCACAGAAGGGGGCAGAATCTACCAACTGAAAAGGTAGCAGTTGAAGTGCTAGCAATTTTGCTAAGCTAGCATTCAACCGCTGGGCATGTGGATGGCTGGGAGCGTACTTCTTTCGGCGCTGCAGCAGCTGGGGCAGGGAAATTTGTCTGGTACTATCAGTAGATTGCCCGCATGTACTACCACTACTAGGTTGTGACACACCTATTTCAGTGCAGGCTTCAGAGAGGACTGGGGGGTCTAGTGGGGTTGGAGGTCACAGAAGGGCAAGGGGAGGTCCGCTTTGGTCTTTGGTGTGGGTCTTACTGGTATGCTTGCCAACGAGCTGCATGGCAGGTCGACATATGTCTGGACAAGCATGTGGTGCCCAAGCGGGTGATGTTTTGGCCATGCGAGATACGCTTGAGACATATGTTGCAAATAGCAAAGGTACGATCTGATGGACATGTTTCAAAAGAGGCCCACACCAAAGAACTTTTGCTGTACCGTTGAGACACAGCAGCGCCATGCACAAGCGAAGATGTGCCACGTAATGCAGTTGGTGTGCTGCCTTTAAGCTGACGCCTGGAGGGCATCCTGCCTCTTTGGAGATGTGCCTGTGCCTCGTCCTCCTCCTCCTCCTCTTCCTCCTCCTCTCTCCTATCAGGCACCCATGTAGAGTCAGTGACCTCATCATCCCCTCCCTCCTCATCACTGTCGAAAACCTGGCAGTATGCTCCAGCTGGGGTAACATCATCGCCAGATTGCTGTCCCTCTCGGCCACCCCTCCTCAGGAGGACATGGTGGGACTAGGGAAGGATTGTGTGATGCCATTGTGCAGAGGGAAGAGGATGCCTTGGCAGCTGCTTTGCCAGACAAACTACGATCAGTCTGTGTGCGAGAGGATGAGGAGGATGAGGACGGCTTGGTCATCCACTGTACTAATTTCTCTGCATGTTGAGGCTCAACACGGCCAGCTCCCGAAAAGAAGGACGAGCGGCCACGGCCACATGCTGAAGAGGATGCACCGCATCCACCAACAGCGTTACCTCTAGATGCAGAGCCTGCTTGCCCTCGTGACTCTTTGCCTCTCTTTGTTGTCCTTCCAGACATATTAATGCGTCAAACCAACTGCGTTTAGGTGCTATTAAACAGCAAACGTGCAGTCAGACCAACTACGTTTAGGTGCTATTAAACAGCACACATGCAGTTACAGCAAATGCGTTTAGTTGCTATAAAACAGCAAACGTGCAGTAAGACCAACTACATTTAGGTGCTATTAAACAGCAAACGTGCAGTCACACCAACTACGTTTAGGTGCTATTAAACAGCAAACGTGCAGTCAGACCAACTACGTTTAGGTGCTATTTAACAGCAAACGTGCAGTCACACCAACTGCGTTTAGGTGCTATTAAACAGCACACATGCAGTTACAGCAAATGCGTTTAGTTGCTATTAAACAGCAAACGTGCAGTCACACCAACTACGTTTAGGTGCTATTAAACAGCAAACGTGCAGTCAGACCAACTGCGTTTAGGTGCTATTAAACAGAAAACGTGCAGTCACACCAACTGCGTTTAGGTGCTATTTAACAGCAAACGTGCAGTCACACCAACTGCGTTTAGGTGCTATTAAACAGAAAACGTGCAGTCAGACCAACTGCGTTTAGGTGCTATTTAACAGCAAACGTGCAGTCACACCAACTGTTAAACAGCAAACGTGCAGTCACACCAACTGCGTTTAGGTGCTATTAAACAGCAAACGTGCAGTCAGACCAACTACGTTTAGGTGCTATTTAACAGCAAACGTGCAGTCACACCAACTGCGTTTAGGTGCTATTAAACAGCAAACGTGCAGTCACACCAACTGCGTTTAGGTGCTATTTAACAGCAAACGTGCAGTCACACCAACTGCGTTTAGGTGCTATTAAACAGAAAACGTGCAGTCAGACCAACTGCGTTTAGGTGCTATTTACCAGCAAACGTGCAGTCACACCAACTGCGTTTAGGTGCTATGAAACAGCAAATGTGCAGTCAGACCAACTACGTTTAGGTGCTATTTAACAGCAAACGTGCAGTCACACCAACTGCGTTTAGGTGCTATTAAACAGCAAACGTGCAGTCAGACCAACTGCGTTTAGGTGCTATTTAACAGCAAACGTGCAGTCACACCAACTGCGTTTAGGTGCTATTAAACAGCACACACGCAGTTACAGCAAATGCGTTTAGTTGCTATTAAACAGCAAACGTGCAGTCAGACCAACTACGTTTAGGTGCTATTAAACAGCAAACGTGCAGTCACACCAACTGCGTTTAGGTGCTATTAAACAGCAAACGTGCAGTCAGACCAACTACGTTTAGGTGCTATTTAACAGCAAACGTGCAGTCACACCAACTGCGTTTAGGTGCTATTAAACAGCAAACGTGCAGTCAGACCAACTGCGTTTAGGTGCTATTTAACAGCAAACGTGCAGTCACACCAACCGCGTTTAGGTGCTATAAAACAGCACACACGCAGTTACAGCAAATGCGTTTAGTTGCTATTAAACAGCAAACGTGCCGTCAGACCAACTACGTTTAGGTGCTATTAAACAGCAAACGTGCAGTCACACCAACTGCGTTTAGGTGCTATAAAACAGAAAACGTGCAGTCAGACCAACTACGTTTAGGTGCTATAAAATAGCAAACGTGCAGTCACACCAACTGCGTTTAGGTGCTAGAAAACAGCAAACGTGCAGTCACACCAACTGCGTTTAGGTGCTATTAAACAGCAAACTTGCAGTCACACCAACTGGGTTTAGGTGCTATAAAACAGCAAACGTGCAGTCAGACCAACTACGTTTAGGTGCTAAAAAACAGCAAACGTGCAGTCACACCAACTGCTTTTAGGTGCTATTAAACAGCAAACGTGCAGTCAGACCAACTACGTTTAGGTGCTATTAAACAGAAAACGTGCAGTCAGACCAACTGCGTTTAGGTGCTATTTACCAGCAAACGTGCAGTCACACCAACTGCGTTTAGGTGCTATGAAACAGCAAATGTGCAGTCAGACCAACTACGTTTAGGTGCTATTTAACAGCAAACGTGCAGTCACACCAACTGCGTTTAGGTGCTATTAAACAGCAAACGTGCAGTCAGACCAACTGCGTTTAGGTGCTATTAAACAGCACACACGCAGTTACAGCAAATGCGTTTAGTTGCTATTAAACAGCAAACGTGCAGTCAGACCAACTACATTTTGGTGCTGTTAAACAGCAAACGTGCAGTCACACCAACTGCGTTTAGGTGCTATTAAACAGCAAACGTGCAGTCAGACCAACTGCGTTTAGGTGCTATTAAACAGCACACACGCAGTTACAGCAAATGCGTTTAGTTGCTATTAAACAGCAAACGTGCAGTCAGACCAACTACATTTTGGTGCTGTTAAACAGCAAACGTGCAGTCACACCAACTGCGTTTAGGTGCTATTAAACAGCAAACGTGCAGTCAGACCAACTACGTTTAGGTGCTATTAAACAGCAAACGTGCAGTCACACCAACTGCGTTTTGGTGCTATTTAACAGCAAACGTGCAGTCACACCAACTGCGTTTAGGTGCTATTTAACAGCAAATGTGCAGTCAGACCAACTGCGTTTAGGTGCTGTTTAACAGCAAACGTGCAGTCACACCAACTGCGTTTAGGTGCTATTTAACAGCAAACGTGCAGTCACACCAACTGCGTTTAGGTGCTATTAAACAGCAAACGTGCAGTCAGACCAACTACGTTTAGGTGCTATTTAACAGCAAACGTGCAGTCACACCAACTGCGTTTAGGTTCCTTTTAAACAGCAAACGTGCAGTCAGACCAACTGCGTTTAGGTGCTATTTAACAGCAAACATGCAGTCACACCAACTGCGTTTAGGTGCTATTAAACAGCACACACGCAGTTACAGCAAATGCGTTTAGTTGCTATTAAACAGCAAACGTGCAGTCAGACCAACTACGTTTAGGTGCTATAAAACAGCAAAGGTGCAGTCACACCAACTGCGTTTAGGTGCTATTAAACAGCAAACGTGCAGTCAGACCAACTGCGTTTAGGTGCTATTTAACAGCACACACGCAGTTACAGCAAATGCGTTTAGTTGCTATTAAACAGCAAACGTGCAGTCAGACCAACTACGTTTAGGTGCTATTAAACAGCAAACGTGCAGTCACACCAACTGCATTTAGGTGCTATTAAACAGCAAACGTGCAGTCAGACCAACTACGTTTAGGTGCTATTTAACAGCAAACGTGCAGTCACACCAACTGCGTTTAGGTGCTATTAAACAGCAAATGTGCAGTCAGACCAACTGCGTTTAGGTGCTATTTAACAGCAAACGTGCAGTCACACCAACTGCGTTTAGGTGCTATTAAACAGCACACATGCAGTTACAGCAAATGCGTTTAGTTGCTATTAAACAGCACACGCACAGTAAGAGCGACTGCGTTTATGTGCAATTAAAGAGCACACGTGCATTAACAGCGACTGCGTTTCTGTGCAAATAAATAGCACACGTGCAGTAACAGCAAATGCGTGTATGTGTAATTAAATAGCACACGTCCACTAACACTGACTGAGTACTATGATTAGGTACTATGTTTAAACTAAAGACTATGCAGGCAATACAACACGTTAGAGCACTGCATCAAGCATAATCTCCTGCCTGACAAATACTAATAGCAGATCTAGCTATGCTATACAGTTTATAAATATATGTACAACTCCTAGGGATGTATATATATTCTCTACAAACTGTAAATTTACCTATACTGACTAGCCTTCCTGCTCTATCTATCTATCTATCTAGTAGAAAAGAAACTGTGTCTCTATCTATCTCTCTCTCTCTAACTGTCTGACTGATCTTCTCTTTCACAAAGCCGGAACACACTACACGAGGCCGCCTTGCAGGCTGCCTTTTATAGTGTGGGGCGTGTACTAAACCCCCTGAGCCATAATTGGCCAAAGCCACCCTGGCTTTGGCCAATTATGGCTCTTCGTTTTTTGCACACTGTGATTGGCCAAGCATGCGGGACATACAGCATGCTTGGCCAATCATCAGCGCTCAACGCCGCAGTGAATTATGGGACATTTTGCGTCACTCGAATTTGGCGCGAATGACCCATTTTGTTCGAATTTCGTCGAACGATCAAACGACCAATGTTCGAGTTGAACATACGTTCGTATCGAACGCGAAGCTCATCCCTAATCATTGAGCCTAACAATCAAAAAGCTTCCAATATCTATAAGGATGCAGCCTGCGTCCAGAGCCGAACACTTACATGTCAGTGACTGTGATTACTGCTGTGAGAGGTGACAACCTCCTATTGATTTCAATTAGGCTGCCTCTCACATCTAATCCTGGGAACCCCCACTGGGGGGTGCATTCGCAAATGTGAATGCTTCCTAAATTCACCCCCCTTCTGTTCACATCAATTTTCTCCTGTGTTTATTGTCATGCTGCACATCAATGCAAATGACATCCTCTATGGTGCCCATTCAGTGCCTGGTGCAGCGCAGCTGAAGCACATTTTTTTTCTTTGGTGCCGTTTTTTGCCCCATAGACTTTAATTTGGGCTAGGTTCATATCTATGCAGATTTTAGTGCATTTGCAGATCTGCACAAACACACTACAATCAATTCAAAATGTTTTCCTATGAGTCCCATTCACATTTTTGCAGTTTCCTGCAATGCATTTTTTGGAAAGATGCAGGAACTTTTCTTACATGCAGAATGGAGCATTTTTGGTTTCATAGATTTTAATGGAACAGCATCAAAAACATATGTGTTTTTAAATTGCTTTTGGTAGGGTTTTGTGTTTAACAACCAAATTCTCCTCCTACCAAAAAACGCAGGAAGTATGAAAACGCATAAAAAATGCATGAAAAATGCACCACAAAAACACATATAAAAGCATCAACCTTACATGCAAAGATTTGAACCTAGCTTTAGTGCGTTTTTGGCAGAGTTTTGTTCATAAAATTCAACCTCCTCCTGCAAAAACAAAAATGCATCAGCATGAAAAAAATGCATCCAGTGTAGCACCCAGTGCCCCCAAAAATAAAATCTCCATGGATCATAGATTGGTAAGTAGAAAACTTAGGGGACTTCCTGGGGGAGAAGGAGTCTAGTAGACATCCGGGTATGATAAAGTTTGAAACACAAAATCATTAATTATAATATAATAAATAACTATAAATAATTATAACAAATAATAATATAATAATAATAAAAGTATTAAATAATGTAATCAAATCAAAAACACTGATATTTGCTCAGTTGCAGAATTGTCGCTGTCATTACTTTCAGTGTTTGATGATGAATTTCCCCACAAATCACTATCGCTCAATTCTGCAAGTGATTCTAATTTATTATTGCGGTTTTCTAGCTGGTCTAAAACCACTCTTGATGTAAAGGGACACTTTTTAGTTGCTATGGACAATCTCCAGTTTTCAGGCAGAAAAAAAAGTATTTATAATATAAAACTGCATGCAGGGAACTGGACAAACCACTAGGGACAAAGGGGGTGTGTATTTATTTGATACAGTACTGTAATCTGTAATATTTCAGTATACTGTATGTATTGTGTTTTTTACTTTTTGAATTTGGCGCCGAACTCTGTCCCTGTGCGTCGCAATGCTCGGGATGGAAGCTTGGCACTGTGAATCGAGTGAGACACGGCGGCTCCCAGATCACAGCCGGGAGAAATAGCAGGATCCAGGGGACAATGTAAGTAACCTCTACATGGATCCTGCTATACGATCCTGAGTGTGGCCCGGGGTTACCGCTTTTGGTAAATTCACACCGAGCCCAACTTGGGAATACCGTTTAGCAGATTAAAGCCTACTACAGTGACCCAATGAGAAGGTCTTCCCTCACAGCCTATCGCTAAGATGTCTATAAAAGAAATGTGGTTGTAATTGTAGCAGGAAGGCAAACACATCGATAAAACATTTTTCAGAAGTTCCATATTTTCATCAGTCTGGATTTCTGTTTTAATTGATGACAGAAAGTGAGGGAAGAAAAAATCCCCTTTCTCCTCTGTGGTCTATCCTATATGAAATTAATTTTTTTCGGCTGGAGTTGGGCTTAGGCATATCTATTA
The DNA here is from genome assembly GCF_905171775.1 of Rana temporaria. Classification (NCBI taxonomy): domain Eukaryota; kingdom Metazoa; phylum Chordata; class Amphibia; order Anura; family Ranidae; genus Rana; species Rana temporaria. Next base: position 383,071,041 of record NC_053490.1, read on the forward strand.
AAAAAAGTGAAACCAATTGCTGAGTGTCGATTTTTCCAGAAAAGTAAGAAATAGACACAAATCTAACACAGGAGTTGCTAAAATTAATAAATAAATCAATAGTGTGCTACCGTCACTGTGTTTCCACACCAATTCGATGCTGCATGGGCCTGGATAATAGTCACTGTCTGGCCATTGATGGAGTCTGAATATGGGAAATTGCATCTTTCTGATGAGTTCTTTAGATGAATTGTGGAAGAGTCAAGACCAATAGTTTCTAGTTCACATTTACTGACGGTGACTGTCATTGTGTTGATGTCACAGATGACTGTAGGGTTGAAATCAGAAAGTCCTGGGAAAAGTTCAACAACAAAAGAAATATAAATCAATCAGTGAGCAATATATACAAAAACTGTACTTTTATAGATCTACATTGATCGTTATCTTACTAGTCACTACTACTTACAGACACTTTCAGCCATTTGGCCCATTAAATTAAGTATAGATAACTGTATCCAGGGCCGGGCGCCATCCCAAGAGCCTGATGGGGAACAATCCACTCCCCCGGCTAAACGGAGCCAGCAGTCTGCCAGAGCGGCGAGGGAAAAGTGCCAGCACAGCCGTGGGGACTTTGAGAGACAGGTGGCTTCACGGGTGGGCATGGCCTACCTGGGAGGCGGGACGCGAGACAAGATGGCGGAGATCGGTTGGAAAATGGCAGCCAAGGAGGCTCACAGGGCGGCCTGCGTGGTTCTGTGGCAGGGGGCGAAGCTTCATGGGGGGACGGCCCACACTGCTGAGGGACTCCACGGCTCCCAGGACCACTTCGCCTGGGGGGCTGACATCACCACCGGTTCTGGTCCAGGACGACAGGTCTGAGGGTGAGCTATCAGAGCAGGAGTCTCATGAACACGAACCGGCAAGGGAGGTCCATGCAGCGGCTGTTAGGGGTGCTCCCAGTCAGCCCGATAAATCCACTTACAATTCTTATATTTTATTGTCTGATGCATTGTGTGATTTGTTAGTAGAAAAAGGGGATGCAGCTGGGGCGGCCGGTCCACCGCCGCATACGGCAGTGGTGGCTACTGGCCCGTAGGTGGCGGGCAGCGTGCCCGCCAGTTCGGGGTCAGAGGCCCAGCTGCGGGATTAGTTGGGGGCCTGCGTGACTTAGTGGGGTGTTTCACAGGGGGACAGGGACAAACCCCTCAAGTGGCCCCATGGGCACCAGCAGCGAGCGTGGCCGCGGGGAATGGAGGGGGGTCAGCCATGGCCAGGGTAGCAGGGGCATTCGCGCCCCCTCTGGTGGCACCTACCGGACTCTCGGGGGCTGTGTCAGGTTCTGAGAAGGCAGGGGGAACGGGGGGGCCCCAGAGGCTACTGTTCGGACAGATGTGGTACGTATTGCAGACGCAGCAAAATGGGAGGTGTACGTGTGCTTTGAGGGTCCGCTGGGAGCACATTTAAAGCAGGAGGTTAGGGACAAGATTTGCAAGGGTGAGTATGTGGAGATCTTCCCACTTTTGCCATTGGAAACTTGGATAGGGTCAAGCCTGATTATTCCAAGAAGGAGGATGAAGAAAAACGGTGGTACAGGTTAATTTTCGCGTACGTTTGTTAACTGGCTGCAGGCCTTCGCCATTATGGCAAGTGTCATTGGAGAGAAGAACCCTGAACATTGTTCGGCGTTGTTCTGTTATATGGAGGCCATTGGGGGGCCCACATGGTGTATGGGGGAACGTAGCAAAAGGGAAAAAGGCAGCGCCTTCTAAGCGTAGCAGTAAAACTGTTTTATTTAAAGGTTACATAAAAAATTAGGAGATACACTCACAAACGAGCTGTAACATTGGGCTTATCTGGTATAATTGTCATCCGCTCTATCCCGGGGGCTGCTTGTGTGCTGATGTTGGGGGATGGGATCTCTGTATATCTGTGATCTCTGTATATCCTCTCCAATGTTGGCAGCGGTGGTGGAACCCAGCGCTCATGGCAAGCGGGGACGGAGGCCGTATTCCCTGGAACACAGCAGCAGATGTCGTCACTTACGGGTGTAAGGTTAGCAGGAAGGTGCACGCTTTCGAAGCATGTGTACTTCTTCCTCAGGCTCTGTGGGGGCCATCTTGGACCAGGGCAATTATACTGAATTGGATGCTACCTTACTGGCTAGACCAGTCACCATGGAAATATATACAAACTGTGACAAATAACTAAACATGATGAGAATATCCTAGCACTGACAATATTACTACATATAAATTACTTAAAATGACTAATTAAAATGAATTAAAAGAGGTCACTATAGATAAACATGGTACCTAAATTAAGTTAATATAAGATGAATAAATAATAATAGATATGTATATATATAATAAAATAAAAAGGAGAGGGGTACTTACGCAAATAGGATTATCGGTCAATATATAGGTGGATGTAAGCCAATCAAATTATTGATTTATCTATAGGGGAATTTAGAATTGGTTTATTGATTATTTAATTAAATGGGTGTATATATTAAAATTATAAAGATAAGTTATAGTTATAAACATTGATTAAATGGAAAAGCACATAGTGCAGACCAGCACACATGCACTTATTCATGGTATCATATTGAGGTACTGTATAGAAATTATGGGAAATATAGAATACATACATATATACATACACACATATATATATATATATACATACATATACATATACAGACACAATTATAAAACACACTATATAAAATATACAGATAATAGGACCTGCAGGTATATGCATGAGGTACACATATAAAACCATACATGCATATATATGTGCGCGCAGGGCTTTTTTTCAGGGTGAATTTGGGGGAACTCAGTTCCACCACCTCTGGCTCAGACCCTTTGGTGCCTGCTCACCACAATCACTAGTAAACACAGAAGTCTGGTTTCTGTGTTTACGAGTGACAGCTTTGTAACCCCCTGAACTCTGCACTATGTAGGTAATGCAATTCTGGTATTTAAAGCCCCTTTTAGACCCTTCTACTGTTTGTGAAATCTGAACGGGTCGTGGTTGAGTTCCTGCACCTATTTTCTGAGAAAAAAAGCTCTGTGTGCGTGTACATAGAGAATAGTCTAAAAGGAAGAGCATACACATAAAAATTATATATGCACGTATCCAAATTATAAAAAGAGAACAGAAAGCACAAGACATAATGGTGCCGAAACATAAGGTTACCAATACGTGATGTATCTGGTACGTTTAGGGGGGCTGTATCTTTACATGTGGGGACAATGGGAAAGATGGTAAGGCAATTATAATAGGATATTAATCTCAATGCCCTCATTTAGGCCCCCAGGCGAGAGACTATCAAGGGTAAAGATCCAGTACTTTACCCTTTCACACAACCTCTTGTAGCATTCTGCTTGGGGCAGGTGTTTGGAAATGGCCTCTATAACCCAAACATGAAGCAGCAAAGAGGACTGCTGGTGGAATTCTTTGAAATGCCTGGCGACACTATTTTTGTCGCTCCCTTTTTCTGCGAAGTTGCGGTGTTCCCCAAACCTTTGTCGAAGGGTACGAATAGTGCGGCCTACATAAAATAGGCCACAAGGGCACGTCAAGCAATAAACCACATACTCAGAAGAGCATGTGAAGAAGTCTGGTATGGTATATTGCTTCCCTTTACACATAAAGTCTTTTTGTCTGTGGGTGACACATTTACATGTAAGGCATAAAGCTTTCTTAAAAAATGTCAGGGAAGCACTGGCGGTGGATCCTAATGATTTAATTTTACTTGGGGCTATTTGGGCCTAATGTTTTTGGCTCTTCTATAGCTAACTATTGGTCGATCTGTGAGTGTTAATCTGAGATGAGGATCTTCACTCAATATGGACCAATGTTTTAACAGGATCCTTTCCATTTTCCTACATTGACTATGGAACTGAGTAACAAAGCAAACTGGTTACGTGTTATTGTCTGTTCTCGTAGTTCTATCACTCCTGATGTCTGTGTTGAGATAGTGTTGGAAAGCTCCTTCCACTAGCTCATCTGGATAACCTTTTTCTAAAAATGTAGTTTTAAGTGTTAGGCCATGGGTGGTATAGTCTTGTAACCGAGTACAGTTGTGTCTTAGTTGACAAAACTGGCTCTTGGGTATGTTATTCACCCAACGTGGGTGGTGACAGCTCACATAATGTAAGAAGGAGTTGCCCGAGGTGGGCTTAGTATAATTTTGAGCACATATTGTGTGATCGTCATGGAACAATTCCAAATCCAAGAAAGCAAGTTTGTTCTCATCTGTTACTGCAGTGAAGGACAGACCCATAGTATTAGAATTACAATATTGCAGAAATCCAGAAATTAGGGTGTCGGGCCCATCCCAAATGATAACTACATTGTCTATGTAGCGACCGTAATATACCAAATGGGAGGCGAAGGGGTTATTTTTCCAAATATAGAGTTGTTCCCAGTAACATGTAAGGTTTGCTTAACTGGGGGCAAAATTTTCCCCCATAGCTGTACCCTGAATTTGAATATAAAACTCACCATTGGTTTCAAAATAGTTGTGGGTTAGACAGTATTCCAACATGTCCAAAAGAAAATGTACTTAAGTATTGGATCCTCATTGAGGTAATACTGCATAGCTTGTAGGCCTACTTTATGGGGGGTTGACGTATAGAGGGAGAATACATCTAACGAGAGCCAACGGTATGAGGGCTCCCATCGGTATTGTTAGAACATTTTTAGTAATTGTATGCTGTCTTTTATATGCGAGGGGAGATTATTAACCAGGGGCTGTAGGAAATGATCAATGTAGATGGAAAAATAACTTGTGACACTTTCCATGGCCGCCACGATAGGTCTCCCTGGCGGATTGGTTGGGTCTTTATGGACTTTGGGAAGATGGTAAAAATATGGTCTCTTATAGAAATCATGCAAGAAGAATGCGACCTCTGTTTTGCTAACGAGTCCCTCAATTTTGTCTTAGTTAATAAGGTCATGGGCTTCCTTGGAGAACATGGGTAGTGGGTCACTGGTGAGTTTTTGGTATGTGGTGCTATCAGAGAGAAGCTGAGAGCTTTCCAACTGGTACAAAACCTTGTAGACTATCAGTTGGAAAGCTCTCGGGAAGCAATATACCATACCAGACTTCTTCACATGCTCTTCTGAGTATGTGGTTTATTGCTTGACATGCCCTTGCGGCCTATTTTATGTAGGCCGCACTATTCGTACCCTACAAAAAAGGTTTGGGGAACACCACAACTTCGTAGAAAAAGGGAATTCCAAAGAATTCCACCGGCAGTCCTCTTTGGTGCTTCATGTTTGGGTTATAGAGGCCATTTCTAAACACCTGCCCCAAGCAAAACGCTACAAGAGGTTGTGTGAAAGGGAAAATAACTGGATCTATACCCTTGATAGTCTCTCGCCTGGAGGCCTAAACAAAGGCATTGAAATGAATATCCTACTATAATTTCCTTACCATCTTTCCCATTGTCCCCACATTTAAAGATACAGCCCCCCTAAACGTACTAGATACATCACGTATTGGTAACCTTATGTTTCGGCACCATCATGTCTTGTACTTACTGTTCTCTTTTTATAATTTGGATGTGTGCATATATCATTTTTATGTGTATGCTCTTCCTTTTAGACTATTCTCTATGTACGCGCGCAAATATATGCGTGTATGGTTTTATATGTGTACCTCATGCATATACCTGCAGGTCCTATTATCTGTATATTTTATATAGTGTGTTTTATAATTGTGTCTATATATGTATGTATATATGTATATGTGTACGTATATATATGTATATGTGTGCGTATATATGTATGTATTCTATATTTCCCATAATTTCTATACAGTACCTCAACATGATACCATGAATGTGTACATGTGTGCTGGTCTGCATTATGTGCTCTTCCATTTAATTAATGTTTATAACTATAACTTATCTTTATAATTTTTATATATACACCCATTTAATGAATTAATCAATAAACCAAATCTAAATTCCGACATCTGCGGCTGTGTTCCAGGGAATACTGCCTTCCGTCTCTGCTTGCCGTGAGCGTTGGGTTCCACCACCGCTGCCGACATTGGAGAGGATATACAGAGATCCCGTCCCCCATCATCAGGACACAAACAGCCCCCAGGATAGAGCGGATGACAATTATACCAGATAAGTCCAATGTTACTGCTCGTTTGTGAGTGTATCTTCTAATTTTTTATGCAACCTTTGAAAAAAGTGTTTTACTGCTACGCTTAAAAGGTGCCGCTTTTTTCCCTTCTGCTACGTTTTATATTCTTCTTTTATCTGCAAGCTGGCACCCATCTCTGCGGAAAGCTGGTTCTTGAGTATTTATATGGACTAATTGTCATGGACTAATATATATTGTCCCCTCTGAACATTCATTTCAATCCCTTTCCCTCTCATATAGTAGTAGTTGTATGCATCCGTATCCAGAGTGTGCTCAGTTAACCCCTTGTTTTGTATGGGGGAACGGCTTGGTTGAGATATGATGAACCGTTCAGACAGTACCGGGGTAGTTAGGCCGTCTCTTCGCTGGGATCATAAAGACATCAGCCTCTGGATGCGACCTATGTCGTCGGCGAGGGCCCCCACTCAGTTTCTTCAAGGGGGGCTGGGGGTACACCCTCCTCAGGACTGCCGGCCGGAAAGAAATGGGGGGTTCGTTGGCAATTCAATGAGAACTCCTGTAAGTTCTTGCAGATTTGAGCTTGAGTGTTTGGGGTATGGGGGATCCCATCCCTTGTCCAAGTACTTTAAAAAGGGTAAGCGTGCCAGCGAGCCTGCTCACAAAAGGGACGACTCCGGTGAAGGGGGAAAGGATGCAGCCTTTCCTAAGTAGATACCCGAATAGGGAAGTGGCTATGCTGCTTGCCTTTGGGTTTTGGGACGGTTTCAGGATCCTGTGTTCATTGATAGTGGTTCCGTCGGTGGCGCGGAAATTGAAATCTGCCTAACAGCAACCCGGGGTGGTGGGGGAAAAAATGGCTAAAGAGGTGGTGCTAGGTCACATGGGGGGGCCAATTGTGGTCCCACCTTTTTTTTTAATACAAACGCTTTTATTAGAAGGAAATAAAAAGTAAGCACGTACAGAGAACAATATCATATAGACACCAACTCAGGACAGGTCACCATATCACTAATACAGAGATCAAATGTGGTCCCACCTTTGCCAGACCTGGTGGTGTCTCCATTGGGGGTGGTACCCAAGAAGAAACAGAACGAGTTATGTCGCATTCACCACTTATCTTTCCCAAAAAGGGGTTCTGTCAATGATTTCATTGATCCTGACACGTGCACGGTGTCCTATACTTCATTATCTCAAGAAGGGCCTGGTGACTCAATTGAAGGATGCACCCTGACCAATCTGTCTTACAGTACTGCTGGACGGCTTAAAGGACTTTTGGGTACTATGTAGCTGTGTTCGCTTGAAAATCACTGATTACCAAATTCTGTGGCAGAGGGTTGTTCAACCGTGTGTCGCTATTACCAAATCCTGTAGCAGAGGATTGTCTAACCGTGTACTGCTATCATCGCTATTATCAAGTCTGTGGCAGAGACTTTTGTTTGTCCGTGCATCACTCCGGCTGCTAGGCTGATGAGAGAGGCATATCCGGGTGAGCAAGATCCACTAACGAGAAGTGGTATTGTCTTTTGGATCTAAGAGTTCCTCAGTGATCTGCACCAGGCATCTGAACTTTTCCTAACCCTCCATCCCTCTACTTCTGAAAGTAAGGTTAATAAAAAGAGCATTGAAAAAAAGACTAAGTGACTGTCGTATACATCTGTGGGCACATGGCCCAATATAGACTCTGAGTTTCTGTCACGGTGAACTGCAGGGTGGGGGGGGGGGGGGGGTGAAGGAAAGACCCAAAACTAATCAGCAGCTCCTACGAGGGTAGTGCTACACGAGTGATACAGAAACCAGCATTTTGAAAAGGGCCACCAGTGTTAGTCCCCATAATACTGGTTGGTGAACTTTAAAGTGGATGCAAACCAGAATTTTTTATTTATTTTTTGCAGTCACAATGTACAGTATAATATTTCCTATCATCTGTGCCAAGTCTTGCCACACAGAGTTAATCCAGCTCTGAGCAATCCTCTATTGTTCAGTAAAATAAAACGGACTTACAGCGAAAAACCTTAGTCCATTCCACCCCCTTGCTGTGAGTGACAAGTTATTTATATATCTCATGCACTAGTCTGGGGACAGACATTATTTTTTAATTCCCACCCCCCACTCCTTTTCTGAAGTCATGTGGTTACTTTTCTGGATTTTGACTGGATGTTAGTGATAATAGCAGAATTTAGTGTAAGGAATACACAAAAATGCATGTTGACAAGGGGAGTGTAGAGGAGGGCGGGGAGTCTACTGACATCACAACTCCACCCACGAGCTCCAGACAACAGATCCACCCACAGAATCTGCAGTTTTTCAGTTCTTATAACAGACATAGGGGAGACATTTGACAGGTATACATGCAGGAGGTATGTATATCCTTATAGATCAGCACTATGGCAGTAGTTTAGAAAGGATGCGAGTGGGTTTACATTAAGGTGACCAGATTTTTAAAATGAAATCAGGGGACATTTTTTTTTTTTTACTAGTAATGGTGGCAATCAGCGACTTTCTGCCCCTCACCGCCCCCTTCACAGCCTGTCAAGTCTTACTCTCTGGGCCCCAGCTACTGGTTGGGGAGCAGAGGAAGAACACTTTGCCAGTGAAGGCAAGGAGATAAGCAGGCAGGCGGCTGGCCGGGACTTGAGCCAAGGCAGAAGAACATGAGAGCGGAGCTGAATGCACCCGAAACTGAAGAAATATTCACTCCATTCCGACCAGCACATGATCATCAGAAAGGGGCACAGATAATGGAAAAAAATACACCCCCTAAGCTAGTAGGTGTGGGGGTGTGTAGTTCAGAATTATTATTTTTTGAATTCTGCACTGACTGTCTTTGAAATTGCCCCAGCCCCTGTTCAAATCAAATCCAGAGACAAACCCAGGGACAGACTTTGTTCGGGGACAGTGTCCTCAATCCGGGCACTGTCCCCTAAAACCAGGGATGTCTGGTCACCCTAGTTTACATCCACTTTAAGCAACAAGTAATAGTACTGAGCCACTAAGAGCTCCGTCTAATGGCTAATCTAGAAATGTATATATATATATATATATATATATATATATATAAAATAAAATAGCAAAAATGTGACAGAGCAAAGCATGTCAAATTGTAAAAACCATAGGAAATATGGAATACCATAGGAACTCAAAAAATATGCCCATCAAACACATACTGTAAAGGTAAATTACTGGACTGACTTTGCAAAATAAAGAAAATTAACAGTCTTACTCAGATTCTGGTACCGGCTGGTATTACATCCACACACTCCTAATGTGCATGTTTCATCTATATCACATCCATTTACACAGGAAGGAGAAGCTGCAGAAGACACAGCAGAAAAACATCTGTTTAATGACATCCTAAATGATCAGACTCAGAAAGTACACTTTAAACTGATTTTGAAAATACTTACTTGTGCAACAGGACTGACTTTTATCGTAGTATAAGCCTTGTGGACAGCAGTAGGTGAGATCAAGGTCATTGCATTGTACATTTACATCTGGAAGGCAGTAGTTAAAGGTACCGTCGTTGCATGAACAAAGATTTGGGTCATTACAAGACCCTGAACATGAGTTGCAGAGAGTAATATTGGCAAGAGAAGCTGGGAAGAGTAGAAAAAAATGTCAGACACCAGGATCTCTGTAGTTGGTAAATTTTCACATCAAGTCACATGGCTCAAAAACATCTGCAATATCACTGGAACTGCAAACTGTATTTGCAAAACTGACCATAACATCATTTTGCAAACAGCTGAAAAAAAACTTTTGCTCAACAAGAGTATTAATCCCTTTGTGACCGCAATGATTTTATTAATCCAATTATAATTAATTGCAATTAATTGTAACGTGCCTATGCACACAGGCACATAAACAAGCGCCGTGCATTCTTAAGGAGTTCCACCCAAAAGTGGAACTTCTGCATTAAGCACTCCTCGCCCCCTAACATGTCACATTTGGCATGTCATTTTTTGGGGGGGGGGGGTAACTTTTTAGTGGGAATTCCTGTCCCACTTCCTTCTTCCTCTTCTTGGCTGCCTAGGCGACTCCTCCTCTCCCCCTAGGCCACAGATGTCAAACATAAAAGGAGGACATTTAATGTGGCCCTCGCTCTCCTCTGGTCCTCCTGCAGATCCCTACTTTCTGCTTTCAAGCAATGCATCCAGCTTCTTCCCAGCAGCAGCATAAGGAAAGGGGGTGTACTGTGATGTAAGGGAGAATATGGGACTCAACTTCTGATGGTGGGGTGGCTCTTGACATCTAATGTAAGGGGAGAGGATGCGCTGGACATCTAATCTTACAGATAAAACCGGCCCTTTTGAGGACAATCATAATGCTGATGTGGCCCATAATGAAATTGAGTTTGACACCCCTGCCCTAGTGGGTCCCTCCCTGCCAGAAATCTTCTGGGACACGTATCCCAGAAGATTTCCTGGCCAAAAGCAGAGCGCAGCGCGACTTGCGCAGGGCACATCTGGTTGTGAAGCCGTAAGCTGTCACGGCCAGGTGCCCACAGTTGCTATGACGGCGCCGTGGAGAAGAGGGGGAGAAGAGCAAGGCTGCGGGGGGGGGGCGCATCGCTGGACCGTGGGACAGGTAAGTGTCTGTTTATTAAAAGTCAGCAGCTATTTGTACTTTTTGTAGCTGCTGACTTTTAATAACGGGTGGAACTTCTCTTTAAGTACAACATTTTTTAAAAAAGCTGCTTTTTTGGTCAGTAATTTCCACCACATGCGCTCAGATGCTATGTACATATTGTGCAGAACGAGAAAATGAGAATAAGTTTTCACGCATTTGTGTGAAATTGGGCAAGTGCTCGCAAAAATGTGCGAACACATATACGCAAACATGCGTGTAAATACGTGCAAATACATACAAACATATGAAAATGTAGATGCTCAAACAGGAGTATTATGTGCATTAGGCCTTAGGAACCCAAAACATCATGCAGACATTTGGGTGAAGAGAACAGAGAGCTGAGAGTGAACTGTAAAGTCGTGTACACACAACCATTTTTCATGTCATGGGAAAAACTATGTTTTTCTCGACGTGATTCTTGTCAAGCCTGCCTTAAAGTGGAGTTCCACCCATAAATATAACATTACATCAGTAGTTTTAAAAAAAATGTCATTAGTCCTTTACGAATTTTTTTTTTTTTTTTAGATGCCTTCAAAGTGTTGTTGCTAGGCAGAATAGTTAATCTTCCCACTTCCTGCACCTAGGTGCTTAATGCACCGCACATACTCCTGGGAATGTAGTGGGTGTAACTTTCCAAGAGTCTGTGCACTCCCCAGTCTCGAAGAATCATGTGACTTGGACAGTACAGGTGCTGAAACCTGATCTGAAACCTATTACACTGCTTGTGCAGCACTGAGCATGTGCGAGATCTGCAAGGCTGAAATCCAGGAAGTCATACAGTCTGGCTTCATGATGCCCACACTTAAGATGGCCCCAGTCAATTTCTATTTTATAAAGTGTCTAAATGCTGTAACAACCTAACAAACGGACCTTAGTTTACAGACTAACTTTACTAGAATACATTAAGCTTGTGTATTACAGGGGTATTTATATTTAAAAAGTGGAATTGTGGCCGGAACTCCGCTTTAAATACATACGATCGTGAAAAAAGAATGCTCGAGCAAAGCGCGGTGACGTACAACACGTACGACGTTACTATAAAGCGGAAGTTCCATTCGGATGGCGCCACCCTTTGGGCTGCTTTTGCTGATTTCGTGTTAGTAAAAGTTTGGTGAGAGACGATTCGCGCTTTTCAGTCTTCATACTTTTCAGTCTGTTACAGCGTGACGAATGTGCCATCTCCATTACAAATGCTAGTTTTACCAGAACGAGTGCTCCCGTCTCATAACTTGCTTCTGAGCATGCACGTTTTTTTCCCGTCCTTAAAGTGGAGGTTTACCCAAAAACTTAATTTTTAACATTAGATTGAGGCTCATTTTGTCAAGGGGAATCTGTGTTTTTTTTTAAATCGAAGCAGTACCTATCGTTTTAGAGATAGATTTTCTCCGCCGCTTCCGGGTATGGGCTGCGAGACTGGGCGTTCCTATTTGATTGACAGGCTTCCGACAGGCTTCCGACGGTCGCATACATCGCGTCACGATTTTCCAAAAGTAGACGAACGTCGGTGCGCAGGCGCCGTATAGAGCTGCACCGACGTTCGGCTTCATTCGGCTACTCGTGACGCGATGTATGCGACCGTCGGAAGCCTGTCAATCAAATAGGAAGCGGCGTAGAAGATCTATCTCTAAAACGGTAAGTACTGCTTCGATTTAAAAAAAAAAACACCCGATTCCCCTAGACAAAATGAGCCTCAATCTAATGTTAAAAATAGTTTTTCGGGTGAACTCCCGCTTTAAAGCCTACACGCGACCGTTTTTCACGACGACGTGAAAAATTAGAGCATGTTCTAAATTTTTAATGCCCATTTTTCACGTCGAGAAAAATGCTCTGGAGCCTACACACGATCGTTTTTAATGACCAATTTAAAAAATTGCATTTTTCACGTCATGAAAAAAATGTATTTGCATCGGCAGCAATTTTTTTACATTTTTAATATACATACACTTTAATTTTACTGATGCACCCTATCACTCATCCTTAACACTTATCAGATTCACACTTAACCTGTCCCTCACCCTCAACCTAACAGAGGTTTCAACTCTTTCCTACACTATCCTTAAAGGAGTTGTAAATAAAACTTTTTTTTTTAGCTGAAATGACTGTTTACAGGGTATAGAGACATAATAGTTAACTGATTCCTTTTAAAAAACGATTAAAAATAGATAAAAATCAATCAGTTTCTAGTTTCGTTTTTGCATGTTGTTTCCTGCCTCTCTGCTGTACAGAGCCACAGAGCCAATACAGGGCAGTGATGGTTTGGAAAACGAAACTGATTGGTGCTGAGGGGTTTTAGACACACAGTAATCACACCTCCTTGATTAGTGACCACAGAGAGAAAGCTCCCAGTACTGTGGTTATCAGGAAACCAGACAACCAGGAAGTGTGGAGATCAGAGAAGAATTACAGCAACTTGAGAGCAAAAACGAACAATGAGGACATGAAAACAGCACTGCATTAAGGTAAAGGAAGCTATTAAGATAAAAAAAAATGCTTTACAAACCCTTTAACATTAAAAATGGGCTGCCAGAAAGACAAACCCTCTTTTATTACAAGTATGCAATATTTTACAAGTGGCCCTCTAAAACCTTGACCACTAATCTCAACATGATTTGTACTTTAACCCTTTTACGTCTGCTTTGATGAACAGTTGCATGTGAACAGCAGCAGCACTGGCCTTTTATTTGTACAGAGTACAGATCTGACAGCCACTGCTGACACCTGTAGCTATTTGCATCCAGTGTGCACAGGCAGTGTTTATAACCACTGGCAAGAATCTACTGATTCTTGCCAGCGGCTGCCCCTGGCTGCTGTTATTCAGCTGTCAGAACGTATTCTTAGGCCTCTTTCACGTAGCTGGGTAGCTGTGGCTGCTGCATTCCTGCGGCAAGAATCGGCAGGCCCTCGCTGTTGGAATGACTGGGTCGTGTGGTCAGTTTTATCCACGCTCATTTAGACATCTGTCCCTAAAGCCTCATACACACGATCGGATTGTATGACAGGAATTGTGTGATGACAGGCTGTTGTCGGAAAATCCGACTGTTTGTACGCTCCATCGGACAATTGTTCTCAAATTTTCCGCGGACAAATGTTGGATGGCAGGCTTTAAAATGTTCGTGGACAATTGTCGGATTTTCTGAGCTTGTGTACACAAGTCCGTAGAACAAGAGTTCAAAGTACAGACACGCATGCTCGGAATCAATGCTCACCAAACACAATACCAGAAGGTGCCCAAAGGGTGGCCTAAAGAGCTGAAAAACTATGTAGTTTTGTGTTTGTTGGCCAACAATTGTGTGCCGTTTGTATGCAAGACAAATTCCTGGCCAACGCCCTTCGGACAAAAGTCAGAGGCTTTGTCTGTGGAAAATCCGATCGTGTGTACGAGGCGTTAGGCTTTATGTACACACAGCCTACTTTGGCTGCCAGCTGCGGGAAAAGGCAAACGGTGGAAAAATCTATTTTGCTGCAGTCTTGCTGCGGTTTGCTTTTTCCTGTAGCCGGTGGGCAAAATGTTCCTATCCTGAAGAAGTTTCTTCCACATTCAGGAGAGGGAGGTTTAAGCTGGGCTAACCACGGCAGCTCCTAAACTCTGCTAAAAGCCTATGGGCTAGATTCAGTAAGAGTTACTCTGGCGTATCAGTCGATACGCCGTCGTAACTCTGAATTTACGCCGTCGTAAATTAAAGCGTATTCTGGAAACCAGATACGCTTAAATTAGGCTAAGATACGAGCAGCATAAGTCTCTTACGCCATCGTATCTTTTGGTGCATATTTACGCTGGCCGCTAGGTGGCGCTTCCGTCGTTTTCGGCGTAGAATATGCAAATGACCTAGATACGCCAATTCACAAACATACATGCGCCCGGCGGTATTTTTTTACGTCGTTTGCGTAAGGCTTTTTCGGCGTAACGTTGCTCCTGCTTCTATGAGGCGCACGCAATGTTAAGTATGGACGTCGTTCCGCGTAGATTTTTGAATTTTTTACATCGTTTGCGTAAGTCGTTCGCGAATATGGCTGGACGGAATTTATGTTCACGTCGAAACCAATACGTTGTTGCGGCGTACTTGGGAGCAATGCACACTGGGATATGTACACGGACGGCGCATGCGCCATTCGTAAAAAACGTCAATCACATCAGGTCATCATACATTAACATAAAACACGCCCCCCTTCCACATTTGAATTAGGCGGGCTTACGCCGGCCAATTTACGATACGCCGCCGCAACTTACGGAGCAAGTGCTGAATAAAGCACTTGCCCATCTAAGTTGCGGAGGCGTAGCGTAAAGAACATACGATACGCCCGCACAAAGATACGCTGCCCTTACTGAATCTAGCCCTATGTGTACATGGACATATAGGGGTTGATTTACTAAAGGAAAATAGACTGTACACTCTGCAAGTGCAGTTGCTCCAGAGCCTTAATGAGGTAAAGCGTCACTTTGCAATGAATACCCAATCATGTGCAAGGAAAATGAAAAAAAATGCCTATTTACTTGCATATGATTGGATGATGGAATTCAGCAGAGCTTTTCCTCATTTACTAAGCTCTGGAGAAACTGCACTTTGCAAAGTGCACAGTCTATTTTCCTATAGTAAATCAACCCCATTGTGTCAGCTGTTTTAAAAGCTGGCTACATAGTTACATAGTTAGTGAGGTTGAAAAAAGGCACAAGTCCATCCAGTTCAACGTGTGTGTGAGTGTACGTTTATGTCAATAGTATGTAGTGATTTCCTAAATTCTTTTTGCTGTGTATTGTGATCTGTTAGTGTAGTATAAAAAGTGTCCAGGGATTATTCTCAGTCACATGCTGTGTAAATGTGTTCTCCAGCAGGGTGTGCTAGACATATTGCTGCACATTATAGATATTTAATATCTGTCCAATCAGTAGGCCTGGGGAGCTTGCTGTGCATGCTGGGAAAGGTATTAAATATCTGAGTCACTTCCTGCTTTTTCTCTTTTCCTCCAGGGATTTCTCTTGAGAGGGTGTCTGTGTAATCCACCTATCTAGGCCTCAAGCCTTAGGGCCTAGAGGTATGGAGTGTTGAGGAATCTCCTGTCATGGGAGGTGTCCCTAAGCTGCTGGCTGAGATGAAGTGCTACTGGTCGTTTGGGGAAGCAAAGCAGCAGTTGTCCTACCACAGGGATGATGATTGACCGACTGAGCTGGGAAGCACCACATGAACCTTCCTACTGCTGTCCTGCCTTGTATCCTAAGACTGAGGCCTCGTACACACGACAGAGTTTCTCGGCAGAATTCGGCGAGAAACTCGGTCAGAGCCTGATTCTGCCGAGAAACTCTGTCGTGTGTACACTTTCGGCCCGATGGAGCCGCCGAGGAACTCGTCGAGAAAATAGAGAACATGTTCTCTATTTTCTCGTTGTTCTATGGGAGCTCTCGGCCCGCCGAGCTCCTCGGCGGCTTCAGGGCTGAACTGGCCGAGGAACTCGATGTGTTTGGCACGTCGAGTTCCTCGGCCGTGTGTACGAGGCCTGAGAATACACAGGAACCTCAGTTGACAAGGTGCCACATTTATGAGATGTATTCCATCCAGCAGAGTTCTGTTACAGAAGGATTGTTATTAGTGAGAAGACCATGTATGAGATCAGAGACTGTGTATTGTTAATGGAACCACTCAGGTATCCTGTGTTGCCTTCACCCTCCTTCCCACTCTTCATGCATGTTCATTATTAAAACATCTAAAACAAATTTAAAGTGACTGGCGCCCTCAATTAATCCACCACCACCCGGAAAAAGGACTTTCACCCTGAGAAGGAATGTGCCTGGGACATTTATCACCAAGTAAGTGGGTCTGGGACATTTGCATGTACCAATTGGGCATCAGTAGAGCCAAATGTGCCAGGACTGGTTACCGATAGCGTTACAAGTACATCGTATATCCCTGTATGTTGTGGTCGTTAAGGTGCCCATCTAATCGTTTTTTTAAACTATCGATGCTCCCTGCTGATACCACTGCTTGTGGAAGAGAATATCACATCCGTAATGCCGCGTACACACGACCGTTTTTCGGGTTGTAAAAAATGAAGTTTTTTTTTAATGTCATTAAAAGCGATCGTGTGTGGGCTCCAGAGCATTTTTCACGATGTAAAAAATAGCCATTAAAAATTTCGAACATGCGCTAATTTTTCACATCGCTTTTAATGTTGTCGTTTTTTACGTCGTGAAAAATGGTCGTGTGTGTGCTTTAACGACGTGAAAAAAACATGCATGCTCAGAAGCAAGTTATGAGATGGGAGTGCTCGTTCTGGTAAAACTAGCGTTCATAATGGAGTAAGCACATTCATCACGCTATAACAGACTGAAAAGTGCGAATCGTCGTTTACTAACATGAAAGCAGCCCAAAGGGTGGCACCATCCGCATGGAACTTCCCCTTTATAGTGATTTCACGATCGTGTGTGGGCAAGGTCGATTTTTCTAGACCCTTAAAAACTTGACTTTTTTACAACCCAAAAAACGGTCGTGTGTCTACGCGGCATAACACTTGGACAGTAAAGAACCCTCAATGCAGTTTAACCACTTAAGGACCAAGCCTCTTTCTGAGATTTGTTGTTTACAAGTTAAAAACATGTTTTTTGCAAAAAAATTACTTAGAACCCCCAAACATTTTTTTTAACACCCTAGAGAATAAAATGGCGGTCATTGCAATACTTTATGTCACACCGTATTAGCGCAGAGGTCTTACAAACACAGTTTTTTGGGGAAAATTAAAACTTTTTGGAATATTAAAATAAGACAACAGTAAAGTTAGCCCAATTTTTTTTTATATTGTGAAAGATAATGTTATGCCGAGTAAATGGATACCCAACATGTCATGCTTCAAAATTGCGCCTAACATTCGGCTGAACTTTTCTCTGCTGCTTGTCAGCACGTTCCAACAGGAAGAACGTCTCTCCGTGGCTGTCATCTCTGTGCTGCGCTCCTAGCAGCTGCAAACACTGAGGCTGGAGCACGTTTGGACACATACAGGAGAGTGTCCAGGAGCCCAGATGCCAGATATTAACTAGGAAGTGACATCAAACGCCATAGTGACGTCCTGGGTAATGTACTCCAATTACAATCAGCACGGTTGTTTTCTATGAATGCAGCTGGAAACAAAATTGCAAAATTTTAACCCTTGAAGCCCTGAAAGATTGTGTGTGTTTTCATGCAGGCACTGGGAACATTTTTTTGCGTTGTGCTGTATACATTTGTTTATCTTTTCTACATAAAGAACTGGTTCTTCCGAACAAGCTGAGATCTACTGAATGTTATTCCTCACAAACATTATGTGGAATTATAGTGGTAAACCTTTATGAGCGCAGAATTCCTTTTTGTTGTAACTTCAAAATTGCGCCCGCTCGTGGAATGGCAACAAACTTTTACCCTTAAAAATCTCCAAAGACAACGTTTAGAAAATTCTACATGTTTTGAGTTACAGAGGAGGTCTAGGGCTAAAATTATTGCTTTCGCTCTACCGATCGCGGCGATACTTCACATTTGTGGTTTGAACACCGTTTTCATATGCGGGTGCTGCTCAAGTATGCGTTTGCTTCTGCACGTGAGTGTGGCGGGACGGGGGGCGCATTTACATTTTTTCTTATTTATTTATTTTACCTTTTTATTTTCATTTTTTACACTGTTCTTTTTAAAAAAAATGGTGTCACTTTTATTCCTATTACAAGGAATGTAAACATCCCTTGTAATAGAAAAAAGTATGACAGGTACTCTTAAATATGAGATCTGGGGTCAAAAAGACCTCAGATCTCAAATTTACACTAAAATGCAATAATAAAAAAAAATGGTGTCATTTGAAAAAAAATGGCCCTTTAAAAGCTATGGGCGGAAGTGATGTTTTGACGATGTGGGATGGCTATACACTGATAGATATTCAGCCAGTCCCTGCTGAACAGGTTGAACAGGCTGATGCCCGTACACATAACCGTATGTCATGTCATGGAAAAAAACTGTGTCTTTCTCTACGTGATTCCTCTCAAGCCTGCCTTGCATACACATGATCGTGAAAAAAAAATGCTCGAGCAAAGCGTGGTGACGTACAAAGGCACTATAAAGGGGAAGTTCCATTCGAATGGCGCCACCCTTTGGGCGGCTTTTCCTGACTTTGTGTTACCACGTGTTAGTAAAAGTTTGGTCAGAGACGATTCGCGTTTTTCAGTCTTCGTGCTTTAAAGATCGTTTTTTGTTGTTCAGTTTGTGCTTGTGGGTTGGTATCTGTCTTTCAGTGCTTGTAGACAGTTCGTATCTGTTTTTGCAGTGCATTCTTGTCCACTGGTTACTGTTTTTCAGGTCGTTCTTCATAGGCCTTGCTGTTCTTCAGTGCGTTCATTTAGTTTGTTCTGATTAGACAACTGTTTTCTAGCCAAGTTGAGGGGACATTCTCGTTGCCGAGATCGTGCTATGCTTGGTGCTGGGATTGTTGCTTTATCCCGACTCCAGTCCATGAACAGGGTGAGGAGGAGTTCATGGACCAAGATTTGGTTGCTCCAGCGGGACCAATTCTGTCACATGCATCTGCTGCGGGAGATCCAGGAGAATAACCCTGATGACTGCAGGAATTTTCTTAGGATGTCTGCCCCCTTTTTTCAGCATCTGTTGGCTTTGGTGTCCCCCTATATCACCAGGCAGGACACCGTTATGCGGGAAGCCATAACTGCTGAGCAGAGGCTAGTTGCCACGTTGCGCTACCTGGCAACAGGGAGAAGCTTGCAGGACCTCAAGTTCTCGATAGGCATCTCCCCCCAGGCTCTGGGCCTCATTATCCCAGAAACCTGTTCTGCCATAATACAAGTCCTGCAGGAGGACTATATTAAGGTAAGTTTTCTCCTTTAACCTCACATTCTATGTATTTAATGCTTGCTAATGTATAGTATTTTTTCATCAGTCTCTAATCAACATGATTATATTATGCTGTGAATGTCCCTTTTGTCCCCATGCATGCTGTAAGCGTTTAATGCTTTTTTTTGGCCTACATGCATATTTCCAATAACTAACCTCTCCAGCATGCTCTCCTGGGTCCAAACACACCTAGCCTAGTCACTTCCCAATGTATTTTGCCTGCTCCATGGTAGTACTTGACCCCCCCCCCTAAAATGTGTGCATTTTGTTTCTTTTTCAAATTCAGACAGAGTGCTAGAGCCTTGATTTTTGAGGTCCCCAACTCATCTCGAACCCCCCCCCATAAAATAATTAAAATGGGCCATCAGAGGGGGTGAGGAATCATATTAATAATATTTTTTTTTGTCTTAAAATACTCCTTTAAATTAATGTTATTATACTGATGTTTGGGCAAGAATGTTTTGGGATAATCTGCTTGCAATGTTTATGTATCAAAGTAATACATTTTTTCTTGTTTGACTCCACAGTTCCCTTCTATGCCACAGGAATGGCAGAATGTGCATCTGAGTTTTCCCAGCGTTGGAACTTTCCCAACTGTGGATGGGCTATTGATGGCAAGCACATCCACATCGTGCCACCACCCCGTTTGGGATCCTATTATTTTAACTATAAAGGGTTCCACAGTATCGTGCTCATGGCGGTGGTGTCTACCAATTATGAGTTCCTTTTTGTAGACGTAGGGAAAAATGGGCGGATGTCTGATGGCGGAGTTTTTGCCCAGACTGAGTTCACCCATAGGCTACTATCTGATGACCTGGCATTGCCAACAAAATTTGACCATGCCTATTTAGGCATGGTCAAATTTAGTTAACACTGTATCAGACAAAATCATTGTATTATTATTAGTGAGCGAATGAACAATGATTCCTACGACCGATTATTGTGCCTATGAACATGAAACTTGACATCTTGAACTGTACTACATTAAAGAAAAAGCACATGCAGCACCATGCTAGTAATAATAATCTGAGTTAAACAGGAAAATTACTTACTTTTTCCAATACATTTTTTAATTTTGTGGTATTGCTCCGGCTCCCTCATCTTGATGTCAGACCATCTTTTGCGGAGCTGTTCTTTTGATCTGCGCACCCCAAATTTTTTTTGCAGAGTTTTCACCACTTTGTCCATTATTTTGGCCTTGACCTGATTAGGCTTTTTGTATGGGCCATGTTTTGCATCATAATCCTCCCTCCTCAATATTGCCACCATTTCAACCATCTCCTCGAACGACACGTTTGTCGCCTTGTGTCTCCCACATATTGTGGGTCTGTGGTTCCTCCTGACTTTCCTCCTCGGTTGAGGTTGCCACTTGCAGAGTGTCCGCCATGTTGTCTTGCACTACGACGAGCGAGAAGGGGTGGGGAAAGTACTATAACGAACGTTAGGGGCGGGGAAAGAGTGCGGAGCTTCACGCATGGGCAGTGTATATAAAGGTAATCCGCGTGGGTCAAAACTATGTTCAGTGTGTGGAAGAAGGCGGAAGCAATGAACGTTTAGATTAAGGGTATGTAGCATTTTTTTGACTTGACTGATCAGTGGATGAGTTTGTGGCCTATATATGGTGAGAAAGATTAATAGTAGAGTCTTGACTGACATTAGTATTTTTGTCTGGTTTTTGACTTGCAGAAATCATGCAGGTCTTCAAGGATCATGATTTTATGGCTGAGTTCCTGCAAAGGTGGAAGAATCTTCAGATTTTATGGCAGACCAAAGGCAATACTAATAAAAATAAAGAAGCCAGGAAGAAAGCACTGGAGAGCCTGCTTGAATTTGTGAAAACCCAAATCCCCACAGCAACAACCAAGGATGTGAATACCAAAATTGGGACCATAAGGGGCACATATCGTAGAGAACGGAATAAAGTATTGAAATCCACAAGGTTAGGAGCAGCTGCAGATCTGATTTATAAGCCTAGTCTGTGGTACTTCAGTCAGTTAGGCTTCCTTGACGACCATCTGGAAGCAAGGGAATCGCTTTCAACCCTTCCCCCCAGATGTAGCTCCAGCCTTCCCTGCTGCCAACCCTCCAGCCTTTCCTGCAGCCAAGATAAGCCTTCTTCGGAGGAACAACCTGAGTTCCTGGAGGAGCCTGATTTGATCAAATGGAGCCAGGTATAGTATTTGGCTAAAGATTTATTGTACTAAAAGTATAATGATGTAAAATAGATGTTACTTTAGCTAAAAATTTAATGATTGAACAGAAAGTGTGAACAAGAATGAAGAATGCAGGGGTCAGAATGATTGTCTTTCAATATTTATTAGCATTCAATTTGCAACTGTCATGAGGTGAAAAATGTGTGTGTTAGATGAAGACCAACATTTAACTATGTACCTTTTTTATACACAGACAGAGCATAGCCAGGATGAGGGGGAGAAATTGTGAGCCAGGAGGAGGCAGGCACCAGTGGGACACAGGAGGAGGCAGGCCCCAGTGGGACCCAGGAGGTGGCCAGGCTTAGCACCAGTTCCCAAATACCTCCTCTCTGCATGCCACAAAAAAAGGCCAGGAGGCTTCAACAGATGGAGGAAGAAACACATGCCCTAATTATAGAGGCTACTGCGGCCCTCAGAGAGCCCCCCACCGCTGCAGAGGGATTTGCAGACATTATTGGTGAAAAACTTCCCAGAATGGACATGGGCCAGCGTCTCAGAAGCGAAACCCTTATTTTGAAGGTGGTCAACATGGGCTTGATAGGGAAGCTGACTGACTACACGGACATTGTGGAGGTCGCTCCTCCTGCTCCTGCTCCTGTCACAAGCTCTCCTCCAGGGACACAGCCTCCGAAGACGTGATTAACAAAAGCTGCAGGGAAGGCTACAAAGAAGACAAGAAAATAATTGTGTTTCTCATGGTCCCAATTTTGTTATTCACATCTTTGGTTGTTTGCTGTGGGGATCTGTGTCTGCACACATTCAAGCAGGGTCTCCAGTGCTGCCTTCCTGGGTTTGCCTTCACCTTTAATTTTTAAATTAATTTTTGGTTTACAGTCAAAACTTGACCATGTGTTTTTATTCAAAATAGAGTTTGCTAATGAGTAGGCAGGGACATTTAAAAAAAAACATTTTCAAATTAACAAGGGACACTAACCTCCTTGAGGGTAAATAATAATGTTGTTGCGGTAACTTGACACACTCAAAAAAAGAAATTGGAAATCAGTCTAAAATATTATCCAATTATTAACCAAAAAAGAAGATCTTCATTAAAAGTTTGTAAAAATGTATAAACATTTTTTTAGGGAGATCTGGCTTACAAAAATAAAGATTATTCATGAGATCACGATAAATAATAAAGAAACATTTTGTTAGAACTCTGTGAGAATATCAACAGCAAAAGAATTTGATTATTGTAGCATTATAAAGAAGAAAAGAATGCGCTGCATTAAACGATGCAATAATTTGCAGCATGACGAATGTGCTATTTCCATTACAAATGCTAGTTTTACCAGAACGAGCGCTCCCGTCTCATAACTTGCTTCTGAGCATGTGCCTACACACAACCGTTTTTCACAACGAGAAAACGTGAAAAACGTGAAAAACTGCGAGAAAAAATAGAGCAGGGTCTAAATTTTAAATGGCCATTTGGAGCCTACGCACGATCGTTTTTAACGATCAATTGCATTTTTCTCATCATGAAAAACGGTTGTGAGTAAGCGGCATGAGTTTTGATCAATGTAAGGCAAGCTTAAGAAGTGAGCTTTGATTTATGGTTTTTTGTTCCTTGAGTTATGAGACTGTTTGATTTGGCTGTATAAGACCTTGAAGAGGTGAATTGTTTGAATTTAAAATGTGATAATTTAGCTAAGAAATGTTGTGTTTTTGTTGAGTATTTGTACTTTGTATTCGTACTTTAACCCTTTAATTGATTTTGATGAATGAGGTGCTAATTCTGATTACCAACAATCTGGCTATGAAAAGCTGTGATTTATAGTCATACTACATCTTCTAAATATCTGTGTCTATACTTTGATACTAGTAATTATTACTAATATTAAATCTAAATTTGGGCTTATTAGGCAATTTTCCTGTCTTTTTTTTAACATGTACTGTACTTACAGTCATCAGGATTGGGCCAGGTATCTATGCATTGAGCACCTAGAAATAGGAAAAAAAAAGTAGGAAAAGTCAAAGGCAGTGTTCCAAAGTGACATATGTATATTAAATCAATACACACTATTTATCTATCTATATATATATATATATATATATATATATATATATATATATATATATCTATATATATATATATATATATATATATATATATATATATATATATATATATATATATATATATATAAATATTTATATATCTATCTATATATATATATATATATATATATATATATATATATGTAGATATAGAAATCTATCTATCTATCTATCTATATATATATATATATATATATATATATATATATATATATATATATATATATATAATATGCTGATACACAAACACACACATACACAATTATGCTCAATTACAATTGTCTTGATAACAGTTTCTGAATGTGTATATTTGTTACTGCACACGAGGACTGTAAAATCTCTGAATAAACAACTGCCATTTGTTTTGTTTTTTCATGTGATTCTATATTTATGTATTCTGTATTTATGTCACAACTATAGTAAACCATCTGTATCAGGATCCAACCAAAGATCAGTGCATGGCCAGCCAAGTGTTTCCTCACAAGATAAGTGATAGAGCTAAAATAAATTGTAATGTAGTTGGTGCTGGCCTTGTACTAAAAGGCAGAAATAAACACAATAAGAAGAAAACCTTAAGAAACCTAAAAAAAACAGCCGGATGCTTGACAACTCAAGGGCTAGACCCCCCTTATACTCGAAATAGCTCTTTTGCAGTCATTTACTAGGGTATAGAGAATGTCTACTTAATGAAGGGAATGTTAATTTGGCAAAGTAAATAAAGCTGAACACTCATTCATGTGTAAAGGAATTATAAGACATTATTTTGCTTACACAGCAAAGGATGAATGGAGAGAATGAAGTTTGCACTTATCCACTAAGCAAAATTTACTTTGCCAATTGTCAGGTACGCTTTTAGTAAAACAACCCCACTGACTGGAGCTCCAGCATCCAGATATAGAGGAAATGTTGACAATGCAAATAAGTAGTGAATGAGAGTGGAGAAGGATCTGGGGGTTTTGGAAGATCATAAACTTAATAATAACATGCAATGCCAAGCTGTGATTTCCAAAGCGAGCAAAATCCTTTCTCGTATTAAGAGAGGTATGGATTCCAGAGAGAGAAATATAATTTTGCCCCTGTTCAAATCATTAGTACGACCTCATCTGGAATATTCAGTTCAGTTTTGGGCACCAGTTCTCAAAAAGGATATCAGGGAACTAGAGAAAGTGCAGATAAGAGGCATGGAGGAGCTCAGCTATGAGGAAAGATGAGAGGAACTGAATCTATTCTCTCTTGAGAAGAGGAGATTAAGGGGGCACTCTTTACATCTAGAGGAAAAGAGATTTAATCTCCAAATACGGAAAGGTTTCTTCACAGTAAGAGCTGTAAAAAATGTGGCATAGACTGCCTCCATAGGTGGTTCTGGCCAGCTCAGTAAATTGTTATAAACAAAAGACTGGATTCTTTCCTAAATGAACATAATATAACTTGGTACTAACATTTATAGGTAAAGTTAATCCAGGGAAAATCCTATTCACCTCTCAGGTGATCAAGAAGTAATTTTTCCCCTGCTGTAGCAAATTGAATCATGCTTTATTGTTGTTTTTTTGCCTTCCTCTGGATCAACTGTGGGTATAGGATTATGTATATAGGATTATATATATTTTTTTCTTTTTTCCTTTCACACTGCCGCGACTTGAATGTCAGGTAATTTTGCCGTAATTTTGCAGCCCATACTTTGCCACAATTCCAGAGAATGCCTGTGTAAACTTGAGGTCTACGGACCTCAACTCGTATCAAAGTTGGACCAAAGTAGTACAGGGACTAATTTGAAGTCGGTGCGACTTGAAGTTGGACAGATATAAATGGTTATCATTGGGGATTATGGGGTGCGACTTGTTATGCGAATCTGAAGTCCACAGTTCCAGAAAAAGTCGCACAAGTGTGAAAGGGGCCTTATAGGTTGAACTAGATGGACTTGTGACTTTTTTTCAACCTGATTAACTATGTCGAATATCGCTGATCATTTGCCCCACCTTATAACCAAAATGTCAAAAGGAACATCCCTCTGCTAGTATTACCTCTTTTAGGCTGGCCATACATAAATAGTTTTTTTTTCTCCATCTAAATGAGGTGGATGGAGGAATCCTCTTCACCTGGACATTATTCTCTGACAATGGCACCTGCCACTATCAGAATACACTGATCAGGGGTTGCAGCTGTTTAGCTGCAGCTGCCGATCAAGGACTATTCTCCAACATAATTCTTCAGCAGAACTCAAATGATTGACTTCTGTCAAGCAGGGATGGTCACACATTTACTGAAATTTTGATGGTTTAGCAAGGACCAGTCAAATTTCTATCAGCGTGTGGCTGTCCCGGCTTGACAGAAGTCAGTTGTTTGATGCTGGAAATTATTTTTCAATCAGTGTTCCTAACCTGGCTTAGAATATTTTGACAATATGTAATAATACAATCTATGTGAAAATTTGCTTTAGTTAGAAGACTGCATTTTCTTCTGATAATAACACAATTCTGCTTGATAATTATCCAGGGAAAAGCTGCCTCTTTACCACTCTTTGCCACCTAGGCTATAGCACAGGCCTAGTGTGCCTATTACGTCCAGCCCTGGCACCTTAATTTACATAAAGAAGGGACCCACTGATGTAACCATAAATTGCATCATGGGCACAGAAAGAGTGCCTTTAAGTTCTAGATTCTATAGCGTCATAGCTTTAGTGGTGATTTAATTGGGCATAATACAATACATTCTGCACAGTTATAGCAAAGCAGAAAATACACAAGGTTATATTACATATTACAATTATGTATAGATGAGGAATATTCCTAACTAAATTATTTGTATAGATACAGAGAGTTAAGCTTTAGTATTAAAAATACAGTCTAAAGCCTCGTACACACGATCAGATATCTGATGGAATCTAATACGATGGATTTTTTCATCCGATATCCGATGAAGCTGACTTTCATCAGTCTTGCCTACACACCATCAGTCACAGATCCGACTGTACCAAAATGCAGTGACGTAAAACACTACGACGTGCTGAGAAAAATGAAGTTCAATGCTTCCGAGCATGCGTCGACTTGATTCTGACCATGCGTGTATTTTTGACCGATGGACTTCCACACAGACGATATTTTTTTTTCTATCGTTTTTTTTATCCATAGGAAAAATTAAAAACATGTTCTATTTTTTTTCACTGGTGAAAAACAAACCGATGGGGCCCACACACAATCAGTTTGTCTGATGAAAACAGTCCATCGGTCTGTTTTTATCGGACAAACCGATCGTGTGTACAGGGCTTTAGTGTACAAATTATTTAATATTGATTTATTAATTTCAATTTGCAGCAACTTACCTGCATACTGGATAAGAATAGCCAATGCAATGACAAAGTGTAGCTTCATTTGTGCATGTATTTGTATGCCTGGTCCTTAATATGAGCTGAATGTTGTGTCAGATCAAAATGCAGAAATCTTCACTTACAGCTGACTTTATAGACAAAGGGGTGGGATCAAACGATAAAGTAGGCCGAATAATGGAAGATTGGAAAAAGTAATATGAGGCAAAAACCCCCAGGACTAATTGGCCAAGGCTGACTTACTTTTTAACTCGTTTGGTGCCCACTTCCTGTCAGTCGGGTGTTAATTTCACAACCATCTTCAGTTCATGAGAATGTACACGGCATTCAATCTGTAACATAGGAATGTGACTAATCAGACCTTGTGTCACTGTTTACACGTCAAGGAGAGACCTACCTTACCCCCAGCTCAGGTCACGCTGCTAACATAACCTGCACATTTTGGATCAATGTGCATCTCTGGAAATGTTCTATATTTTTAACAATCCTTTTAAAGAATATATCATTTTTTTTAATCATATTTAGCTGTGTATGTCACTAGAAGGCTTATTTAACAAAGCAGTGCAGAATGCAATAAGCTATGTTACTAAACAATCACAACACATTTTCCAATAACCAGAGTGTGAGCAGTTCAATTATATCTAAACCAAAAGAACTATTATATTGCAGCTTTACCAGTTCCTAGTGGTGCTGGCTGCATTGTTTTTTTTTTTTTCTAAGAACATTTTCAGCGGGTACAGAAGATACTTTTTGTCGACCTCGTAGTGTCATTGGGGGTTATCCACAAAGCCTTGGCGCAACGTAACTTTTCTGATTTAAGTTACTCCGCCGCAAAATTCCAAAGTTAGGTGCCGATCCACAAAGCACTTACCTGGAATTTTGCGGCGCTGTAACTTAAATCCGTCCGGCGCAAGGCGTTCCTATTCAAATGGGCGAGTCCCATTTAAATTAGGCGCGCTCCCGCGCCGGACGTACTGCGCATGCTCCGTCGGGTAAATTACCCGACGTGCATTGCGCTAACTGACGTCGCTCCGACGTCATTTGCTTAGACGTTACCGTAAATGGCGTCCAGCGCCATTCACGGACGTCTTACGCAAACGACGTAGAATTTAAAATTCGACGCGGGAACGACGGCCATACTTAACATGGCTTAGGACAACTAGGGCTTAGCCCTAGTTTTACGCGGCGGAACTCGACGTAAACGACGTAGATTTAGAGCGTCGGGCCCGTCGGAGCGTTCGTGGATCGCCGTAACTGGTCATTTGCATATTCTACGCCGGCCTCAATGGCCTCGCCACCTAGCGGCCGGCCTAGAATTGCATCCTTAAGATCCGACAGTGTAATTCAATTACACATGTCGGATCTTCGTCCTAACTATGGGAAACTGAGTCTGTGGATCAGTTCCATAGTTAGGACCAGGGATACGACGGCGTAACAGCAGTTACGCCGCCGTATCTCTTTTGAGGATCTGGCCCATTGTAACTATCTGTGAGCTGAAAACACAGCATAAACATCCTTATAATATTTGGTGGCAATGCCCCTTTAGTACTTAGATTATGGATCAGGATATTCAATTTTATCAACTCAGTAAAGGGGGTAAACATTCGCAGATCTCCAGAAGCCGCTCTCTTTTACAAACTACCTGATGACACACCCCAAAAATCGGTAAAATTGATTAATTATATTTTGCTGGCAGCGAGAATCACAATCGCTAGGCACTGGAGACAGTCGGTAATTCCTCTTGACCAGGTTAAAAGCAAACTCAACTGGATTATGATTAATGATAAACTCCCCCATATACTTGTAATAACACAAAGAAATTTAACAAGATATGGGACCCGTAGATCGACTACATCTCAACTCCGTAGGGAACTCCAGGATGACCCTCTCTCTCCTCGTTTCCCCCTCTTTTTTTTTTCTCTTCTCTTTCCCTCTTCTTTTCCTCTTCTCTTCTCTTTTCCTTTCTCTCTATTACTTATTCTTCTAGATTTTTTATGTGCAATACAGATGACTGCACATGGGGCCTCAGACGGCCATGAGTTCTGAGATTATGTCGGAATTCTCTGTGATTTCAGATCTCTTACCACGTGGTGGTTTTCCGCATCATGGCTGGGAGACTTTTTTTCAACCCCATTAGTATTTGGATACATATTGCACATTTTTTACGTCCCGTTGTGATAGATAATCGATATGTGTTATGGCTATACCTTCTATATTTCAGTATTGTTATGTTGACAATCTAAAAAATGTATTTTGTTCTGTCAATGTGTCTGTTTGTTCTAGAATTTGTTCTTCTTTTAATAAAAAAACATTGAAATATAAACAAACATCCTTATATTCCTTGCATAAACTACTAGTCTCATCTATCCCTTATGTGCTGGAAATAAACAAAGGTGGATGTTTGAAGTCCAGCCTGTGTGACAACCACCATCATAGATACTGTGGAGAAACTATTATAACAACAAATGGACAGGAAGGCTGTTATTTTCGGGTTACCAGGTGAAACAAGCCTGAAAAAAATGAAACTAATTACAGCCATCTGATTTGATGACTGGTATTTTACAACACATAAAAACTCATTATGTTTTGGGGTTTAAACACTTCATTTAAATATAATACATTTTTTACCTACTGCTGCTAAATATGGATTAATACTTGTATACACCAAAAAGGATAGCTTATTTTCTTGTCAGACAATAAAACTATAATTATTAAACAGAATAAGATTTGCAATCTATATACCGTCTTCCCTACACTGATGAGTGATAAGCACTCTAGCTGCTGTGTTTCAGTTTTCTGAATTGTGGGTTCCTGAAGAGCCAGAAAACATTGGGCTAGATTCAGATACCTTTATGCGGGCGTAGCGTATCTCCTATAAGCTACGCCGCCGTAACTTTGAGAGGCGAGTATGGTATTCATAAAGATTTTGCGGCCGAAGTTACGGCGGCATAGCGTATTAGGGCCGGCGTGAGTTCACCCAAAAAAATTTTTTTAACCTTAGATTAATGCTCATTTTGTCAAGGGGAATCGGGTAGTTTTTTTAAAATCGAAGCAGTACTTACCGTTTTAGAGAGCGATCTTCTCCGCCGCTTCCGGGTATGGTCTTCGGACTGGGTGTTCCTATTTGATTGACAGTCTTCCGACAGTCTTCCGACGGTCGCATACATCACGTCACGAGTAGCCGAACGTCGGTGCGGCTCTATACGGCGCCTGCGCACCGACGTTCGGCTACTTTCGGAAAATCGTGACTCGATGTATGCGACCGTCGGAAGCCTGTCGGAAGTCTGTCAATCAAATAGGAACGCCCAGTCCCGCAGCCCATACCCGGAAGCGGCGGAGTAGATCGCTCTCTAAAACGGTAAGTACTGCTTAGATTTTAAAAAAACTACCCGATTCCCCTTGACAAAATGAGCATCAACCTAAGGTTAAAAATGTACTTTTTGGGTGAACCTCCACTTTAAGTGTGACCCCACGTAAATGACGTTTCTAATGCATGCGCCGTCCGTGAACGTATCCCAGTGCGCATGCTCCAAATCACGTCGCAAATAGTCAATGCTTTCGATGTGAACGTAACGTTCGCCCAGCCCCATTCACAAACGACGTAAAACTTGAAAAATTCAACGCGGTTCCGACGTCTATATTTAACATTGGCTGCGCCATGTTTTTGGTGGTTTATCTTTACGCCTGAAAACGCCTTATGTAAACGGCGTATCTTTACTGCGACAGGCAAGCGTACGTTCGTGAATAGGCGTATCTTGCTGATTTACATATTCTAGGCGTAAATCAGCGTACACGCCCCTAGCGGCCAGCGTAAATAGGCAGTTAAGATACGATGGCGTAGGAGACTTACGCCGGCCGTATCTTAGCAACATTTAAGCGTATCTCAGTTTGAGCATACGCTTAAAGTTGCGACGGCGCGGATTCGGACTTACGACGGCGTATCTACTGATACGCCCGTCGTAAGTCTATATGAATCTGGCCCTTTGGGCCAGATTCACGTAGAATCGCGGTGGCGTAACGTATCCTAGATACGTTACACCGCCGCAATTTTTCATCGCAAGTGCCTGATTCACCAAGCACTTGCGATGAAAACTACGCCGGCGGCCTCCGACGCAAGGCGGGCCAATTTAGAGGGGACGGGGAGAGGGAAGGGGCAGGAACCTGGTGACCAAAATCTACCTGGTCAGGTCCAATACAGCTTTGGGTGGAGTTCACCAATAGAGGAACAAATAACTCAAGAAACAACGGAAAAGAGGTCTATAGAAAGAAGTCCCAAAAGAGGTCCATACCTCAAAAGAGGAGTGGGAACAGACTGTGGTATACTCTTTAAATAGACTTTATTCAAAAATATGCAATATAACAAAAAAACT
Source organism: Rana temporaria (assembly GCF_905171775.1). Classification (NCBI taxonomy): domain Eukaryota; kingdom Metazoa; phylum Chordata; class Amphibia; order Anura; family Ranidae; genus Rana; species Rana temporaria. The sequence goes on from NC_053490.1 coordinate 383,102,584, forward strand.
TAAAATGTAGATGGTGAAGTGGGAGGTGTGGGCTGCAAACAGTTAATCTGGGAGTTTTTTTCCAGGGATAAGAGAATGAACTGAGCCATACATGAAGACCACTGCATGCACAGTGGTCACTGTCCCCAGTGCTGACTGGACAGCCTGTAAAGGTACAAATAGCTCTAAGGCCTCGTACACACGATAGGATAGCCAGAGGACAACGGTCTGAAGGACTGTTGTCTTAGGTTAACCTATGAAGCTGACTGATGGTCCGGCGTGCGTACACACCATCAGTTAAAAAACCGACCATTTTAGAATGCGGTGACGTAAAACACAACAACGTGCTGAAAAAAACGAAGTTCAATGCTTCCAAGCATGCGTCGACTTGATTCTGAGCATGTGCGGGTTTTTAACTGATGCTTTTGCATACTAACGATCGGTTTTGACCTATCGGTTACCAGTCCATAGGTTAAATTTTAAAGCAAGTTCTCATTTTTTTAACCTAAAGTTGAATAACCTATGGGGCCTACACACGATCGGTTTGGACTGATGAAAACGGTCCTTCAGACCGTTGTCCTCTGGCTATCCTATCGTGTGTGTAAGAGGCCTAAGACACAGTGCTCTTAGGGTAGTCGCATCCCCAGCGGGGGAGCGGGACTTACGGTTTGCTGGCAAGATAGTCTTCCATATGATGGAGGATCACTTCTATGTCCATTCACTGATGTCTCTCATGGTGTCACTGCTCCACCTCCCCGTGACTCCTCAGCTGATCGAAGGTACTCAGAGCACCGTCCGGCTGCTCACTTCCGGCTTCCGGCTCTAAAGGTTACACTTCCTGTGAACGTATATGGAGGTGGGCGGCTAGATGGTGGGACGCCCAAGCATGGCTGGGATAGCGGGCGTGCGTGGGTGCTAAACTAATGCGTTTCTCCCACTTATGTTATGTGGGTTTCATCAGGGCTCTAGCCCCAGATCTTTTGTAGACCTAGCAACGCCCCTGGTGAGACCCATCCCACCATTTAACATTTGCATATCTAAATTTTGCTATGGTTTATAAAGGAAAATGTCCTTCAAAGTTTACGATTTCAATAAAAAGAACACAAAATTAGTTACTATTAATCATATCACATCATTACACAAGCCACTGTTTTTATCAGCCAAATATGATATTTTATTTATGCAATGAGCACTCCAAAGCAATATTGTATATATATTACAAATTTAGTACATTATATAATAATCAGTTATGCACAGATGTGCCACTTATCTTTCAAAGTGTCAAGCATCATTAAGAGATAAATATGTCTAAATGTCTGATCAGGGGAAAGATAAAACCCAATTTTTTTGGTCCAAAATGGTAAAATTACATCAGATGCTGCCTGTTCCATATAGTCTCTTTTAGTCTTGTCATACATATATTGAGATACATAAATTAAATGGTGTCCCTATGAAGAAATTCTCATTTATAAGATAGCCTATGACCTCGCCCAACCATCATCCGCTTAATAGAGCAAAATGCTGTCACTTTTTTAGAAAGGCTTAACATAGAAGTATGCAAGAAGGGTGCTGACCAGCAAAGCCCAGGAGACACCTAGAAGGATGAAGGAGAGGAGATCTAAGTTTTAGTTTTTTTTATGTTAATATACATACTTTTCATGTTTAAAAAAATCCATATAACATGACATTAATTATAACCCACTAGGTCTGACGTTAACGATCACAGATATAGATAATGTACCTAAGTAAATAATAAAACTTCAGCCCATCCCAGCACCCCCTATAGCATTTACTTGCCTGGCACTATTGGGAGTCCCTGTATTCACTGCTGCCGTTGCTACTAAACATGGCAGCCTCTGTAAACCTCCAGCCACTGTGGCTTCTATGCTTGCATGGCATCCCCAGGAGTGTTTCCAACCTACCAGAGTGAAATTTACTGGCACGACACCCGAAATTTTATGGCGCAACCACATTTTTACTGGCATTTCACAAAAGTTACTAAATTAAGTTTTTAGGTGCACATTTCAGTATTTAGGCTACAAACAAGTACTCTATGCAAATAGCAATGTGATTTAAGGTAGATATTAAGGTAAAAAAAACATATTGTTATCTTCGCTACAATAAGGGCAAATTATTTAGTCACATCACCCCCTGCCTCCACAATCTCTCTCTGCCTCCAATCTCTCTCTGCCTCCAATCTCTCTCTGCCTCCAATCTCCCTCTGCCTCCAATCACCCCCTGCCTCCATCGTCCCCTGCCTCCATCCCCCTCTGCGGTGCCACCAACAACCCCTGTCTCCATCCCCCTCTGCGTACCACCAACACCCCCTACCACTAACACAATCTCTCTCTGTCTCTAATCTCTCTCTGCCTCCAATCTCTCTCTGCCTCCAATCTCCCCCTGCCTCCAATTTCCCCCTGCCTCCATTACCCCCTGCCTCCATCCCCCTCTGCGGTGCCACCACAGCCAACATCACCCCCTGCCTCCAATCTCCATGCGCAGTTCCAAGCCGAACCGATCTCAGCTTTTTTTACTGGCACATTCCCGCAACCACGGACATTTTACGAACGGGGGAAAAAAGTGCAGTTTTTACGAACTGTCCAAAAAATACGGACGGTTGGCAACACTGATCCCCAGCATTCCTCCATATGTGCCCGTGTGCAGCTTATCCCTGCTGGCCACTGTGTCTTCTATACTAGCACAGCATCCCTCAAGACATGCCCAGGCCGCATGCTGAACTCACTTGGGACACATACGGGCCACAGGTTGGACACCCCTGCAACTATGTCCTCATCACACTAAGCATTGCGTTAAGGAGTGTTAAGGCACACAGCTTCAAGGCAGCCAAATTCATACTGAATAGTCTGGCATTGCACCATAACACATGAAAAATATATATGTGACTTCCATTTTAAGGAAATGAATGTAGTGTGGGTGTGTTGCCTGCCACTGTAACATGGAGTGCTATTAAACAGGTCATGAATTACCATGTTTTGTGGTGACGTGCAGTAAAACGCACATTTTACCACAAAGTATAAAAGTGTATATACCCCTATAGTACTAGGATTTTAACAAAAAGTGTTAAAAACCAGTGCTTTGCTGTGCAAGTCACAGAATGGTAAAAGTTGAGTGATTGTAACTTTTACAGATATCAGTATACTGTTGACTATCATGTCATAAAAAAACTGATGCCTAATAAAATGGATGTAATATGACATTATCAACTTAAAAAGGGGCTCAAAGGATACCAGCTATAGAACACTCATCCTATTTCTACCACTGCTGTTGTTTCACCTCTTCTTCTCTTCCTTTTCCTTTCCAATCTCATTTAGTGATTGTCTATTATGCACCAATATGAGGTTCAAACTCAATGACCTAGTAGTTAAATTTCCAGATCTATGTATATTGCAGTGGTTTATTTCTGGGTTGTCTTATTACGGCATTGACAGAAATCTGTCTTGTGCCTCATTGTTTCTATACAGAATGAATAGAGTGATAAGGGGCTCCAGAATCCTGTCCTATGTATCGATCTTTATTCTGCAACATTGCGTGTTGTTTTATGAGCGCAAATATTTTCACAAGTCTTTAACGTGCCTTATCCAGACATCTGTTCTATTTGAATGATTGCAATTATATGTGCTTTCTTAAAACAATGAAAATATTTACTGAAGTAAAAAAAAGTGTTGACACATTGGGATCGATTTACTAAAACTGAAGAGTGTAAAATCTAGTACATCTGTGCATGGTAGCCAATCAGCTTCTAAATTCAGCTTGTTCAATTAAACTTTGACAACAAAAAAAAAAAAACCTGGAAGCTGATTGGTTTCTATGCAGAGCTGCACCAGATTTTGCACTCTCCAGTCTTAGTAAATCAATCTGTCAATATTTCAATGTTCAGTATAAGCTGCGTAATTCAGAAATTATTAGTTGCACATTGTATTACATGAAGAGGATATACAATTGCAGAATTGGCATGGGAAAAAATCACCTTGAGATGAAGTACACAATTTAGCATAGATCATTCCTTTTACTAATGGATTGAAGAGTTCACCCTCCACTATGCCACTCACCACGGTCAACCTTATGCCACGTACACACGATCGGTTCATCCGATGAAAACGGAGTGATGGATTTTTTCATCAGATATCCGATGAAGCTGACTTTCATCAGTCTTGCCTACACACCATCATTTAAAAATCCGATCGTGCCCAACGCATTGACGTAAAACACAACGATGTACAGAGAAAAATGAAGTTCAATGCTTCCGAGCATGCGTCGACTTGATTCTGAGCATGCGTGGATTTTTGACCGATGGATTTCCCCACAGACGATCGTTTTTTCTATCAGAAAATTTTAAAACAGGTTCTATTTTTTTCGATGGGAAAAAAACGATGGGGCCCACACACGATCGGTCCGTTTTCATCAGACGAACCGATCGCGTGTACAGGGCATAAGAGTCCCCCAACAAAACATATTTTAGTTTATGAAATAAAAGTGACTTTTACAAAAAGTTCTTGTTATGTACAGTGATATATGTTGCTCTTCCCCAGACATAGTTAGTGCCACTTGAGTGGCTGTTAGGCCAGGAAAATATGTCATACTTTCCATCACAAGCATGAAAACAACTGAAGAAATCTATTTATTCATAAAATAGTATTCTTACCTTTAACATGTCCAGAGTTAGTGTACTCAATGTTATTCAGATCTGTTGATGAAATCATATTATAAATATGATGTAATTTCTTAAAACAAATATATAGCAACTAAAACACTGATGAAGAAAAAAAATATGGAAATAGTCACATCTATCTTGCAATACTGATATTAAAGGGTCTTAGGCCACCACCCAATTTTGACCATTCCTTTTTATTCTTTACTTTTATTCTAATTCTTCTTCTGTTTATATGTAGAAAAATAGTGCAGCACAAATAATACAATAAATACAATAATAAATCAATAAATAAATTTGGTAAAGTCCATAAAGTGCAAAGTGATAAAAGTGCTCCAAAATCAATGGTGATCAAAGGTGCAAATAATCTTCAACAGATCCGTGATCCACAGGAAAGGGTTAACCTCCACCAAGAGAAAAGGGTGGCCTCTCACCTCAATAATTCGACCTGTGGCTAGGTCAAAAGGCAAGAAGCAAAATCTCCAAAGATTGGTAATCAGCTTTACATGGGTTCAATTTCCAAAGAATCCACCAGATGGCACCAGCGGGCAATAAGCAAGGCAACACTCTCCTGGGGTGCCCAAACTTTCGATCCCCACTGTAGTCTTCTCAGTTTTCTTCTTCAATCCTCCCAAGTGTATGCCTGGGAAAGAGATGGCACCAGGATGTAGTATGGGAAGAAGGCAAACTGGCATAGAAAGTTTGATGCTTTGGACAATGTGCAGCTGGGAAAACTTGGTCCTGCCATTCATGTGGATTTTACTTGACATATCACACCTACCCAAACATCAGGGCCGCTGTTAGAAATCATGGGGTCCATAAAGCTCTAAAACACATCTGTTTTGCAAAGACAAAAAAAAAAAAAAAAAGACATAAAAAAAAAAAAAAAAAAAAAAAAACAGATGTGTTTTAGAGCTTTATGGACCCCATGATTTCTAACAGCGGCCCTGATGTTTGGGTAGGTGTGATATGTCAAGTAAAATCCACATGAATGGCAGGACCAAGTTTTCCCAGCTGCACATTGTCCAAAGCATCAAACTTTCTATGCCAGTTTGCCTTCTTCCCATACTACATCCTGGTGCCATCTCTTTCCCAGGCATACACTTGGGAGGATTGAAGAAGAAAACTGAGAAGACTACAGTGGGGATCGAAAGTTTGGGCACCCCAGGAGAGTGTTGCCTTGCTTATTGCCCGCTGGTGCCATCTGGTGGATTCTTTGGAAATTGAACCCATGTAAAGCTGATTACCAATCTTTGGAGATTTTGCTTCTTGCCTTTTGACCTAGCCACAGGTCGAATTATTGAGGTGAGAGGCCACCCTTTTCTCTTGGTGGAGGTTAACCCTTTCCTGTGGATCACGGATCTGTTGAAGATTATTTGCACCTTTGATCACCATTGATTTTGGAGCACTTTTATCACTTTGCACTTTATGGACTTTACCAAATTTATTTATTGATTTATTATTGTATTTATTGTATTATTTGTGCTGCACTATTTTTCTACATATTCACTTTGAGATATTTTTGAGTTATATCTACAGTGCTGGCTTGCATTTTAGTTTAATTTTTATTGATTTTCCAGCGCTGAATCACTTTCTATTTTCTTCTTCTGTTTAGTCTTTCCATTTTCTGTCTGAATTTACTTTTTAGGTCTTTTTACCTTCTTCTTATCATCTATTATAAATCCACTGTTTCTTATATTCACTATTATAGCTTTTAATAGCTGGTGTGTGATTCTTTATTTGTCCTCATTTTCCATGTATTGCAGAAATGTTTTAACAAGGATTGGAGGAATGTTGCCAACCTAACAATGTAAAGGAGTACTCAAATTTCTTACAACTGAAAATAAAGATTATACTAGCAGGTATAAAGGGTGTTTTTCTAAGAAAATAACCCCTATAAAAAGTGTCACTAAACCCACATCATAGAAAACTATCAATAAATGGTGTATTACATGCTGTTTATACTCTCTCACTATGAGATTTGTTTTCTGTATTCTGCAAAAAACCTGGTTGATCCTGCTCTTCTTTATTTCCCCCTTCTGTTCATATCCCCAGCTCAGCTAGTGAATTTTCAGCTGTAGTGGTAACTCTGCACATGCCCAGTTTTCAGCGAGTTTTGATGCTGAGCATTTCCTCCCTATCACATCTGAGCAGCCCATGTGACTATAGAATCACACATGTGGGCGTATATACAGTGGTAAATGACAGCCCAATCCCTCCCTCCTCCTCTATGTCCACTAACCATCTAAACACAATGGGGGCAGGATAGTACATGTAGATTGATAGAAGCTTCACCTTCCTCTTATTCTATGACACAGTCTGGAGGGACGTGACACATCCCGAGACTGGCATAAATCCACCCACACCATGTTATTGTCAAAAAATAATAAATATTTGATTTCAAATACATATATATATAGATATATATCTGTCTATATATATATCTATATATATATTTGTATACCAATTTAAAGAAAAATTATTTGATATTTAGATAAAAGAAGCTCCTCCTGCTTATGTTTCCCTGCAGACAGGCTGAGAAAAATCTGGGTCATGTGATAGCTGTATATCGATTAGGAAAATGGTACTTTTTTCATTAAAATATTTACACTGCCATCATCCAAATACAGAAATAGAAGGAACAATGTAAATTATACAGTGTGTGCTTAGTATCACTTTAACCCACAGATACATTCTCAAGACATACAGTAAATTCATGATATGTACACAAATATTACTGAAAATAAAGCCATTTCTACACATGCTGATGCATAGTTCTCCATGGTGTTGGGTTGTCGGCGAGAGCTATACAAAAATATTACTATTAATTATAAGTACTATTACATTAAACATTATGGTAGCACAATTCCGGCCATTTGAGTAGCACATATGCATTTGCATTGTTTTTTTACTGCAGAAAGTGCTAGCTGGTACTTGTGGGCTTACATATTTCACATTGGAAGTAGGTATATGAAAACAAAAATGATCATTGTATTATAGCCTTACCTTCTAAGTTCAGCTTTATTGATATAACTGGGCTAATTGTATCTGCAGCACGGGCTGATACGGAGTTGCACTGTAGGAAAACAATTTAAGATATCAATAGATTCGAGTGCCATATACCAATATAAAAGACTAGCCAAGTTGTACATTCTAGTGATTGAGCAAGACTTTTTTTTATATAAAATGGAAAAACAGCACATAAGGAAAGCAAAAACTAATTGTTATCACCATTCAGTATAGAGAGGTACACTTAAAATGATTACCAACGTCACTGATTTTAAATGAGTAAGTACCGGTATTTAGAAAAGTATAAAGATATGAGTCTAGCAAGGAAAAAAATTCCTATCAAATCTGATTTGATACAAACCAAGACTGATACAAAAAGCATTTTTTGTTAATATGTATAATGCCTATGATTTTCTTCACGTGGAAAAGGCAATTTCTAGGAAGGTCTAAATATTTGTAGGGGAGTAAATGTATTATTCGTAACCCCATATAGGCCAAGCTCATTTGCCAAGTACCTACAATTCATCTATGCTCTGTTGCTTCTAAAATCATTTAAAATGTAACTGGACTTCAAATGATTGTGTGGCCATGCCATATTTCTGTAGAGTCTGTCTACCATTAGAAATGTAAAAAAAAGAGTCAATTTTAAAAGCTAGCAGTGATTATAAAAAGTGCAATGGAACATACACACACATACAGTATCTCTTAAAAGTGTGAGGTACCATGTTGACCTTCCAGTGACCAGCATGAGAGAGTGAGAGCAATAAAGAATCATATGACACTGGGGAGGGAAAATGGATAATTGGGCCAATTGGACATTTTCACTTAGGGGTGTACTATCTTTTGTTGCCAGCGGTTTAGACATTAATTGCTGTGTGTTGAGTTATTTTGTAGCAAAGTGTAATTTATTCAGTGTTGTCACATGAAGAGATATAATAAAATATTTACAAACAATGTGTACTCACTTTTGTAAGATTATATATATATATATATATATAAACTTTTTTATAGGATGTTAAGCAAATCAACTGTAAATAGATTATTACCTTTGTGCAATCTTCACTTTTGTTGCATATTGTCACACTGCAGTATATAAAAATGTCATTGTATCCTTGAAATAGGAAAGAGCTGATCTGGATTCTTGCCTCTGTCGACACTCCATTTTCTAAAACTGTTGTTGCAACACTGCCATCAGCTGCACAACTAGTATAAAAAAGATATACATTATGTTTTCATATGATCAATTTGAACAATACAGAATCAACCGTCTGTTTCTATATCTCCTTCTATTATGATTACAACATTGTATATCTCCTGTGGCTATTACTATTTTCACCATAATGGATAGTTTAATCTTCGGTATCCAGCAATAATTAACTTGAACTTTTCTGGTGAACTATTTGGATTGGATTATTTGGCTCTTATTAGGTCTAGATTGGAACAACATATTTCATTAATGCCTCAATATTTATTTACCGATTTTTATATATATATATATATATATATATATATATATATATATATATATATATATATATATATATATATATATATATATATATTATAGCTCAGAGTTTATTGTCAGTTTAAATTTCTAATATTTTGGCAAATGTGACAAATCGGCAATTCGCCATAAAGATCTCTTGGGGACTCTTCTGGAGATAACTCTGTGTGTAAGTTCCCAGCTCTAACCATCTTCCTTGGCCATTACATGAGGATCCCACTATCACTGATAAATTCTTCTTTATGGATAGAGTGAGACTTCCTCTTTTGAATCCTTTGTTTGGCAAAGCTACTCACTCTGAAACTGCCTCAACCTAAGAAGATTATAGTCAGCGTGAGAGATGGGCGTAAGGACTGTTGGGTTGATTTACTAAAAACAGGCACGGCAGTACATAAACCAAATAAAAATCACCACTGTTTATATGCTCCTGTCATATTTACTGTCTGGTTTAAACATTGCTGCTGGGTGCTGGGTCACTGATAAGAGAATGTCAAGCCCGTCCATATAGCAACACATGTTTCCCAGGACTGCACATCAATATAGTGAATCATGAAACAACTGATCGCACACTGGCTTCAGCTGGCTTTCCACCCTTCAAGAAAGCTCTTTAACATGTGTAGCACCTGGTTACTTCAAAGTACCAGTGCTAGTTTAAATTTAGAGGGGGATCAGAGAGTTAATTGGCTCTGATCCAGTTAATCTGTGCAAATTGGGTCTTTGTCTCAGCTTGGCTGTGCTGTGGGCTCATTCTATTGCTTCTGTGGTGCTATTCTCACTCCAGGACGATAGGTGGCAGCAGTGGAGTCGAGGTTTGGGTGCTTTTCGCCAGCAGCCAATCAGGAGAGTGTTTCCTCCCTGTGCATGCTGGGGGAGGGTATTTATGGGACAGACGCCATTGGTCTGGGTTCTTCTTCGAGTGCGGCACCCACCTTCAGGGTGACTGCATCACGGCGCCCCGGCAAAATGGCCTTTCCGGGCAGGGGTGCACGTGCCACGCGGTATTCCTGGTTCTGGGACCATGTTGGTCCGGAACATTTGAGCTGTGGCTGGGCCCCAGTGATCAACTGGGTCCCTATTCTTAAGAAGATCCCAAGCATTGTTCCCTTGTGAGGAAGCTGTTCGGTGGGGAGTCCATCTGAGGAGAGCCAAGAGAGGCTGGCGATCCAATAGGGTCTCGACAATCCACCGGGGATCAAGGAAACCAGTTACTGAAAGGCTGGATGTTGGTTACCTATCAGTCGGGAACCTGTAAACTATCTAAAGGAGATTCAGGCTAAAGTCTATTAAGGGGGATCACCTCCGCAATCTCAATTCCAAGGAGGGTCTGTGGCAGAGACTTTTCCTCTAAGTCCTGAGTGATACTCTGGCTGCCAGGTCAGTGAGAGAGGCCTGTCCAGGTACACTAAGTCCACTCAGGCAGGAGTGGCACAAGAAGTGTTACCGTTGGGAGCAGGACTGTTTCCCTATTACTACGCCTGAATCTGCTGTTCTCTTTCTACTTTCAACTCTACCTTTCACCACAAGTTTTATTGTTTTTACCCAGCTGGGTAATAAAGAGCACAGAAAAAGACACCTGTGGTGGACATTCCGTTACTACTACATTCACCATACACCCCTAGATGGCGGAGGAGCCATGAGGTAACATGCCACCCAAAACAAACCAGCAGCTCCTTCGGGGGACGTGCTACACATGTTTCACCCATGTAGAACTTAATCGAAGAGGCCTCTCTGATTATGCCCTACATGGGTGAAACATGTTAGAGGGGCTTTCCTGTTGGATGGAGAGCCAGCTGAACCCAGTTTGCGATCATTTGTTTTGTGATTCAATATATTGGTGTGCGGTCCTGTGAAACATTTATGAATGGAAGTACAGTTATCCTGTCACACAGGCAGTGTTTGATGAGGGAGAATAGGGCAAAATGTAGTGGAGATATAAAAGTACAGGCAGGTATTTTACTACAATAATTAAGAGATAGATGGTTAAACAGCATAAAATTGGCCAGTAGCAAGATATTTAAATATGGAAGACTACTAATTTACTAAAGTGCAAAAGCACAGGCGGGTGTTATACAACAAGCAATAGGATATCCACAGAGGATACAGCAGTGTAGAATTGGTTGGCAGCAGGACAGTATTCATCACAGATAATAGTCTACTCAGATTATATGTCATTTTTATTTTTACTAGGGAGGTGAGGTGAATGTGACTGATATGAGTTGAAGTGGTTTAGGTGCACACTCTTTTTCCTATTAGTTTTCTTACTTTGAAATGATGCAGCAGCAGCAGTTCCTACCATCATGTTTTAAAAAAAATATCTTCAGACAAAATCGCCAGGATTGTGAATTTCAAACCCATTTGGTTAAACCTGATCCCACAGTAGTATTAAATCTCAACCTTAGTCCTGTTTAGAAGCTGCTAAATTAAAGGTCGTACCATAAATCAGACAGGCAGAATAGTTGATTGGATGATTAATTTGTGGTACTTGTGAGCATAAGTGCTGAAACCAATTCACCTTGTAACTGTAATTATTATCCTTATTGTTGGATTGGCACCTGTGACATTAAAAATATATATATACATATACATTGCATCTTCCATGTTATAAATTATACTCACCCTCCATCTACTAGTATTACGTTGAGGTTGGAGTTAGAGTCATTTGTAGGAGTGGCATAACATTTCTCTGCTCTTAAACTAAATGCATCTCCATTTAAATCTGGGGAAAATATGCCTAGGTATAAAATTGTTCCAACAGTCAAGGTATTACTTCCCTGTAATGGCAAAGTGCATGTTTCATCACTGTAAGCTGCCAATGTTACAGTATAACTGCTGATTCCATTTTGAGGTGGAATGGTGATTGTGCTGAGGAAATTAAAAAAAAAAAATAGAATGTTAAAGTTCACAAACCGTCCATAATATTTCTGCAGGGACAGTGTCACATTTTATATCAAGTGGGAAAAAGGAATGAATAGATTCTGTAGAGTGTTACAGTTTTTAAATTGAGGATCATTGCCCTGTTTACCCTGTATTCTGCTTTACATTTTGTATTGCCTGGTTTTTTGCCTCTTCAAACTTTTACCATTTTCATTACATAGTTTTTTAGGTACATAGGTTCTTTAAAACATCACAGCACCCTATCTCAGTACCTGCTTTCAAGAGCCCTTAGCCCTGATACAAGCAGTGGGCTATCTTATACAAATCTCAAAATGCTTTAATGGGCACATGTCAGTCTAGAGGAGTGGACATTTCTAAGCATGTGACATTAAGACATTCAGACTGTCCTATTCAATGTCCATATGTGATGCCGAGTCTCCATGATTGAAAAGAACAAAATTCAGAGAATAAAAGGGGCAGGTCAGGGTTAGAATGTCCCCCTGCCATGAAATTAGGTGGCCTCTCTTTGACTTGCTACAGCTTTTAATGCACACTAATGCCACGTACACACGATCGGTTCATCCGATGAAAACGGACCGATGGATTTTTTCATCAGATATCCGATGAAGCTGACTTTCATCAGTCTTGCCTACACACCATCAGTTGAAAAATTAAGTTCAATGCTTCCGAGCATGCGTCGACTTGATTCTGAGCATGCGTGGATTTTTGACCGATATATTTCCCCAGACGATCGTTTTTTTCTATCGGTTTTTTAACCATCAGAAAATTTTAAAACAGGTTCTACTTTTTTTCACCGATGGGAAAAAAAACGATGGGGCCCACACACGATCGGTTCGTCCGATGAAAACGGTCAATCGTGTGTACAGGGCATAAGAGTTCAAAGTGTGCAGTAAATTCAGAGTAAGCTATTTCAGTAGAGGAAGGGAGCTTGTACAATTGTGCATGAATGAAGGTAAGGCTGGAGAGCAGCTTTAAAGTCATTTTTGTTGAGACTTTCAGGTATTTATAAAGCTTGTTCTTCTATATTTCCATGACTTTACTTCCAATTTAGAATTTTAAATTAGCCACTAGAGTGAACCTTTACTGGCCCAGTGCTATCACCTTACTTCACGCAAAGGAAAACTGTCATTCCAACTTTGACATTGATGACTGACTGATCATCTTACCTTTAGTTACTGGCAAGGTTGGTAGTTATACTTGTTTGATTCTAGTTATACTCTAGTTATAACTAGAATCAAAAAGGACTGGCAACTCGGATGCTCTTGAATAAAAGTACTATATTGGATACACAGGTACAGGCTATACGCTTAGCCTGTACCCATGTACCCATGTGACCAACATAGTACTTTTATTCAAGAGCATCCGAGTTCCCAGCCCTTTTTGATTCAAGTATTGTATTTATGGGGCCTGAACGTCCTGGCTAGAGCACCGGATCACAGTTTGTGGACTTCTATATTGGCAGTGGAGCTGGGGGTAACATTTTGTTTCTCATAGGCCTCGTGCACACGATAGGTTAAACAGAGGACAGCGGTCTGATGGACTGTTTTCATCGGTCAAAACCGATTGTGTGTGAGCCCCATAGGTTATTTAACCATCGATTAAAAAAAAAAGCCAACTTACTTTAAATTTAACCGATGGATTCCTAACCGAGGGGAAAAAAACGATCGTTAGTAGGCACAACCATCGGTTAAAAATCCACGCATGCTCAGAATCAATGCTTGGAAGAATTTAACTTCATTTTTTTCAGCACGTCGTTGTGTTTTACGTCACTGCGTTCTGACACGATTGGTTATTTAAACGATGGTGTGTAGGCGCGACTGACCATCAGTCAGCTTCATCGGTTAACCGATGAAAACGGTCCATCAGACCGTTCTCATCGGATGGACTGATCGTGTGTGCTTTATACTTGTTACAACTAGGTTATGCTTGGGAAAGGTTGGGTGGGAAACCAATCTCTTAGTTCACTTGCAGCTTATGAGTGGCAGAGAAAAACAGATATAAATGCATATCACCATGTCTGAGTTCTGTCTGTGCTTGGAGAGTTCAGCACTGAGTTTGGAAAAGCTTTTTTTGGGACACAACCTTTACAGGTTGGTTCTTCTAGTAGTGTATAGGCAACACCAAGCAAAATCGCCCTAGCACAGTATTTGATAAAAATATAAGTACAATTATTTCTAACCTTGATATGGGGTTCAGAAAGAAATTGAGGCTGGTCTGCATAGTGCGGTTAAAAACACAAGAAAAGTTGTAAGTGATTGGATTCTTAGTGATAAGAGGTCCTGAATTTGCTTCAATGTAAAGATTATTGGTAAAATAAATGTCTGATGAGCCCACCTAAAAAAAATACAAGAAACAGGAAAGTGAAGCAATTAAAGACACATAGAGACTATGATAAAAGTTATTATTTTTTTTATATAAAAAACAAAAACAGATCTGAACCAATGTTCTGGGTTATTAGGAATGCTCCATGTATATATTTAATGGAAGAGCAATTATATGGTTAATTAACCACTTAAGCCCCGGACCATTTTTCTGGCCAAAGACCAGGCCACTTTTTGTGACTCGGCACTGCGTCGCTCTAACTACAATTGCGCGGTCGTGCGACGTGGCTCCCAAACAAAATTGACGTCCTTTTATTCCCACAAATAGAGCTTTCTCTTGGTGGTATTTGATCACCTCTGTGTTTTTTATTTTTTGCGCTATAAACAAAAATAGAGCAACAATTTTGAAAAAAAAAATATTTTTTACTTTTTGCTATAATAAATATCCCCCAAAAAAAACATTTTTTTCCTCAGTTTAGGCCGATACGTATTCTTCTACAAATTTTTGGTAAAAAAAAAATCACAATAAGCGTATATTGATTGGTTTGCGCAAAATGTATAGCGTCTACAAAATAGGGGATAGAATTATGGCATTTTTATTATTTTTTTTTTTACTAGTAATGGCGGTGACCTGCGATTTTTATCGTGACTGCGACTTTATGGCAGACACATTGGACACTTGTCATTTTTACAGCGATCAGTGCTATAAAAATGCACTGTTACTGTGGAAATGGCACTGGCAGTGAAGGGGTTAACCACTAGGTGGCGCTGAAGGGGTTAAGTGTGCCCTAGGGAGTGCTTCTCACTGTAGGGGGGATGGGCTGTGTGTGACACGACAGTGATCACAGCTTCCGATTACAGGAAGCTGTGATCACTGTCCTGTCACTAGGAAGACTGGGGAAATGCTTGTTTACATCAGCATTTCCCCATTCTTCCTCAACCTTGACACGATCAAGGGGATTTGCCCATGGACATCGAGTCCATGGGACCCGTGGTCGGAGTAACGGAGCTTCTTAAAGGGGACGTATATATACACATCCTTTTGCCTGTCCGTGCCATGCTGCAGACGTACATCTGCGTGCGCTGGTCGGCAAGCGGTTAACTAAAGCAATAGACACTGTTCGTTTAGCTTAGTAAAAAAGATAAAATCGCGTTTATTTTAAATACCCAATCATGTGCTAAGCAATACTGGCAAATGATTGGATGACACATCTTCATCCTATTTGGTAAGATAAGTAAAATTGCTTCCTATGTTCTATTCATTAGGTAACCCTATAGTGCTCTTTAAAACTAGACCTTGACTTTTGTAGCTATTCTGTTGTCACACAGTAAAAAATGTACTTTGTCGCACTACTCTCAGCTGCACAAATCCAAATTTGTACGTTACTTGAAACAATACCTTCTAATATACTGGTATGGGGTTGATTTGCTGAAGTACTTTACAATAATATCATTATAATGTTAACCACTTCTCCACCGGCCCTATTCTGGCACTTCTCTCCTTCATGTAAAAATCATAATTTTTTAGCTAGAAAATTAATCAGAACCCCCAAACATTATATATTTTTTTAGCAGACACACTAGGGAATAAAATGGCGTTCATTGCACGGTATTTGCGCAATAATTTTTCAAACCCCTTTTTTGGGGAAAAAAAAGGGTTTCATGAATTAAAAAATAACAAAACAGTAAAGTTAGCCCAATTTTTTTGTATAATGTGAAAGATGATGTTACACCAAGTAAATAGATACCCAACATGTCACGCTTTAAAATTGCGCACACTCGTGGATTGGCGCCAAACTTTGGTACTTAAAAATCTCCATAGGCGACGCTTTAATTTTTTTTACAGGTTACTATTTTCGAGTTACAGAGGAGGTCTAGTGCTAGAATTGTTGTACACGCTCTAATGCACACGGCGATGTGGGGTTTGAATGGTGCTTACATATGTGGGCGGGACTTACATGAGTTTTCGCATCTGAGCGCGAGCTACCGGAGACAGGGGCGTTTTAAATTATTATTATTTTTTTTACTTAATTCTTTTTATTTTTACACTTTTTTTTTCATTTTTTTTTTTTTATCACTTTTATTCCAATCACAAGGAATGTAAACATCCCTTTTAATAGGAATCACTGTGACAGGTCCTCTTTATGGAAATATATGGGGTCAATAAGACCCCACATCTCTCCTCCAGGCTTGAAAGCATGAGATTGTGAAAAAAAAAATTCACCGATCTCATGCCGAAAGCCGCAATTGCGGCTTTGTTTACTTCCCCTCCCGATGCCTATAAGAACAATAAAGCGACGGAACTTCCGCTATGATCATTCTTATCATGCACAGAGCCGCTGGCAGAAGACGGTGATATCTGAATGATGCATGTAGCTGCAGGCATCATTCAGATATCACCGCACAAAGTTGAGGACATCATATGACGTCCTCAGTGGATAAGTGGTTAAAATAATAATGTGTACAGTTTGGTGTACACTAAGCTGTCAATCTTATAATAAAACTCAGGCCCCGTACACACGACAGAGGAACTCGACGTGCTTGGCACGTCGAGTTCCTCGTCGAGTTTTGGGATGAAGCCCCCGAGGAGCTCGGCGGGCCGCCTTCTCCTATAGAACAACGAGGACAACGAGAAAATAGAGAACATGTTCTCTATTTTCTCGTCGAGTTCCTCGGCGGCTCCATCGAGCCAAAACTGTACAGACGACAGAGTTTCTCGGCAGAATCCGGGTTTTGACCGAGTTTCTCGGTGAATTCTGCCGAGAAACTCTGTCGTGTGTACGAGGCCTGACAGTTCAGTGTACACCAAAAAGGCTTTAAAAGCCTCCATTATATCATATGAACTTTTTTAACCCCAACCTAGCTAAATCTTGCTTAGGAGAAAGCTGTGGACAGGTTAACAATGTAAATTTCTCTTTATGTTTCCTGACAGTTATATACGTGGACACACCCAAACAAACATTTTTTCACAGAATCATTTGCAATGTTTTAACCACTTCAGACCCGCGCTATTGACAAAAGACATCAACAGCGCGGCTCTCAAGTGCCAAGTGGACGTCTTTGGACATCTTTTTAAAAGCATTACCCGCGCGCGCCACTGGGTGGCGCACAGCGGGTAAACACTGTCCCGGCGCATCACTGAAGAGCCGATGCGTGTACCTGTCGGCCGCGATGTCCTCCGGGTACACGCGATCGGCGGTGACACAGCAGGTGACAGCAGGGATGTGGAGCTCTGTGTGTAAACACAGAGCTCCACGTGCTGTAAGAGGAGAGGAGACCGATCTGTGTCCCTTGTACATAGGGACACAGCATCGGTCACCTCCCCCAGTCAGTCCCCTCCCCTCACACAGTTAGAACACACCCAGGGAATACATTTAACCCCTTCCTCACCCCCTAGTGTTAACCCATTCCCTGCCAGTCACATTTATACAGTAATTAGTGCATTTTTATAGCACTGATCGCTGTATAAATGTGAATGGTCCCAAATTTGTGTCAAAAGTGTCCGATATGTCCGCCGCAATATCGCAGTCCCAATAAAAATTGCAGATCGCCGCCATTACTAGTAAAAAAAAAATCATAATTCTGTCCCCTATTTTGTAGGTGCTATAACTTTTGCGCAAACCAGTCGCTTATTGCGATTTTTTTTTTTTTTACAAAAATACGTAGAAAAATACGTATCGGCCTTAACTGAGAAAAAAAATAGTTTAAAAAAAAATGGGATATTTATTATAGCAACAAGTAAAAAATATATATATTTTTTTAAATTGTCGCTCCTTTTTTGTTTATAGCGCAAAAAATAAAAACCGCAGAGGTGATCAAATACCACCAAAAGAAAGCTCTATTTGTGGGGAAAAAAGGACGTCAATTTTGTTTGGGAGCCACGTCGCACGACTGCGCAAATGTCAGTTAAAGCGACGCAGTGCCGGAAGCTGAAATTTCGCCTGGGCACGAAGGGGGTTTATGTGCCCAGTAAGCAAGTGGTTAATAATACATTTCTGTGCTAATATAGATATATCACTTATTAAAGGTCTTCTTTAATCTAGAGTCATTTACAGTAAACAAATATTTGCAAGAAGTTGTACCGTATCAATGTTTCCACACCATCCTACGAGTGCTGCCACTTGGACGAAGGTCATACGTATACCATTCTGAATTTCGGGATATGGATAGACACAGATTTCAGAAGTATTGAACAGGTGAACTGAACTGAAGTTGTATCCCAATGCTTGTAACTCACACTTGCTAAAAGATGTTGTCATTGTACTACCAGCGCAGCTCACTGAGGGTTTGAAATCTCCAATAACTGTAAAATAATGTCAATAAGCATAGTAATATTAATATTTTATTTGATGAATCTTTCATGGTTCGTTTTCTTAAAAGTGATTATTTTTTTTGGTGACATCTGGAGCTTGGTGGGGTGAATCAACACTTTTTATATGTCTTGGATACACTGACAGTGTAATCTCCCTGCTATAATTCCTGACCCATCTTTCTACCACCTCTTGTTTCATGCCTCATGATATGTGTAAAACATCCAATAGGGAGAGTTGGACTTGTTCATAACGGTCACATCCAAGATCACAAGTTCAGAATTTTCGAGGTGGCTTATTGTGAAGGTGGTTTAATCCCTCAGGATCTGCCAAAACTCATTGGGTTGACTAATCTGTTATTCTGTCACCTATAACCCTTTTTTTTATTTGCTATGACCATCTAAGAAAGCTGATTAGGTTTAGGACTGTAAACGTACAGTATATAAAAGCATGTAACCATCAACATGAACCAATATGTGGAACAGAAAGGGGGGCGAATGGCTAGATTAATCCCTATAGTAATGTCATATATTTTTCTATCCCTGTAGTAATACAGTGTACTGTTTGACAGCGGACATTATTAGGTTTGTTGCGGATCTCATATAATCAGGTACATATACATATAACCCTTCATTATCCTTTATTAACATATAAACTGTTATTGTAGCAAATTATTACTCTTTCTATATAATATATACCATTTAGCCCTATTTGGGTACAATCTATTATTTGTATTTATTATAAGCACAGGATTCAATACTTTTTGGTGATATATGCTGATGTTTTTTGCACAATTGTGCGCATACTATATTTATATTCAACTATTATGCTACGGGCATCACAGGACTTTATCTCACTTTAGGTTCACATATATTTATATTTTGCTAGCGGAGTTCTAGTTCAATTTATTTTTATTTGCATCTATTTCACACATATGCGCCTATTTTTATCCACATAGTATGTTTGGTCTAACTAGCAATAGTTTTCCACTCTAGTGACTCACTATATAGTTCCATTACTTTGGTTTAGATGCTGCTTCATATTTTGGTTTAGATATACTCAGCTGGGCCTGATTCCCAAAAGAGATACGCAGACTTAACTGCTGTTCAGTCTGTGCCTAACTTTGGAAACTATTCTCAAAAGGCTTTTTCCAAAGTTAGGCAGAAAATCTGACATGTGTAAGACACTTACACGGTCAGATCTTAGGATGCAGTACCGCATCCGCCGCTGGGGGCATTTCTCATGGAAATGCAGCTTTGAGTATGCAAATGAGGACTTAAGCAGATTCTCAAAGCATTTCAGCATTGTGATTTCTGCGTAAGTTCCGATTTTGCTTGCGCAAAACTAGGGCTGGTTTTACAATGTGTAAAGTTAGTCACACCTTGTAAAGGCCCATTTAAGCGACGGCATTTGCTATGCATTCCTGAGGGAGAACTCCACGGCAATTTTTAAATTCAAAACCGGCATGGGTTCCCCCCCCAGGAGCATACCAGGCCCTTAGGTCTGGTATGGGTTGTAAGGAGACCCCCCCACGCCGAAAAATCGACGTAGGGGGTCCCCCTACAATCCATACCAGACCCGTATCCAAAGCACGCTACCCGGCCGGCCAGGAAGGGAGTGGGGACGAGCGAACCCCCCCCCCCCCTCCTGAGCCGTGCCAGGACGCATGCCCTCAACATGGGGGGGTTGGGTGCTCTGGGGCAGGGGGGCGCACTGCGGGCCCCCCCACCCCAGAGCACCCTGTCCCCATGTTGATGAGGACAGGACCTCTTCCCGACAACCCTTGCCGTTGGTTGTCGGGGTATGCGGGTGGGGGGCTTATCGGAATCTGGGAGTCCCCTCAAATAAGGGGGCCCCCAGATCCCGGCCCCCTACCCTAAGTGAATGGATATGGGGTACATCGTACCCCTACCCATTCACCTGGAGGCAAAAAGTAAAAGTTAGTAAACACACAACACAAGGGTTTTTAAAATAATTTATTATTCTGCTCCGGAGGCCCCCCCTGTCTTCTTTATTAGCTCTAATACCAGGGGGGGCTTCTTCTTCCGCTCTCCGGGGGTCTTCTTCCACTCTCCGGGGGGGGTTTCTTCTTCCGCTCTCCGGGGGGGGCTTCTCCGCTCTCCGGGGGGGGGCTTCTCCGCTCTCCGGGGGGGGCTTCTCCGCTCTCCGGGGGTCTTCTTCTATCTTCGCCGCTCTCCGCTGTTGACTCGGCAAACCCCGGTTCTTCTGCAGCTGTCCGGTGCCTTCTTCTTCAGCGCTGGCTGCCTACTATCTTTGTGTGTTAGCTCAATTAGTAACAGGCAGCCAGCGCGGTCTTCTGTGACGTCAGGTTCTTCTTCTCCCCTCTTCCGATGTTGACTCGTCGCCTCTTGACACTGCAATGATGGAAGCGCGCCTTGCATCCCATTTATATAGGCATCACCGTCCCATCATGCTCCGGCAGGTACCCACGTGGTGGGTGCCTACCCACGTGCACCCACCACGTGGGTACCTACCGGAGCATGATGGGACGGTGATGCCTATATAAATGGGATGCAAGGCGCGCTTCCATCATTACAGTGACAAGAGGCGACGAGTCAACATCGGAAGAGGGGAGAAGAAGAACCTGACGTCACAGAAGACCGCGCTGGCTGCCTGTTACTAATTGAGCTAACACACAAAGATAACAGGCAGCCAGCGCTGAAGAAGAAGGCACCGGACAGCTGCAGAAGAACCGGGGTTCGCCGAGTCAACAGCGGAGAGCGGCGAAGATAGAAAAAGACCCCCGGAGAGCGGAGAAGCCCCCCCCGGAGAGCGGAGAAGCCCCCCCCCCGGAGAGCGGAGAAGCCCCCCCCGGAGAGCGGAAGAAGAAACCCCCCCCGGAGAGTGGAAGAAGACCCCCGGAGAGCGGAAGAAGAAGCCCCCCCTGGTATTAGAGCTAATAAAGAAGACAGGGGGGGCCTCCGGAGCAGAATAATAAATTATTTTAAAAACCCTTGTGTTGTGTGTTTACTAACTTTTACTTTTTGCCTCCAGGTGAATGGGTAGGGGTACGATGTACCCCATATCCATTCACTTAGGGTGGGGGGCCGGTATCTGGGGGCCCCCTTATTTGAGGGGACTCCCAGATTCCGATAAGCCCCCCACCCGCATACCCCGACAACCAACGGCAAGGGTTGTCGGGAAGAGGTCCTGTCCTCATCAACATGGGGACAGGGTGCTCTGGGGTGGGGGGGCCCGCAGTGCGCCCCCCTGCCCCAGAGCACCCAACCCCCCCATGTTGAGGGCATGCGGCCTGGCACGGCTCAGGAGGGGGGGGGGCGCTCGCTCGTCCCCACTCCCTTCCTGACCGGCCGGGTAGCGTGCTTTGGATACGGGTCTGGTATGGATTGTAGGGGGACCCCTACGTCGAATTTTCGGCGTAGGGGGGGTCTCCTTACAACCCATACCAGACCTAAGGGCCTGGTATGCTCCTGGGGGGGGGGGAACCCATGCCGGTTTTTTCTTTGAAAATTGGCATGGAGTTCTCCCTCTCAGGAATGCATGCTGAGCGACGCTGTCATTTTTTTTTATAATTATTTGTTTTCCCGGCGCGTATATTTTTTTTCACCCGTCGCAACTTTAGTGTCCCGTCGCAGTCCACAAAGCCGCCCGGCGTAAATTACGTTCGCGCGCTGCACGTCGGGAAAATTACGTCACACGCATGCGCAGTACGGCCGGCGCGGGAGCGCGCCTCATTTAAATTTTAAACGCCCCCCGGAGAGGAGGACCGCCTTGCGACGGCGGCACTTAAGTTACACGGCCTGAAATTTCTAGGTAAGTGCTTTGAAGATCAGGCACTTAGGTAGAGATTTTAAGTCAGTGTAACTTAACTGCTGAAAGTTAAGTTAGGCAGCTTTTTTGGGAATCAGGCCCAGCTGTGCCTAGCATTATATCATAATTCCAGGCTGGTGTACGCCATCTCTGGTGGAACTAGTGTGCATTACTGCATATATATTGCCGTGTGTCTCTTTTTATTTTCTTTAGCCAGTGGCTACTGAACAGACAGCGCCACTACCCCCACACCCCAATTTTATTCCTTTTTTATTTGTATCCTCTTGGGGATACAAAAGAGGGGGGCCGCAGTCTTATAATTTACATTATTTACATTTCCCACCTCTTATCCTAAGCACGGGTATTTCATTTATTTTCTACAAGTTGGGGATTGTCCACTTGCCACGTCACCTGCCACAAGTGGATTATCCACTTGCCAAATCACCTGGCCACATCACCTGCCACAAGTTGTGGATTGTCCACTGGCCACGTCACCTGGCCACCTCACCTGCCATGTCACTTGGCCATGTCACCTGGCCACAAGTTGTGGATTGTCCACTTGCCACGTCACCTGGCCACATCACCTGGCCACAAGTTGTGGATTGTCTACTGGCCACATCACCTGGCAATGTCATCTGGCCACGTCACCTGCCACAAGTTGTGGATTGTCCACTTGCCACGTCACCTGACCACGTCACCTGGCCACGTCACCTGCCACGTCAACTGGCCACGTCACCTGCCACAAGTTGTGGATTGTCCATTTGCCACGTCACCTGACCATGACACCTGCCACAAGTTGTGGATTATCCACTTGCCACGTCACCTGCCACAAGTGGATTATCCATTTGCCAAATCACCTGGCCACGTCACCTGCCACAAGTTGTGGATTGTTCACTTGCCACATCACCTGGTCACGTTACTTGCCACGTCACCTGCCACAAGTTGTGGATTGTCCACTTGCCACGTCACCAGGCCATGTCACCTGGCCACGTCACCTGGCCACATCACCTGCCACAAGTTGTGGTTTGTCCTCTTGCCACATGAACTGGCCACGTCACCTGCCACGTCACCTGGCCATGTCACCTGCCACAAGTTGTGGATTGTCCACTGGCCACGTGACCTGGCCACGTCACCTGCCACATCACCTGGCCACGTCACCTACCACAAGTTGTGGATTGTCCACTTGCCACTTCACCTGGCCATGTCACCTGCCACAAGTTGTGGATTGTCCACTGGCCACGTCACCTGGCCACGTCACCTGCCACAAGTTGTGGATTGTCCACTGGCCACGTCACCTGCCACAAGTTGTGGATTGTCCACAATGCAATGCAAGCAATTACAGTTTTTATGTTTTTTTAATGGGTTTTCATCATTTGCCATCATTTTTTAGATTTCTAATGTAAAAAAATAGGTCACCTTTAAAAACGTCTATAAACGAAATCAGTGTAGTGAATAACACAGTTCAGTGTATTGAATAACACAGTGTAATGTAGTGAATAACACAGTGTAGTGTAGTGAATAACACAGTGCAGTGTAGTGAATAACACAGTGCAGTGTAGTGAATAACACAGTGTAGTGTAGTGAATAACACAGTGCAGTGTATTGAATAACACAGTGTAGTGTAGTGAATGACACAGTGTAGAATAACACAGTGTAGTGTAGTGAATAACACAGTGCAGTGTATTGAATAACACAGTGTAGTGAATGACACAGTGTAGAATAACACAGTGCAGTGTAGTGAATAAGACAGTGTAGTGCAGTGAATAACACAGTGCAGTGTAGTGTAGTGAATAACACAGTGCAGTGTAGTGAATAACACAGTGTAGTGTAGTGAATAACACAGTGTAGTGTAGTGAATAACACAGTGCAGTGTAGTGAATAACACAGTGCAGTGTAGTGAATATCACAGTGTAGTGTGGTGAATAACACAGTGTAGTGTAGTGAATAACACAGTGCAGTGTATTGAATAACACAGTGCAGTGTATTGAATAACACAGTGCAGTGTAGTGAATAACACAGTGCAGTGTAGTGAATAACACAGTGCAGTGTAGTGAATAACACAGTGCAGTGTAGTGAATAACACAGTGCAGTATAGTGAATAACACAGTGCAGTGTAGTGAATAACACAGAGTAGTGAATAACACAGTGCAGTGTAGTGAATAACACAGTGCAGTGTAGTGAATAACACAGTGCAGTGTAGTGAATAACACAGTGCAGTATAGTGAATAACACAGTGCAGTGTAGTGAATAACACAGAGTAGTGAATAACACAGTGCAGTGTAGTGAATAACACAGTGTAATGTAGTGAATAACACAGTGCAGTGTAGTGAATAACACAGTGTAGTGAATAACACAGTGTAGTATAGTGAACCCAACACATGATTGGGTTTTTAAAATAAATAACCTCTTTATGCCCTTGGTGTAATGGTACACCGGCTAACCTGATTCACATGCTGTGGAAATGCCCCAAACTCCATTGATATTGTCAGGAAATAATTAAAAACATAGATAGTGCCTTAGGTATAGAAATCCCATTAGATCTGAAACTTTGTTTATTAAGCATAATGGAGGAAATAAATATTTCTCATATTGCAATGATCAGAGGCTTGTTTCAGGCACGAAAATTAATAGCCCAGAAATGGATATATATATACCCCCCCGACGGTCGAAGAATGGAGAATACAAATGAAAGAAACCATAATAAAGGAGGAATTTACTTATATACATAGAGGGAGTCGAGACAAATTTTATGCTATTTGGAAAGGATGGGTAGAGGTTTGGGACCATGAAAATCTAAGATGATTCAATATGGGAGAGGATTATTAATGAGAGGGTGGGGGGGGGGGGGGGTACAGTGGGGGGAGGAGAAATGGGGTTGAGTTGTGGTTTGATTTTCTGGGGGTTTTTCCGTTTTTTTGTGTGTGATGTTTTGGGTGGGGGAATGTTAGAAGCAAGAACATGCATCTGGATATAATGTGTGCATACATGTATAACTTGTATTGTTATGAAAAGAATAAAAAAAGTACTGAATAAATAAAATATAAAAAAATAAATAAATAACACTCTTTCTGCATCAGCAGTGGTTTCCTCTTTCTTTCTTTTTTTGGCGCAGCAGCACTAAGAGTATTAGGATATCATTGTTGCCCCCCCCTTTCTGCGTCACAGGTGTTCCTCTTTCTGCATCAGCAATTGTTTCCTTTTTGCTTTCTTTTTTTATTAGTTTATTTTAATTATATATATATATATATATATATATATATATATATATATATATATATATATATATATATGTGTGTGTGTGTGTGTGTGTGTGTGTGTGTAGCGCCGGGTTACTTTCCAGGTAACCGGTGCTGTGGAAATTTAAGGGGTAATCAGAGTTTAAGGACTCTGATTTCAATTGCAATGTTTAGGTGGGGGTCTCTGTTTCAGCTTGGCTGTACTGTGGGCTCATACTGTTGTTGTTGGGGTGTTATCCCACCTCGGGACGACAGGTGGCACCGGTGGAGTTGAGGCTTGGGTGCATTTACCAGCAGCCAATCAGGAGGGAGTGTTCTCGCTGGGCATGCTGGGAGAGGGTACTTCTGGAGCAGACGCCATTGAGGCAGGGTTCTTTCTCAGTGCGGCACCCACCTTTAGCGTGACTGCACCACGGCGCCCCAGCGTTATGGCATACCTGGCCGGAGTGCGCGTGCCACGCGGTGCTCCTGGTTCCGGGACCACGTTGGTTCGGAACGTTCGAGTCGTGGCTGGGCCCCAGTGATCGACTGGGTCCCCAATCCTGAGAAGATCCCAAGCGTTGTTCCTTTGAGAGGAGGCTGTTCGGTGGGGAGTCCGCCTGAGGAGAGCCAAGAGAGGCTAGCAATCCAATAGGGTCTCAACGATCCACCGGGGATCAAGATAACCGGACACTGAAAGGCTGGATGTTGGTCACCTGTCAGTCGGTAACCTAGCTGCAAACTGCCTGAGGGAGATCCAGGCACAAAGTCTATCAAGGAGGATTGTCTCCATGATCTAAATTCTGGGGAGGGTCTGTGGCAGAGACTTTCTTCCCTTAAAGTTCCGAGTGATACTCTGGCTGCCAGGTCGGTGAGAGAGGCCTGTCCAGGTACACTAAACCCACTCTGGCGGGAGTGGCGAAAAAAACAAAGTGTTGTTGAAAGCGGGACTGTTTCCTTATTGTTACGCCTGAATCTGCTGTTTCTCCCCCTACTGCATCTTTACTCTTCACCGCAAGTTTTATTATTTCTACCTTGTTGGGTAAATAAAAGCACAAGAAAAAGACACCTGCTGTGTAGACATTCCATTACTACGGCTCTCATCAACCACCCTAGACGGCGGAGTCACAGAGGTAATATGCCGCCCAAAAAACATACCAGCAGCTCCTTCGGGGGTAAGTGCTACACCTGGGGGCTAGTCCGGGATCGGCTGTTGCCTCTGACAACGGAACTGTGCAATTTTATTCTGCCATTGAGAGCCAGGAATTGTCATGGTGTTGGACTGTGCTGGTGAGGAGGGAGTTAACTTCAGGTAGTGAAAGTCTGGGTGCACGTGCAACAGAGTGACGTGTGCCTGCAACGTGCCCAGAAAAGAACTAAAAGTGGGAGGAGTTACCCACCCCTGCATGAGACGTAGGGTGAGTTTGGCGCCAAAGGACAGAGTGATTGCCCGCCCACGAGATAGGACCGTGCAATATGTCTGTGCCCCTGACACCATTCGAAAGATTGAGGCCTCCGATGTCTACAGTTGGAGTCCATCCGATGCCTGTTGTCACTGGAGCTTCCCTGACCGATACGGGGATCCGAATGGGGACGCAGGGGCGGTTTGTGCTGTTTACTATCGGCAGCGTGGAGGCCCTTGGTCTGTCTTGTCCCCGATGTGCGGGGCTAGCTGTCCGAATCCTGCCTTTTGCTCGGTTCAAGAAGTGGCGGGAATATTTGTTCCGAGTGGAACAACCAACGGAGTCTCCCCGCGAGTACTGTGTCGATTGGATCTCCGGAGCGGTGACCGCGGAAGAAGAGGTTCCCTGGCCAGCACCTACTACCACTACTGCTGACACCGATGCTGTCTCGTCTACACTGACCTTGCCATCGGCTGCCACTCCGATGGTGTCGCCGGAAGTGAGTGACTCTGATACAAAGAAATGTGTGCCTGTTTTGAAGGTGGACGCTGCCACCGAGACTGCAAGTCCAAAAAACAAACCAGCAGCTCCTTCGGGGGTAAGTGCTATATATATACATATATATATATTATTTATAAAAAAAATTGCCGTAGTAGCACTAAAAATATTTAGGATATCATTTTTTTTTTTACATTTATTACATTTTTTTTGCAGCAACAGCAGCAGTAACAAAAACTCTTCCCAGTTACTGCACCCTTATTTTCTTTACTAAAACAAACAACTATAATAGAACGGTTGATAGTGCACCAAGCAGAAAAGTATTGCACTCAAGCACCATATTTGCATCCCACGCTCTTCAATAAAAAGTTATAACCCCCCCCCCCCCCCAAAAAAAATAATAATAATAATAATAAAGCGTTTTATAGTGCACCAAGAACAAAAGTATTGCACCCAAGCACCGTATTTTTATCCTACATTCTATAATAAAAAATTATAAAAATCCCCCCATAAAATCCTCATCATGTCCAAAAGGCCAACAAGAAGAGGCAGACGCTCACAGGCCACTAAAAAATGGCAAGCAGCCTCTGTGTTTTTTTTACTAAAAATAGGTAGAAGAATACATATAGGCCTAAACTGAGGAAAAAAAACATTTTTTTTATATATTTTTGGTGGATATTTATTACAGCAAAAAGTAAAAAATATTGAATTTTTTCAAAATTGTCACTCTATTTTTGTTTATAGTGCAAAAAATAAAACCTGCAGAGGTGATCAAATACACTACAGCACAGCCATAGCACTCCTGTCTGTATGGAAGAAAAGTTGCTCGGTTTTTACAGCACAGATTGGCCACCATTGCTGCCATCCTGCCCCCCCCCCCCCCCCCACAGTGGCAGAACACCAGGGCCCAGTCGCAAGTGTGACCTTTGCAATTCTGGTAGTTCATCCACTGGATCAGTGGCAGCAGTGGTGGTGAGGGTAGGATCAGTGGTGGTGAGGGTGGGATCAGTTGCAGCGGTGAATAGGATTAGTGACAGCAGTGGTGATAAGGGGGGATGGGATCAGTGGTGGTGGTGAGGGGGGTGGGATCAGTGACAGCCGTGGTGGTGAGGGGGTGGGATCAGTGGCAGCGTTGGTGGTGAGGGAGGTGGGATCTGTGGCAGCTGTGGTGGTGGAATCAGTAACAGTGGTAGTGGTGAGGGGGTGGCATCAGTGGCAGCAGTAGTGGTGAGAGGGGTGGGGTCAGTGGCAGGGGTAGTGGTGGGATCAGTGACAGCGGTGGTGGTGAGGAGGGTAAGATCAGTGGCAGCAGTGGTGGTGGGATCTGTGAAAACAGTAATGGTGAGGGGGTGGGATCAGTGGCAGCAGTAGTGGTGGGATCAGTGACAGTGGTGGGATCAGTGTCAGCAGTGGTGGTGAAGGGGGTGGGATCAGTGGCAGCTGTGGTAGTGAGGGGGGGGATCAGTGGCAGCCATGATAGTGGGATCAGTGACAGCGGTGGTGGTGAGAGGGGTGGGATCAGTGACAGCAGTGGTGGTGAGGGGTATGGGATCAGTGGCAGCAGTGGTGGTGAGGGGGGTGGGATCAGTGGCAGCAGTGTTGAGATCATTGGCAGCCATGGTGGTGAGGGGGATGAGATCGGTGGCAATGGTGGTGGTAAAAGGAGTGGGATCAGTGGCAGTGGCGGTGGTGAGGGGGGTGGCATCAGTGGCAGTGGTGGTGGTGAGGGGGTTGGGATCAGTGGTGGTGATGAGGGGGGTGGGATCAGTGGCAGTGGTAGTGGTGGGATCAGTAACAGCGGTGGTGGTGATGAGGGGGATGGGATCAGTGGTAGTGGTGGGATCAGTAACAGCGGTGGTGGTGATGGGGGTGGGATCAGTGGCAGCAGTAGTGGTGCGATCAGTGGCAGTCGTGATGGTGAGGGGGATAGGATCAGTGAGAGCGGTGGTCATGAGGGGGTAGTATCATTGGCAGAGGTAGTGGTGAGGGGGGTAGAATCAGTGGCAGAAGTGGTGGTGGGGTGGGTGGGATCAGTGGCAGCAGTGGTGATGAGGGGGGTGGGATCAGTAGAAGCCGTGGTGGTGAGGGGTTGGGATCAGTGGCAGCCATGGTGGTGAGGGAGGGTGGGATCAATGGCAGCCATGGTGGTGAGGTAGGTAGGATCAGTGGCTGAGATGATGGGGGATAGGGATGAGATCAGTGGCAGTGTTGATGGGGGATAGGGTTGAGATTGATTGTGGGGGATGAGGTCAGTGGCAGTGGTTGTGCCATCTTCCCCCACTACCAATCTCAACCCTGTCATCACTGTCACTGATTTCATCCATATCCCCCCCCCCCCATCACCTCTGCCTCTGCCACCACTGGTTGGGGTGATTGGAAATCAAATGGAAGAAATACAAAATAACCATCAATAGCCTTGAGTCTGGAGCTCCATGCAAGATTTCGCCTCATGGGGTAAGGATGATCATGAGAAAAGTGAGAGACCTCAAGGCCGTTGGAACCACAGTCACCAAACAAACTGTTGGTTACACAATACACTGACATGCATTGAAATCCTGCAGTGCCCACAAGGTCCCCCTCCTCAAAAGGACAGGCCTGTCTGAAGTTGGCCAATGAACATCTAAATGATTCAGAGACAGATTGGGAGAAAGTGCTGTGGTCAGTTAAGACCAAAATTGAGCTCTTTGGCATTAACTCGACTTGCCGCGTTTGGAGGAAGAAAAATGCTGACTAAGAACACCATCACTACAGTCAAGCACGGAGGTGGAAACATTATGCGTTGGGGCTGTTTCTCTGCTAAAGGTACAAGCCAACTTTGCCGCATTGAGGGGCCAATGGACAGGGCCATGTATTGCAAAATTCTGCATGAGAACCATCATCCCTTAGCCAGAACAAACACTGAAGATGGGTCGTAGATGGGTCTTTCAGAGTGACAACAACCCAAAACATACCACCAAGGCAACAAAGAAGTGGCTCAAGAAGAAGCACATTAAGGTCACGGAGTGGCCTAGCCAGGCTCCAAACCTTAATCCTATAGTAAATTTATGGAGGGAGCTAAAACTTTGAGTTGCCAAGCGAGAGCCGAGAAAAATTAAGGATTTAGAGAAGATCTGTAAAGAGTGGACCACAATCACTCCTGAGATGTGTGCAAACTGGTCACTAAACTACAAGAAACATCCTACCTTTGTGCTTGCCAACAAGGGTTTCTCTACCAAGTACCAAGTCATGTTTTGCTTGGGGATTAAATACTTATTTTACTTACTGAACTGCAATTCAATTTATAACATTTGTATCAAGTGTTTTTTGTGGATTTTTGTCTATCATTTACACCTATAATAAAAATTATGGACCCTTAATTTCTTTGTAAGTGGGTTGAAGCTATCAATCACCAACAGTGCTTGATCAGCTTCTTCCTTGGCCAGTCAGCTAAAGTTTGACAGAACTGAGCACTTCCGGGGTCATACCACCCAGGGGGATCAGCAAATGGATATTCGCTGATTGCCCACCACTCACACACCATAAAAGGTCCTGAAGAACACTCAGGAGGAACAGCTGAGCCTAGGACATATGCAGGGGAAGAAGGGTCAGGCGGGGGGACCAAATCACTTTTAGAAGAAAGCCAGCAGCCAGGGCTAAAAAGGGAAACTATAGCAGCTTCTAGCTTCAGCTTGTTCAATTAGGCTTTGACAATAAAACCTGGAAGCTGGTTGGTTTATATGCAGAGCTGCACCAGATTTTGCACTCCCCAGCTTTAGTAAATAACCCCCAACATTTTTCACATACAAGTAAATATTTGCTAATTTTCCTGTATGGATAATAATGATGGGGATTTATGATAGTGTTATTTCTCTCTCCTTTAGCCCTGGTTCACACTGGGTACGATTTGGAACGATTTGAGATGCGATTTGACATGTCAAATCGCATCTCAAATCGGCGGCAATTGTCGGCAATGGCACTGTCCTAATCAGTGCGACGCCGCATCTGCGATTTCAAAAACTAGTTCCTGTACTACTTTTTGCGATTTCGGGCAGCGATTTACATTAAATTGCGGCCGAAATCGCGGCAAAATCGCAGCCGCGAAATCGCGGTAAAATCACACATTTTACCGCGATTTTGAATTCGCAGCAGTGTGAACCTAGGCTCAATGCGGTTGAAGTTTTCATGGCATATCAGTTTTTCAGTTACCTTTTTCTATCATGCAGAAAAATTCATTGGAATAAAGAGTAATGAAAAAACAGATGTAGCTTCTAAAATAATAATAATTATAATTTGTATCAACCTGAGCTCAGCAAAGGCAAGTAAAAAATACTCTCGAGTAAAATCAAAGCCCAGCCTTTTGCTGCCACTAATATGGGTACCTGGTGTGTAAAGGGATACATTTTCTATCTACCACCAAACTTTCTAAAATGCAACAAATAAGAAAAGGTTGGCCCACTTCATGAAACATGTCATCATGAGGTTTCCATTTATCCAAAGTATTGCTAGGTTGAATTTTAAAGCTATTGCTTTGTTAAAGTTGTTGTAAACCCTTACATATATCCAGTGAAGTGACTAGCCTCCTACATAAGTAGTACCCATTTATCTGCAGCCATCTCTTCTCTACATCTGTTTAAAGTCCAGAATTTACACAGCTTTCCTGAGCTTCGATAGGCAGGGGGCGGGCATCTGATGTCACATACTGCACAGCTCAGAGTGTAATCTGAGACCTGAGTGGAGGTAAAGGACACCCCCCACCTCTACACAATTATATAGGGAAATATGCACAGTTGAGACTGCCAATCACAGGCTGTGTTCTGTAGGCCCCCTCCCCTGTCCTCTTCAATCCCTTGGACTCAGCTTAGCCTGTCAGAAATGACTCGGCAGATAGCAGAGGACTGCGGCATTATATATATATATATATATATATATATATATATATATATATATATATATATATATATATATATATATATATAAAATATATATATATATATATATTTTGAATTGAGGCAAGTGCATACTATAGAAGGATACACTTTGTTTTTTGTTTTCATCTCAGAGGTTTAGAAGCACTTTGATCTAGCTCAGTGATAAAGGGATGGTTTCTAAAAAGTGCTTTACAAAAGGCACTAGCATTAGAATTGGCAATCTTGTGTACTGTATGAAAACAGTGCTATTTACCTTTGTCTTTGTAGACTGTCACATTGCATGGACAGTCTGGTAAACCATTTGACTCAACACAAACTTCATCACTAGCACAACGTGGATTGCATTGAAATGTCTCTGTAAAAGATATGAGAAAACAGAAACAAGTGAGCCTGCAATGCATGAATATTTACATAGAAAGCTCTTCAATGTATTTGAACAACAATACTGTATTACTTGTGCAGCAGGGCTTTGTTGAGTCATAATACCACCCGGAATCCACATCACAGCAGTCATTGGAATCCAATATGCAGTTTGAAGGAAAGCATTTCACGCCATTATTGCAGTTACATCCATTAAATGCATCACAAGTTCCTCCACATGCAGCATCATCACAAAGAGGAGGGTCACTTCCAGCTGTAATTAAAGAACACATTTTTTAACTTTAAGTCAGCTCACCCCCCCCCCCCCCCGGTACTAGTGCCCCTGTGCTGCCACGGCCGCCATGTTTACCGGGCTCCGCTTGACGATCTGCGGGCCCGTGATCGGAATGGCGGGTGGAGGGGAGGGAGGAGAGCAGACACTCCTCCCCTTCTTGCTGTGAATCGGAAAGTGACATCTATGATGTCACTTCCAGGTCAGCCTCTCATTATCCCCAGCTAGCTTTGTCGATCTGTATTGCCAAACATTCAGTGGATCACAGAGGAGACATGCCTGAACCTGTCACCCAAAAATCATCACATAGGGGACGTTTTGTCCCCTATGTGATGAATTTTTTTTTAAAAGCGGAGGTCCACCCCCCCCTTTAAAAATAAAAAGTCAGCAGGTACACATACTGCAGCTGCTGACTTTTTAAAATAGGACACTTACCTGTCCTGAAGTCCAGCAATGTTGGCACTGCCATTGCCGATAAGGGGACCCACCAGTGTAGCCGTTTGGCTTCACGGCTGGGTCCCTACTGCACATGCATGAAGCGTGCTGCACTCTCTCACTGGCCTGGCAGAAGGGGACCAGCTGCTGACGTACTTTGACGCGTACTTCTCCTGGAATTGAGGGAAGGGTACCTGTCAGGTATCCGCTCCCCCCCAAATGTGGCACCTGAGGGGGGGAATCAGATAAGCGGAAGTTCCACTTTTGGGTGGACGTCCACTTTAAGTAAAAACATTTTTTTTGCAAAAAAATAGTTACACCCTAGCACATAAAATCCACCTCCAAAAAATGTTGAGGCCCTCCACCTTCACATATACGCATGTACGAATGTAAACACATGCACCGGGGGCACCTACACATGAAAATGGCGATTGCGCTACACATGTAATATATCCCTATGCATACCAGAGTGAAAGCAATAATTCTAGCACAAGACCTCCTTTGTAACACTAAACGGATGAAATGTGTCGCCTAGAAAAAATATAAGCTACTAAAGTTTATTGCCATTTCACGGATGCAAACATTTAATGTTTGACATATTGGGTATCTATTTACTCGGTACAACCTCGTCTTTTATATTTTACCAAAAATGTGTGTGTGTAATCTATTGCATTTGTTTGCCCTAAAATAAATTTTAGTGTGTTTTTTACTGAGATTTCGTTTCCTAGACCTTTGCGGTAATATCATATGACATAAAAACTTGGAACTACCACTATTTTATTCTCTAGGTTGTCTGCTTTCAGAAAATATATAATATATATGTTTGGGGGTTTTGTGTAATATTCATGCCTAAAATTTGTTTTTTAAACATGTCTGCAAAAAACGCAGCGAAAAAGTTAAACTGTTAAACTGTTATATGAAAAATGTATTATTAGAAGAATTGTGCATATTCGGTGTCTTCACTTTGTTCCAAGCCATGTCTATGTCAGTGAAATTGTTTATTGTTCTCTTTTCATCTGTGGCATGGTTCTTTTTTTGTACGATTTTCTATTTAATCCATCACTCATTTGCTTTTCAGTTATATTACTTGCTAACTTTTTTTTTTCCGTGGATATTAAATTAAGTGGCAAAACATTCATATTCCCTTCTTCTGCATTTCCAGAAGCAAATAAAAGAGGAGCTCCAGGCTCCTTCATAAAAAATTTTAAAGCCAGCAGCTACAAATACTGTAGCTGATGACTTTTAATATAAGGACACTTACCTGTCCAGGGATTCCACGATGTCGGCACCCCAAACCAATTCTTCAATCGGCTTTGGGTACAGGCACCAGCATCTGTATTAAGGGAAACCGGAAGTGAAGCCTTGCAGCGGGAGGAGGAGGAGGGGAAGGAAATGTCGTAGGTCGACGATCTTACCTGGAAGTGGGAGTGGATACCTCTCAAAAACATGGCAGTGGAGGTGGGGGGAACAAGCAGATATTACCCTTTTGGGTGGAGCTGCACTTTAAGTTTTAATGAATTCAATTTTTTTTGGCAGATCAGTGTACAAAGCCCTCACTTACTGGGTATTAAGTCTAAACTTTACCCCTAACAACTTAATAAAAAGGAATGTTCTTAAGCAAGGAACATTTCACATGAAATTATGCAACCAAAATCAGTGTGTGCTGTAATTTGTCTCTAGCATCATCCCTGTCTCTTCTTGATGGAGGCTGCCATTTTGCTGAAGCCCAAAGCCACTGAGCAGCAGTAAAACTTTAGGCTGTCAGCAGGTTGGCCTCTACATTTTTGGCACAGTATCAAGAATAAGGAATACCTTGCATGTGCAGAACAGGATGAGTCTGTGTATTACTGGATTTTAAACTTCATAGATACTTAGTTTTAATTTTTTACATGGCTATACCTGCAAAAGGGCCAGTCTCAAGTGATCTTGCAGGACTTAATATTCTGACTAAAGCTCCACTTTAAAAGAAAAGTATGGCTAAAGCTTTTTTGGCTATACTTCTCATTTGGGTCACAAAAGTACAGCTAATAGTGGGCTATTGTCAGGCTGGAGAAGGATCCCAACAATATTTTCCAGATCCACCCTGCTGCCTGATTGACAAGTGGCCTGCCTTTCATCCCACAGTTAGCAGCGCCCACCCCCTCCCCAGGCTGGCACTCCAGTAAGCGTTAAAGGAGCAGAGCAGAGAGTGGTGACGGTCACTGTCCTCCACACTTAGGCCTCTTACACACGGCCGAGAAACTCGACGGGCAAAACACAACGTTTTGCTCGTCGAGTTCTTTGTGAAGCCGCCGAGGATCTCGGCGAGCCAAATTTTCCCATTGCTGTCGGGGGAAAAGAAGACATGCCTTCTTTTTGACCCGACGAGATCCTCAGCGGTTTCCTCGTTGAAAAGTGTACACACGACCGGTTTCCTCAGGAAAAAAAAACCCAGCAAGCTTCTTGCTGGTTTTTGCAGAGAAACTCGGCCGTGTGTACAAGGCCTGAGAATAAGCATAGGACTGCTGCAATGTGGCACTGATGCTGCTGCATGGAGGTGAGTATGTAGTTTTTTTCTCTAGAATTCCATACTTCTCTACTTCGCACAAATAAAA
Organism: Rana temporaria; assembly: GCF_905171775.1. Classification (NCBI taxonomy): domain Eukaryota; kingdom Metazoa; phylum Chordata; class Amphibia; order Anura; family Ranidae; genus Rana; species Rana temporaria. The sequence goes on from NC_053490.1 coordinate 383,138,767, forward strand.
TAAGTCACCTGCTACCTCTTGACCACTTTTAAAGCATATTTAATATTGCAGCATATTAGTGGCTGTGGATGTGGTGGCTGCTTTATTTTTCCTTTTAGAAGCTAAGAACATTTTCAATAATTCCAAAAATACCTGCTAATCTTTCTAGGAGTGAAGTGTTGTTAGACAGCAAATGGGCACCAGACCAGGTAAGTTAGAAGTTCTTCCTTTCCCTTCCTTTTTTTTTTACTCATGCCCCCCGCCCCAGGGACTACTGTGCAGGTCTGTCTGAGGGTTCTTCATAGACATTGAATCATTAAACACTGCTGGACCAGGAAACCATCATCTAATCTCTTTAAACACCTTTAGTAAAGGTCAGATGAAATCCACAAGTGGTCATTGACCTGGTAGTGGTCACTATCTCTGCTATCTTGTTCCTTCACCACTGAACCGAGTATGGTGTAGGCTTTGCACCAGAGGTAGTACAATATTACATTTTGGCATGAAGTAAAACCCATTTATATGTAAAAATTGCCATAGTAAAACTTAAAAGAATGGCTTACCGTAGCATTCAGGATCTGAAAGAAAAAGACAGAAAGTGAAATTAAATATTATCCATAATTAACAGTAGGATTACATGAGCATTCATGTACAAACATTCATCAGTGGAATTCAAAACAAGTACAGTAACCAACATAAAGTAAAACTGAGACTTTAAGAACCCTGTGAAGGGAGGGCCCGTGGAACCCAGAATCCCTTGGAAAGGTTGGGAAACCCTTGTTCCAGCTTCCCATGCACCTCTTATGTATAAGTCACCCTGTGCCATCCTGGCACAGGTTGACTGAGAAAATATGCTTTCACACTGGAGACACAGCAGCGGCTCTTTAGGGTCTGTTTGCAGGCGCTATTTTTAGCGCGATAGCACCTGCAAACCGCTCAAGTGTGAAAGGGGTCTAAGAAGTTATTCAAGGACTATTCATTTCTTCACACCATATCACTCTGGGGCTTTTTATATTAATTATATTTTTATTTGCTAGCACTAATATTTACCTTTACTATATATATATATATATATATATATATATAGTAAAGGTAAATATTAGTGCTAGCTATATATATATATGTAATTTATTGTCTCTTAATGTTTTTCTCTTTATAGTGCCTGCCTGCTATACATGTTTATTATCACTAATTAGCTCTGTGGCGCAGTGTTTTGATCTTTGTTGGTGGCGCATTTTAAGATCTTATTGTTATTGAAACTATTAACATTTAATTATATAAAATAATGCTGAAACCCCCTTATGTAGAAATATCAGCATTGAAAGGTGTCAGCATTATTCTCAAAAAGGAAGTAAACCGCCCCGTGAAAAACGGGGAAAAACTTAATATAGCATAGCATACTAGCTCATTATGTGCCACTTACCTGAAATCAAAGCCCCCGTAGTCCTCCTCGTTCGCCGCTGCTGCCGCCATGTCCCCTCGCAGATACTTCCTTGTTTCGCCGCTCCGGCGCTGTGATTGGCCAGAGCGGCGATGACGTCACTCCCACGCGGGACCAGCAGATTCCTGCGCATGCGCAAAAACTCGCCATTAACCCAGGTTATGCCATTGTGAAAAACGCCACTTTCAGTGCGCCTGCGCCCGTGCCGTAGACATCGGCACCTGTAATTAATGTAAATATCTCCTAAACCGTGCAGGTTTAGGAGATATATCTTACACCTACACTTAAGCCTTAATCTAGGCTTACCTGTAGGTGCAAGTTGTGTGGTTGAGTTTACAACCACTTTAATATATAATCACGTTTGTAGTTTACCACGGTAGCGTTTCAATTTATTTTTTTAACATTTTTGCTTTGAGGTGTGGGATCGCATGTCAGTGCCGGCTGCTACCTATATACTTAATTAATTTTCACTGCATTCAAAGGGGTTGCATGGTAGTTTTTGCACATATTTTACTACTTCAAAGAATACTATACATGCTTGAAATTCTAATCACTTGCAAGGTTTAGTAAATAAAAGGTATGTTGTTTCCAGATGCTTATTAGTCCTCAAACCATATTCCCAAGACAAAGTAGTGAACGTCTGCAACAGCACATCAAATGGCCACCATAGGGACCCTAAGGTAGGGGGCTTGGAGCATGACTAGTTCCCTTCACCTTATCTACTAGTGTAGACAGAAAACAGATCACAAACAAATAATGTCAATTGTTAGACAGGGTCAGTTTGGTTGTTTTGCATGCTGGCTGGTAAGTGTGCTGGGAAATCTTTTGTTTGTTTGTGACTTTTTGTACAGAAAATAGATAGAACCTAATTGTATCAAGAATTTCCATTTTGTTTAGGAGAAGATGGAAACGATTCAGAACTTTTGTCAGGTTTTTATTGCTCTTTGATTCCCCAGAGAAGAGATTTCTCCTCACTTCCTGTCACAATGACATGGGATCAGAGGCACTGAGTTATGAGAAATCTTCCTAATGGGGATGACAAGAGCAACAAAAACATATTTTTATTGTAGTGAAGCAAAGTTAAAACCTTGGTGAGGATTCTTTTTATTTTTTGTGCCTGTTCTCTCATTTCTTGTCCTTGTGTCACAGGGGTGTCACTGGTAGGGTGACCACATGTCCCGGGCAGTCTCACATTTTGCAGGTATGTCCCGGGCACATTTATTCCAGGACAATACAGTGTCCCAGAATGAAACTGACACAGCCCCCCCCCCCCGGGCCAATCTGATGCCCCCAAAAAAGGCTGCCACATCACCCCTTTACTCACTGACAGCACGTGTCCTGGCCGGGAATGCCTGGAGGAGCACAATCCCCGCCCCCCTGCTTGTGATTGGAGAAATCATAAATCCCGCCTCTTGTGTCCAATCACTGTGTTGTGATTCGTTACAGCACAAGCTGATTTTTTGGAAGGGATGGTGTCCCTGAATGGTAGTTTGGAAATGTGGTCACCCTAGTCACTGGGGCTCACAACGATGGGAAGTCTTTTCACTATAGACAGTGATATAAACCTGATAGGGGTTCTTACTCCCTTGCTTTATTCAGAACACAGCTTTGCAGTGTGTCCAATCAAGGGGCAGTGGTTATTCCTTTATAAGGCTCAGGGACTAGCTACAGAATTCTAATAGACTTCAATTTTTTTTTTAAATAAGGTTGTTCAAAGAACAACAATCATCATGTGAAATTCTTAAACTCCATAACCAATTAGTAAGAAATTATTTTAAAACTGATCTGACTACTGTGAACTAACATGATTGGTTGCTATGGGGTGTAGTGGGTTACTCCACTGTGCACTTTTGTGCTTGTCTAAAAATGTGCTAAAGATTATTCTGTGTAGACCTGCAAAGATCAAAGATGATATTCAAAGCACACATAGCAACAAAACAGAAATTCTGAGACACACACAAGCACGGAGCAAATAAAAATCGGCTATGCATATCTCTATATTCGATCTAAGTCATTGACTCGCATCACAGCATTTCATGATATGTGCCTGCTGTACCATGTACTTGTTTGAAAAAGAATCCTGTTCTCTTTGTATTGCTTCCTTTGTGTGAAATACCTGGTAATCCTGCCAGCCCCTCTGCTTTTCTTATAAAAACTGGCCATACTAGGCATCAGGGCACAGCGCGGTCAGTTTTCTGACTGTGCTTTAACTCCAATGACCAGACTTGTGCTGACACACTTCTCCTGCACAACAATCCACTTGGAAGATCAGTGTGTTGCTGTTTCAACTTCCCTAGCTCTCTGAGTTCCTTATGCAGCTGACAACTGAAGCTATGTGGTCATTAATAAAAAAAGAGAAAAGGGTATTTATAACGTGTGTGTGTGTGTGTGTGTGTATATATATATATATATATATATATATATATATATATACACACACACACACACAAATGCTTTACCTTTCATTTATATTTTAAATTATAGGGGTTTTATTACAAGGTGAGGGTTCACATTTACTTCTACTTTTATATACTGCGGATGGGTGGCACAGCCTGCCTAGGCAACGTACTTGTATGGCGTGGCCTTTTTTCTGGGTTTGGTGTGCACATCTGATGTGATTGGGCACAGCACTCATTTGTCAGCAGATTTCAGCCAATGATATTAACTGAAACTTGCTGATCGGCTGTGGCCAATCACAACACAGAACTCTTTACACAGACAGCAATCTTCTCACTGAAATCAATCTGACTTCAGGGATAACAAGCTAGATGTGAGCAAAATCAGCCCCTATTCACTTGTTAGGTACACAGTTAGCGCCTTAATGTCCTCTTGATGGTAACCTCTTCCTAGCCAGTGTCATCAGTATAGTGTACAGTATTATTACTGATCACTGTATTAGTGTCACTAGCGACGTCTGTGTCCTTCCCAGCCAGTACCTGTTAGTGCCAGATTGCCACCACACTATCACAGACACACTATAAGTAGCTGACCACCACAATTACAAGTATAGCGTCTATAGCTGCGTACATTTCAGTATATATACCATAGTGTGTAGATGCTATAACTTTCACACAAACCAATTAATATACACTTATTGGGATTTTTTTTCTTACCAAAGGTATGTAGCAGAATACATTTTGGCCTACATTTATGAATATGTTGAATTTTATTGGATATGTTTTTTAACAGAAAGTAAAAAATATTGTAATTTTTTTTTTATATTTTTGGGGGATATTTATTATAGCAAAAAGTAAAAAATATTCATTTTTTTTCAAAATTGTCGCTCTATTTTTGTTTATAGCGCAAAAAATAAAAACCACAGAGGTGATCAAATACCACCAAAATAAAGCTCTATTTGTGGGGAAAAAAGGACGACAATTTTGTTTGGGAGCCACGTCGCACGACCGCGCAATTGTCAGTTAAAGCCACGCAGTGCCAAATCGCAAAAAGTGGCCCAGTCATTGACCAGCAAAATGGTCCGGGGCTGAAGTGGTTAACATCCGACTGAAAAATCTTAATTTCAAAACTGATATACTGTACATGGATTCATATTATATTTGAAATTCTATTTACTACATTATCCATTACTATCATCATTTATGAACTCATTTTACAGACATGCAACATATATTACAAACTATGTTCTGTGTGCATTTAATATGAGTAGCTCTGGGGTTCAAATTACAATGCTGTAATAATATATCATTTACTTACCTACTGCAGATACTTGTTTAGTTATAATGCCAACAATTATGAAGATGAAAACTTTCATTTCTACAAGTGTGTTCTCTTCAGTATGTAAGATGCAGATGCTCTCCAAGTTCAGATTTAGGGAACATCTCCTGCTTTTATAGATAAATGCTTCTTAATATAGAAGGAGGTGGTACCAAAACTACCTGATCTAACATTGTATAGTCTACGTCCAGTTGTCTATAAAAAGGTTATGACACTCTGGCTGGAGGGTTGCTACAAGGAGTGGCTGGGTTATGAGGTATATCGGCTTTCATCTTTTCTTGCAGGTAGACAGACGTTGGCCATTAAAAACAGAAAAATCTGTCATTCAAGAATGTAATGATGCATTGGAAGTTATTGCTTTGAACATGCGAGGACGCCAAACCTTTCCCCCAATGTCACACTTTGGCTCAAACATGTCAGACATTTTCTCAGTTATTCTGGCAAAATTATAAACGCAACACTTTTGTGTTTGCCCCTATTTATCATGAGCTGAACTCAAAGATCTACCACTTTTTCTGTATACACAATAGGCCTATTTCTCTCAAATATTGTTTACAAATCTGTCTAAATCTGTGTTAGTGAGCACTTTTCCTTTGCTGAGATAATCCATCCACCTCACAGGTGTGGCATATCAAGATGCTGATTAGACAGCATGATTATTGCACAGGTGTGCCTAATGCCGCGTACACTTTACCGTTTTTCATGACGTGAAAAAATGCAATTTTTTCAAATGGTCATTAAAAACGATTGTGTGTGGGCTCCAGAGCATTTGTCTCGACGTGAAAAATGGGCATTAAAAATTTAGAACATGCTCTAAATTTTCTCGTTGTTTTTCACGTTGTCGTTTTTCACGTCGGGAAAAACGGTCGTGTGTAGGCTTTAACGACGTGAAAAAACGAGCATGCTCAGAAGTAAGTTATGAGACGGCAGCACTCGTTCTGGTAAAACTAGCGTTTGTAATGGAGATAGCACATTTGTCACGCTGTAACAGACTGAAATTCACAAAGACTGAAAAGCGCGAATCGTCTCTCAACAAACTTTTACTAACATGAAATCAGCAAAAGTAGCCCAAAGGGTGGTGCCATCTGAATGGAACTTCCCCTTTATAGTGCCGTAGTATGTGTTGTACGTCACCTCGCTTTATTCAAGCATTTTTTTTTCATGATCGTGTGTATGCAATGCAGGCTTGACAAGAATCACGTAGAAAAAAAGTTTTTTTCTAGGACATTCAAAATGGTTGCGTGTACGCGGCTTTAGTCTGGCCACAATAAAAGTCCACTCTTAAATGTGTAGTTTTCCTGTATTGGGGGGTCCGGGGGGTCAGAAAACCAGTCAGTATCTGGTGTGACCACCTATTGCCTCACGTAGTGCAGCACATCTCCTTCAAATAGAGTTGACCAGGTTGTTGATTGTTGCCTGTGGAATGTTGGTCCATTCCTCTTCAATGGCTGTGCGAAGTTGCTGGATATTGACAGGAAATAGAATAAGTTGTCGTAAACGCCGATCCAGAGCATCCCAAACATGCTCAATGGGTGACATGTCTGGTGAGTATGCTGGCCATGCAAGAACAGGGATGTTTTCAGCTTCCCGGAATTGTGTACAGATCCTTGCAACATGGGGCCGTGCATTCTCATGCTGCAACATGAGGTGATGGTCGTGGATGAATGGCACAACGATGGACCTCAGGATCTCGTCACGGTATCTCTGTGCATTTAAAATGCCATCAATAAAATGCACCTGTGTTCGTTGTCAATAGCATACGCCTGCCCATACCACAGCCTCCACTGACCACTCGATCCACCACGTTGATATCAGCAAACTGCTCACCCAAAACAACGCCATACACGTTGTCTGCTATCTGCCCTGTACAGTGAAAACCCTATTCATCCGTGAAGAGAACACCTCTCCAAAGTGCCAGACGCCATTGAATATGAGAATTTGGCTACTCAAGTTACGATGACAAACAGCAGTCAGGTCGAGACCCCGATGAGGATGACGAGCATGCAGATGAGCTTTCCTGAGACGGTTTCTGACAGTTTGTGCAGAAATTCTTTGGTTATGCAAACTGATTGTTTCAGCAGCTGTCTTGGTGGCTGGTCTCAGACGATCTTGGAGGTGAAGATGCTGCATGTGGAGGTCCTGGGTTGGTATGGTTACACGTGGTCTGTGGTTGTAAAGCCGGTTGGATGTACTGCCAAATTCTCTGAAACACCTTTTGAGAAGGCTTATGGTAGAGAAATTAACATTCAATTCAAGGGCAACAGCTCTGGTGGACATTCCTGCAGTCAGCATGCCAATTGCATGCTCCCTCGAAATTTGCAACATCTGTGGCCTTTTATTGTGGCCAGCCTAAAGCACACCTGTGCAATAATCATGCTGTCTAATCAGCATCTGGATATGCCACACCTGTGAGGTGATTGGATTATCTCAGCAAAGGAGAAGTGCTCACAAACACAGATTTAGACAGATTTGTGAACAATATTTTAGAGAAATAGGCCTTTTGTGTACATGATAGATCTTTGAGTTCAGCTCACGATAAATAGGGGCAAACACAAAAGTGTTGCGTTTATAATTGTAATAATTAGTCAAAGGAGTTCTATGGTCAAAGTATGTCATGCATTGTTTAAAAGAAAAAAATATTTTGGGACTTTCAATGAGGCAGTGGCTGCTCATAAGCCAACGTCTCCATCCCTGGTAATTGTGTGTAGAGGGGAGGAGAAGGAAAAAGGGGAGGGAAGAGGATAGGACAGGTAATAACGTAAAAAACAAAGTAACCTTGGGACTGTAATTGAGACAACGGCTAGTAATATATACCAAGGTCTCCAGCCCTATTACTTGTAGGAAAAAGGGAAGCATAAATTGGGGGAGGGAAAAGGGGGAAAGGGGAGGGAAAAGGGGAAAAGAAGGGGAATAGGAATTGTGGGACTTTAACATGAAACACACCACCAGAATATAATGAATCAATTACTAAATTAAAATAACATTTATTGGATACAATAGAGCATACCAGGCAATGAACATTCATCACAATAGATACTGTACAAATAGTAATAAGCATGATTGGTAAATCACATAATCAATTACATATGACATAATGGTACCTATGATATACCATAATATGCATCACTGTATCAAAATTGATGTATATAATACAAAGTACAATAGTTACTGTAACAGAACATCAGTAAAAAGCTTGACGCATTTCGTAGATTGACTTCCACACATCAGGAGCAAGTATGGCCTGGGTATATCTGTAAATATAATAGGATAGAATACGCTAAATGGTAACTCAGTTCATATAGCAAACAGAGGTGGGGACGTAGAATAAAGTCCCAACACTCTTACCTATGGGTAGATTGACCGTTAGATAATGTAGATGGTAACCAACAATGTTGGCATCTGGGAGCACTGTGGGAAACATGATCATGCAATGGACATCCACTTTCACTAAGGACAGAGTAGCTGATGAGGACTTGGTTGTAACATCTGGGCAGACAACAGAGAAAGCCACAGAGTAAGCACAGGAAGTTTGGCATGCCACTCAATCAGTGATGGCAAGGTCTCTAAGAAGGGCCATGGTGCTCTAGGGAAAGTTACGCTGCAGGCAATTTCCAGGTTGAGGTCCTCTGTCTCACATGAGTAGGCAGCTACTAAATGCAGTCCCTTTTAGCTCTGAGGTGCTGGATTTGCAAGGTTGTAGGTGAAAAAGTCTGAAATTATAAGAGTGCAGGGGAACACAGAAGCACAGACGGGGAAATGTACTTGTGCAGAAAAGCAGGTAACTGACCCACATCATAAAAAAACAGACTTCTCCTTGCTCCACATATGGGATCTCAACCCCTACTATACCTCAAGTCCTCTCAAAAACCTGCACTGAGAGGAATGAAGGTATAGCAATAGGTGCCACAAGTACTTGCAGCCAGTACACCACCTTTTTATTTCAGCAGGCAAATTTTGCTACCCCAGTTGCTGAACCGTAGAAAAATAAAATACTGTCCCAGCCATCCACATACTCAGCGTCTAAATTTTAGCTTGGCCAATTTGCTAGCCTTACAACTGCTGCCTTTTCATCTGGTAGACTCTGCCCTCTTTTGTGAAATTGTGGAATGTGCTGTACCACAGTGGCAGGTTCCAAAAATAAATGTATTTTCACCTAAGGCTATTCCAGCTCTCTACTGTCATGTGAAAGGCAATGTTTTGGCCTCGTTGGACAGGGCGGTCAGCAGCAAGGTTCATATTACAGCTTACTCATGATACAGTAGGCATGGTCAGTGATGTTAAATTTACTTTACGGCGCACCGAGTAACTCTGCTGGCAGCTGGGAAGCATGCAGGACAGGGTTCAGTGTTGGAGCTTGTTCCGCCACCATGCCTCCAAAAAGCTGGTGGTGATTGTGCCATATCTGCCTGCTCCACCCCCTCCTTTTCTTATTCCTCTATGGCCTCTTCTGCTGAATTTTCCTCTGAAACAGCAGTGCTCCCTAAGCGTTCAATGGGCTATGCAAGCAGTCAGGCTAAAAGATGCCATGCAGTGCTTCAGTTGGTCTGTCTAGGGGACAGGAGCCACACTGAGGCAGAGATTATCTCAGCTCTGCAGGGGCAGACTCAGAGATGGTTGAAGCCATGGCAGCTTGAGCCAGGAATGGTTGTATGCGACAATGGCACCAACCTTCTCTCCGCTATCTGACAGGGACACTTGACACATGTTCCATGCTTGGCACATGTCCTGAATTTGGTGGTGCAGCATTTCTTGATGTAATCGGCGCTCTCGTCGCCGTATTGCGTTCCACGCTGGAACGCATAGGGCGACCACGCACTGACGTCATCGCCCGGCGCCGCGTGCGTTCCAGAGTAAAACACCGAAGTGCCAAGCGTAATCAACGCTCCATTCGGCACACATGAGTGGCTCCTATAAACAGCACAGCCTGTGCACTACATGTTGTTCTATTATTGTCGGCCGTAACCGGACCACACTACAAACAAACTACTGGCAATATACCCTCAACTGGATATCAGTGCAGCCTGGATACATGCCATCTCTAAGTTCCACGCTGCCATCCTTACTGCAGTTGCTGGGGACACCCTAAGATATCACCCACCAGGAGACACTCCATGACAGAATCCCATTGCTGCTACAATACTCTCCTTACTGAAGAACTCTCATCCTCTGCAAACGGATAAGTACCATTACTACCTTACACTTATTGCTCTAAAATTACCCGGTTCACATATAACTTTACTAAGTACTGTATTTGAATCTGGCTCTAGTTTATACTACTGCATGGTAATCCCAAGCAGCATTGCTTGGGATTACTTACTGTGCCTTCATGTAATAGTTGTGGAATATCTTAAAGGGACATACACTCTTAAACCATTTAAGCTACAGTTGCCTTTCTATCTGCATACAGTATTTTCATATGCTACGTGCTTGACATTTGTTCTTTATAGTATACGCCCTCCTGGCTGTAAGTACCGAACATGTTCGCTATACCTTTTTAATGCTACGGGTTGAAGGTATGTTGTATTACCTTCTCCCTTAGTAGCTCAATGCATTCCTATATGTGAGAGATATTATGTAATGAACCCCAAAACTATTTTTCTCTGATTAGAGTGACGCCTGGGGTCCAGTACTGAAAATCACATTACACAGAGAAGTGCATTGAAATCTTTTCCCTTACCGCAGTTGTGGTTCACTCTCGTTCACCGTAGTTTTTACAATACTTGATTAGATGGAAGAATTATGGTATACAAGATGACTCTTGGGCAGATTCAGCTGAAGTACATGCACCCACTTCATGTAATAAATTCCATTCTAGGTAACCTTCACCTATTGAGATCCCCAGGAGGGTATCCCTTAAGAGGGGGGTTGTGTAATCGGCGCTTTCATCGCGGTATTGCGTTCCACGCTGGAACGCATATGGCGTGGCGACCGTGCACTGACGTCATCGACCGGCGCCGCGTGCGTTCCAGTGTGGAACGCGGAAGTGCCAAGCATAATCAACGCTCCATTCGGCACACATGAGTGGCTCCTATAAACAGCACAGCCTGTACACTACACGTTGTTCTATTATTGTCGGCTGTAACCGGACCACGCTACAAACAAACTACTGCCAATATCCCCTCAACTGGATATCAGTCCATGCCATCTCTAAGTTCCACGCTGCCATCCTTACTGCAGTTGCTGGGGACACCCTAATATATCCTCCACCAGGAGACACTCCATGACAGAATCCCATTACATTTTTTTTTTTTATGTTTTTTTCATTATTTTTTTTTGTTATTCTGTAGCTTTAGCAATTCAGTTATTCTGTAGCTTTAGCAATTCAGCTATTCCATACGTTTTTTGACTTTTGCATACTTTCAGCTATTAAAATAATTTTTGTGTATGACAAATAAATCTTGTGGGCGTGAGAGCAATTTATAGAGAAGGAACTAAGATCATTTTTTTAAGGCTCTGTGCTCTAGCTGTGACATCATCCACTCTAACCAGCCCAATAGACACTATTTAATCAATAACATTTCTGAAATGATCACTAAACTTAAACAGCTTTTTCACAAAAACTGTAAAAGATATCAAACTGAAAAGATATATCTGGATAGCTGAATATTTTGTGAACATTTTAAAGTTTAATTGGTGTGTGTAGGGGAAAGTATGAAGAAGCTGAAACTTTTGGGAGCAGAAGAAGATTTTAAGAATTTGAAGCATGCTCTCATTAACTTCAATGTTAAAAGTATGCATAAGCTAAGCATCAATAAAATAATTTTTGAAAAAAATATATAATTTTTGAAAAAATATATATAATTTTTGGAAAATATATATATCATTTTTTAAAAAAATATATACAGTACAGACCAAAAGTTTGGACACACCTTCTCGTTGGAACCAAAGATCTCAAGTTTGGACTCATCAGACCAAAGCACAGATTTCCACTGGTCTAATGTCCATTCCTTGTGTTCTTTAGCCCAAACAAGTCTCTTCTGCTTGTTACCTTTCTTTAGCAGTGGTTTCCTAGCAGATATTCTACCATAAAGGCCTGATTCACACAGTCTTCTCTTAACAGTTCTAGAGATGTGTCTGCTGCAAAAGGTGGCTTCTTTGAAGAACCTAGAATATGAAATATATTTTCAGTTGTTTCACACTTTTTTGTTATGTATAATTCCACATGTGTTAATTCATAGTTTTGATGCCTTCAGTGTGAATCTACAATTTTCATAGTCATAAAAATAAAAAAAACTCTTTGAATGAGAGGGTGTGTGTCAGGGAAGGTTCCCCCTGCTGGTGTTACTGCCTGGTATTTGGCGTGCAGTACTGTGGCCCACCACCAGGTGTCTCCCGACAGTCTTGGACTGTCGGGGGAGTTCTTCCCTGGTGGTGCTATGTTATCCTTGGGCTGCAGTACTGGCGTCCACCAGCGGGGCGTTTTTGGCAGTATGGAGCATACAGCCCTTCCTGCGTTCAGGTGTGACCTGAATGCAATCAGCACGCCTCTATAAATACCCGGCGTGTGTAATCACTCCTCGCCCTGGTATCGTCATACCTCCTGGACCTGAGCCTGCTATCTGGACTCTGTTTCTGTTCCCCATCCTGAGCTTATCCTGGACCCGTTCTTCCCTTTGCCTGTTTACATTGGTTCCTGTTCCCTCTTGGATTCCTGCCCCGCAGCCTGTCCATCCATCTGCTCCCTGATCCGCTGTGTTCCCATCCTCACCCATCTACTGACCTCCCATGTGTATGACCTCGGCTTGGCTCGTTTATGAATACGGTATTCCCCTTTATTTGTACATACTGTTTGTCGTTTTATTGTGCACTGGTGGTTCACACATTTGTAAATAAACACCTTTTATTTCACTACTCACCTTGTTTGGTTCCTCTGTGCGGTCACACAGTCTGATCTACCAGCATTCCTGACAGTATACCAGGGCCATCCCTTGATCAGACGTGATTGCTTTGAGGAACCATACTGGTGTAGTGTGTGGCTCTAAAGATGGATTTCAATGAAATCATTTACTATTCTCTGCTGGCAGAGGAGGATGAGGAATATTGTCGCCAGGTTTTTGAGGGATGGACAAGTGACCAGCTGATGGAAGCCATCCGATCAGCCCATTCGATGGTGGATCAGGGTTATATGTTTTATGATGATGTTCAGGCATTAATCCGTTTGTGTGTAAAGCCAGCTCTGTCATTTATTCCTGATGGCAGTGACGATTTCTCTCCCCCCTTCAGTCATGACCAAGTTGAATCCCTGGTGTGGTTATTAGAGGATGATCTGGCGTCTTTTGATGAGCATTATTCCTCCTGTCCCCAGCAAAAGTTGTCTGAGTGCATTAGTTCTGTGCAGTCTCTGATTAGACAAGGTGTGTGTGAACCTGCTTTTGTTCAGCCTGTGCTGCAGGCATGGTCAGATCTCCTGATTTCTGCCTTTAATCCACCTGTTTCCAACCCTGCCATTAACCACTCACCTTCCCAAAGATCCATCTGTCCATCACCAATGGCAACCCCAGTCGAAGCTCAGTATACACTGCTTCCCACCAGATACCAATATCCAGTCTCTGCTCCCTGTACCTATCCTGCATACAACCCATCTGTCTCTTCTCAACCAACCTGCTCCAGTCTGCTTGCATGCCAGCTGAACCTGATTCTGCCAAACCTCTACCTGCTATGAGGCCAGTTTGCCAGCCTGATCCTGTATGCCAGCCTGAAGTTGCTGTGCCAGTTTGCCAGCCTGAAGTTGCTGTGCCAGTTTGCCAGCCTGAAGTTGCTGTGCCAGTTTGCCAGCCTGAAGTTGCTGTGCCAGTTTGCCAGCCTGTTTCAGTGCCATCTGCCCTGCCTGTTTCAGTGCCATCTGCCCTGCCTGTTTCAGTGCCATCTGCCCTGCCTGTTTCAGTGCCATCCGCCCTGCCTGTTTCAGTGCCATCCGCTGCCCAGTCTGAGGTGTCCCTGCCCGCTGCCCAGCTCGAAGACCCGGAGTTTGCTACCCAGCTCGACGACCCGGAGTTTGCTGCCCAGCTCGACGACCCGGAGCCTGCTGCCCAGCTCGACGACCCGGAGCCTGCTGCCCAGCTCGACGACCCGGAGCCTGCTGCCCAGCTCGACGACCCGGAGCCTGCTGCCCAGCTTGATTTGCCCCTATCTGCATCCCAGCTTGATGTACTTTTTGCCCAACTTAAGATTTCTGTACCCGCTGCCCAGCTTGAGCTGCACTTTGCCCTGTTAAAAGTCATGGACTTTCATCCCGCCCAACCTGATGTGACTTTATCTGCTGCCCAGCTTGACACCACGGACTTCCTCCAGCAACATCTAATTGGAGCGTCCGGAGGCCGCTCCTTTGGGGGGGGGTACTGTCAGGGAAGGTTCCCCCTGCTGGTGTTACTGCCTGGTATTTGGCGTGCAGTACTGTGGCCCACCACCAGGTGTCTCCCGACAGTCTTGGACTGTCGGGGGAGTTCTTCCCTGGTGGTGCTATGTTATCCTTGGGCTGCAGTACTGGCATCCACCAGCGGGGCATTCTTGGCACTATGGAGCATACAGCCCTTCCTGCGTTCAGGTGTGACCTGAATGCAATCAGCACGCCTCTATAAATACCCGGCGTGTGTAATCACTCCTCGTCCTGTTTCTGTTCCCCATCCTGAGCTTATCCTGGATCCGTTCTTCCCTTTGCCTGTTTACATTGGTTCCTGTTCCCTCTTGGATTCCTGCCCCGCAGCCTGTCCATCCATCTGCTCCCTGATCCGCTGTGTTCCCATCCTCACCCATCTACTGACCTCCCATGTGTATGACCTCGGCTTGGCTCGTTTATGAATACGGTATTCCCCTTTATTTGTACATACTGTTTGTCGTTTTATTGTGCACTGGTGGTTCACACATTTGTAAATAAACACCTTTTATTTCACTACTCACCTTGTTTGGTTCCTCTGTGCGGTCACACAGTCTGATCTACCAGCATTCCTGACAGTGTGTCCAAACTTTTGGTCTGTACTGTATAATTTTGAAAAAATAATATAATTTTTGAAAAAATATATATCATTTTTGAAAAAATATATAATATCATTTTTGAAAAAAAATATGTGAATTTTTTTTAAACATTTTTTTTTTGAAAAAATAATGATCATTTTTGAATAAATAAATAAATAATTTTGGGGGAAAAAAAACATTAAAACCATTCCTACTTTTCCAACTATTCTCACTTCTTCAACTTTTTCTTATGGATTTAAGCTATCGATCAGTTAGCTTTAGAAATTCATCTATTTAGCATTCCCACGGATTTTCTGCAGGAAATGCATTTTCTAGTTTTAATTTTATTATTCTGTACATTTTTTTGGCAGAGCGAAACGAATAACAATACTGGGAATACTTGGAGAGCATTCCCACTAATTAATAAGAATAATAAAAAATGAATAACAATACTGGGAATGCTTAGAGAGCATTCCCACTAATTCCCACTAATTAATAAGAATAATAAAAAATGAATAACAATTCTGGGAATGCTAAATACCTTTCCTTTTCAATCTGCAGTGCTGTAATTTTCTGTAAAATGTAATGCAGTATGGAAACTTGGAGTACAGAAAGCTCCCCCAGGAATTAAATTTCCTGCTTGTGTGGTTGACTTATTGCTTTTCCCAGAAGTCTGCACCAAGATACAAGTCAAATTTCGGCAATCCCCAGCAATAAAAGCTGGTGAGATACTCCTAAAGGTACATTTTGTCTAAATGGATGCACACATTGCAACAGCTGATTGATCAATAACAATAAAGTGCAGCGCAAAGACATATATATTAAACAATAACACAATAGGTGATCAAATAAAGTGTACAAAAATATATAAAAATATATATATAAGTATAACTCTGATAATAACACAAAAAGAAATCCATAAAGTGCATCAGTGAAAAAAGTCCAAAAGGTGCTCCAAATAATGAAGTGACTAATTGTGATAAATCTCAAAATCTGTGATCAACAGGAAGGTTCCTCCACCAATAGCTAAAGATGGCCCCTCACCTCAGCCATTCGACCATGGCTAGGTCACAAAACTTTTGAAAAACCTCCAAGGTAAGTGTAAGGACACGTCCAAGCTTTAAAGGTTACCAGCAGGCAGCAGACGGCTCAGCACTCCCAAAGACCACGGAGAAATATATAAGACAAAAAGGGGGACAGACTAGTGCTCTCTGTCTTAAACTGGATTTTAATAAGTAAAAAACCAAAATAAACTCACATATTACAACACTCAGAGCCGAGTGTGAAGCGTAGCAGCATTTTGTACTTTTGTACTTTTAAGAATTTTAATAAATAAATAAATAAATAAGCATAACACGGAGCTCCAGGGCTTCCGAATCTTTACACAGCTCAAACGTCAGCGTTGGGTCGGCGAGCGCGGGTGACGTCACGTCAGCTGATTGATAACAGAATGTTTTTTTTTCTCAACAAAAGTGAAGTTACTCTTTAAGTTTTAAGGTTAGGTAGGTTTTTTTTACATGATAAAGTCCTTCGATTTTACAGAAAATATATCTAAAGGCTTTTTTGTTTGAGTTTGCTTTAAAACTGGCGAGGGGGTATTAGGTTAATGAATGTAGCAACCACTACAAATTGTGACTAATTAATGAATGCCATCATTTTTATGCTAATATTAAAGTTCAAGGACCGATGCTGCCAATAGTGATTCTTGTTATCTTGGTCATACCCAAAAAATGTTAATAAGAGGCCCAACAAGCAAACACCATGCTTATGCTATTGTCTAATTTTAGTTTGTTTTTTCAAAATCACAGCACATTGAAAAAATGTCTCAGAAATATGAGAACGTGAGAAAATGGACGTCACAAGGTTTTATTACAATTGTTAAAATAAAACTATTTAACTATTTACATGTTATGTACTGTATGTCTTAAGGGCATCACATGCCATTGAAACACAATGCAACATGCTGCTTACCTATAGTAATTGTACATACAGTATGTGAAATACCAACACCTCAGCTGTGATATTTAATAATTACATGTCATGGTTAGCATCCTTTTCATACAGTGGTCCCAGTAGTAAGTCTATTAAAAGGTCCACCTTAAAAAAAAATAGCCAAAAAGGCTAAAAAACTAAAATTGTAAAAAAAAAGTATACTTACCAGAAATGGCTGTTGCTAGGCAGATCGTCCTAATCTGCCACTTCCTCGTCCGCGGTGATCTTCTCTCTTCTCCTTCTCGCATTTCCTCCTGGGAAATGGGGCACGCTGTCTTCTGGAAACTGTGTGTCTCCCAGAGGACAGCCGCCCATTCACAAAGCGTCGCGCAACTCGCGCATGCGCAGTAGGAAATGGGCAGTGAAGCCACTAGGCTTCGCTGCCTGTTTCCCTTAGTGAGGATGGCGGTCCTGACACATGATCCAGAGGGTGGATCGGCCTCGGGTGGCCAACATCGCGGGCATGCTGGACAGGTAAGTGCGCTTATTAAAAGTCAGCAGCTACAGTGTTTGTTTTTTTGTTCCAGCTTGACTTCCACTTTAATCACTTGACCTCTGGAATATTTACCCCCCCCTTCATGACCAGGTCATTTTACTTTAACTGACAATTATGTGATCGCGTGACACTATATCCAAATAAAATGTATGGCGTTTTCTTTTGGTAGTACTTTACCACTAAGTTTTTTATTTTTTTGCGCTACAAACAAAAAAAGACCGACAATTAAAAAAAAAAATATATATATACACTGTATATATTTTTTACTTTCTTCTATAAAACATATCCAATAAAAAAAATGTAAAATCTAATTTCTTCATAAATGTAAGCCAATATGTATTCTGCTACATGTTTTTGGTAAAAAAAATCCCAATAAGCGTATATTGATTGGTTTACACAAACGTTATAGTGTCTACAAACTATGGGATATATTTATTTTATTTTTATTTATTTTATTTTTATACTACCGTATTTGCCGGCGTATAAGACGACTGGGCGTATAAGACGACCCCCTAATTTTCCAGCTAAAATTTCAGTTTTGGGATATACTCACTGTATAAGATGACCCCTCACTGTGCCATTATACATGCCTCACTGTGCCATTATATATGCCTCACTGTGCCATCATACATGCCTCACTGTGCCATCATACATGCCTCACTGAGCCATCTATACATGCCTCACTGTGCCATCATACATGCCTCACTGAGCCATCTATACATGCCTCACTGTGCCATCTATACATGCCTCACTGTGCCATCATACATGCCTCACTGTGCCATCTATACATGCCTCACTGTGCCATCTATACATGCCTCACTGAGCCATCTATACATGCCTCACTGTGCCATCTATACATGCCTCACTGTGCCATCTATACATGCCTCACTGTGCCATCTATACATGCCTCAATATGCCATCTATACATGCCTCACTGTGCCATTCCATTCCCTGCCTCGACGATCTCCCTACCTTCTCCTGTTTGCAGAGTATGTCAGACGGCGGCGATTCCATTATTGAAAAGCCGTGCCTCCTCCTCACTGTGCCATCTATACATGCCTCACTGTGCCATCATACATGCCTCACTGTGCCATCATACATGCCTCACTGAGCCATCTATACATGCCTTACTGTGCCATCATACATGCCTCACTGTGCCATCTATACATGCCTCACTGTGCCATCTATACATGCCTCACTGTGCCATCTATACATGCCTCACTGTGCCATCATACATGCCTCACTGTGCCATCTATACATGCCTCACTGTGCCATCTATACATGCCTCACTGAGCCATCTATACATGCCTCACTGTGCCATCTATACATGCCTCACTGTGCCATCTATACATGCCTCACTGTGCCATCTATACATGCCTCACTGTGCCATTCCATTCCCTGCCTCGACGATCTCCCTACCTTCTCCTGTTTGCAGAGTATGTCAGACGGCGGCGATTCCATTATTCAAAAGCTGCGCCTCCTCCTCAGGCTATTACGTGATAGGCGGAACACTAATTTTCCCATCAGAGCCTCTGTTCAGTGTTCCGCCTATCACGGATGTCCTCTCGTTCCGAGGCCGAGGCTGAGGATGAGAAGGCATCCATGATAGGCGGAACACTGAACAGAGGCTCTGCTGGGAAAATTAGTGTTCCGCCTATCACGGAACAGTCAGAGGAGGAGGCGTGGCTTTTGAATAATGGATGGCCGCCGTCTGACAACAGGTACCCGGCGTATAAGACTACCCCCGACTTTTGGGGCATGATTTTGGATGCAAAAAGTCATCTTATATGCCGGAAAATACGGTAGTAATGGCGGCGATCAGTGACTTATAGCAGGACTGCGATATTGCAGCGGAAATTGGACAATAACTGACATTTTTGACACTTTACAGGAACCAGTGACACTAATACAGTGATCAGTGCTAAAAATATGCACTTTCACTGTACTTATGACATTGGCTGGGAAGGGGTTAAACATCTAGGTGTGCCTAGCCAGTGTTTTTGTGTACATACACAGTGTGCTGCTTTCACTAGGGGAAGAGATTGATTTTAGTCCTTGCTTTGCAGAGGCACAGAATACTTCCCTGCATAAGAGATATTTGGGTATGAGAGCAACGGAATCAGCCTACGATGTGGTAATTATAATTAGATTATAGTCAGGACTAGTGGTTAAAGGTAAAGGTGAGCCTTACAGTGGGTCTCTAGAGAGATAGGTCCATCTATGGGAATGTTCAAAAGGCCTTCTGTGAGGCTAGAAAGAGGACTTTGAGTTTCAGTAGCCCCTTGGTGGGACCTAGTTGGGGTTCCAGGATATAGACAATTGTGCCTATGTTGAACTTTACTAATCAGATATGGACCAAATAACGTAGTTTTACGGCGGCGGGTCGGCTCGGCTGCGCAAAATCACGTAGTATAACGTGATTTTGCATTGCAGCGAGTGCCAGGCAGGCGCGATCACCGTCGGGCACCTGCGATCGCTCGTTACAGAGCGAAAACCGGGAGCTGTGTGTGTCAATACACAGCTCCCGGTCCTTTCAGGGGGAGAAATGATCGATCGTATGTTCATACAATGTATGAACAGCGATCTGTCATTTCCCCTAGTCAGTCCCACCCCCCCTTCAGTTATAACACAATGAGGGAACATAATAACCCCTTCCTCGCCCCCTAGTGTTAACCTCTTCCCTGCCAGTGACATTTTTACAGTAATCAATGCATTTTTACCTGCTGATTACAGTGCTGCTATAGGAGGTCGGTTTCCGGCTCTACACCTCGTTCTTTCCGTGCCTCTGCTTCTGGAGTGTATAGCGTTGGACAGAAGATCCATGCTGTCACTAAAGTCACTGGGGGCTGGTTAGTCGAGCGGCACAAAGAAAAGGAGAACGGTGGTGTGCAAGTTCTTGTTTCAGTTTCGGCTGACAGCTGACGGCTGACGGAGATCTGGAGCCCATGGTAATCTCCTGGAGCCTGGTGATCCCGCGAGACATTGTGGCCCCACGTGACCTGCGTCAAACAACAGCGGTTGCTCAGTAAGTAGCAGCCGAGTGAAAGACAGGCGCTGAGTGAAAGACAGACACCGGTCCCGAGTATAAGACAGGACCTGGAAATATTACTCAAGGGACATATATAGCCTCTCGTTTGTCCCTTCCTCCCTTCTGCCTCCCCTCTGCCCCTGTCGCTGTTCTTGTCATTTCTATGCTATTTCCATGCTTCATGGGGGTATTTTGGGAGTGAAAGGAGCAAGGAAGAGCTTGGTGTACCGGTATCACAACAAGGTGATATAATAGGAGCAGGCACCATATGGCATTAAACTATAAATTGTCACACTAATATGTCCAAAAAGCGTGAAGAAGAGGAGCAATTAGTCCAACGCCATCTACTTCAAGAAGGAACCCAAGTTACCCGCTCCGCAAAGAATCAGGCAGTACAACCACTCCAGGAAGGGAGCAAGAATACTCGAGCTGCAAAAAAGTTGGAACGCTTTGCCCGAACCACCCTATCGCCAACGAAGGGGATTTATCACCAGCAACCAGCCCAAGTAGGACCTGCAGCGGATCGGAAAAGCCAGGGCAGGGGTCAGGCAGTGGCTAGCCCAGCAGTGAAGTCCAGCACGAAAACAGTGAGTACTAAAGGAGCGGGGGGGAACTACAACTATAACTGCCGTATTAACCCCTGTTAAGCCAGCTGAGGCTAGTATGGAGGGAGCCTCCATGGAAAGGGAGGAAGAGCCCACACTGTGTGACCTTTTGCACGCCATTAATGCCTGTAGGGACTCAATAACTGGCCTTGATGCTAAGCTGAAAAGCATCAAGGGAGAGCTTCTCTCAATGGGGGATAGGGTGAGTAAGACGGTGGAAAAAATGACTGTTTTGGTGGAGACACTACAAAACAGATTATAGCGCTTACATCCAAAAATGACATTTATCCCACATAGATGATAAATGATATTTACTCCCACATAGAGGAGTTTATCTCCCATGGTTGAGACACAGGTTCTTTCATTCTATTTCTAGGGTAGGACCCACTAATTCGGGGTACTTTGTCGCAGTAAGTAGGCTTAGCACTATATGACCATATAGTGTGACCAAACTCCCGTATTTTTGAATATGTTCAGTTTTTTTTTTATCTGCTTTAGCCTTCCAATGCTACTTACTGTTATGGCCAGCTATAGATGGGGGCAGTGGACATGTTTATGCTTCATCTGTGGTGTTTATATTGGTCCATTAGTGCACCAACACCTTTGCAGCCATTGTGCTACATGCTGGGTGCTTGGTGTGCTCTTGTACCTTTAAAGGAGGGGTGGCTTCCCTTCAGTTCACCTGCCCCTGTCTATCCATTAAAATGCATGTGCCTCCACTGTGGGGATGCTCATTGTTTAGTGTTAGGACCACAGATATTGCAGGGTGCCTTGGCGCGGCTCTGTGGCTCATGCATGCGTTTGCAAATGCGTGCGGACCGAACCCCTGTTTTTAACGCATACTGTAGACAGGTTAATTGGTTTTCTGCAAGCTGGTCGGTAAGTAGGCTTGGTTTTTCCCTGGGCATTCCCCAGGTTTTTGTTATCTGCTTTAGCCTTCCAATGCTACTTACTGTTATGGCCAGCTATAGATGGGGGCAGTGGACATGTTTATGCTTCACCTGTGGTGTTTATATTGGTCCATCAGTGCACCAACACCTTTGCAGCCATTGTGCTACATGCTGGGTGCTTGGTGTGCTCTTGTACCTTTAAAGGAGGGGTGGCTACCCTTCAGTTCACCTGCCCCTGTCTATCCATTAAAATGCATGTGCCTCCATTGTGGGGACGCTCATTGTTTAGTGTTAGGACCACAGATATTGCAGGGTGCCTTGGCACGGCTCTGTGGCTCACGCATGCATTTGCAAATGCGTGCGGACCGAACCCCTGTTTTTAACGCATACTGTAGACAGGTTAATTGGTTTTCTGCAAGCTGGTCGGTAAGTAGGCTTGGTTTTTCCCTGGGCATTCCCCAGGTTTTTGTTATCTGCTTTAGCCTTCCAATGCTACTTACTGTTATGGCCAGCTATAGATGGGGGCAGTGGACATGTTTATGCTTCACCTGTGGTGTTTATATTGGTCCATCAGTGCACCAACACCTTTGCAGCCATTGTGCTACATGCTGGGTGCTTGGTGTGCTCTTGTACCTTTAAAGGAGGGGTGGCTTCCCTTCAGTTCACCTGCCCCTGTCTATCCATTAAAATGCATGTGCCTCCACTGTGGGGACGCTCATTGTTTAGTGTTAGGACCACAGATATTGCAGGGTGCCTTGGCGCGGTTCTGTGGCTCACGCATGCGTTTGCAAATGCGTGCGGACCGAACCCCTGTTTTTAACGCATACTGTAGACAGGTTAATTGGTTTTCTGCAAGCTGGTCGGTAAGTAGGCTTGGTTTTTCCCTGGGCATTCCCCAGGTTTTTGTTATCTGCTTTAGCCTTCCAATGCTACTTACTGTTATGGCCAGCTATAGATGGGGGCAGTGGACATGTTTATGCTTCACCTGTGGTGTTTATATTGGTCCATCAGTGGACCAACACCTTTGCAGCCATTGTGCTACATGCTGGGTGCTTGGTGTGCTCTTGTACCTTTAAAGGAGGGGTGGCTTCCCTTCAGTTCACCTGCCCCTGTCTATCCATTAAAATGCATGTGCCTCCACTGTAGGGACGCTCATTGTTTAGTGTTAGGACCACAGATATTGCAGGGTGCCTTGGCGCGGCTCTGTGGCTCACGCATGCGTTTGCAAATGCGTGCGGACCGAACCTCTGTTTTTAACGCATACTGTAGACAGGTTAATTGGTTTTCTGCAAGCTGGTCGGTAAGTAGGCTTGGTTTCTCCCTGGGCATTCCCCAGGTTTTTGTTATATATTTTTTTTTATTAGCCTTGCAGGATAAATGTCATTTTTGTATGTGTGCGCTATAATCTGTTTTGTACTGTCTTTGTTCTTATAGCAGCACCATCTTAGATGTATAGCATTTTAGGGTGTGCCCCCCAAGTATGTTTTTGTATTTTGTATAGACTCTGACCAGGTCTCTTGGGCTGGAGCACCCCTCCCCCTCTTCATTACCTCACATTAGTGGCCACCAGTGTATAGGAAGAATCCCTTCAGTTCTCCCACATAGAGGAGTTTATCTCCCATGGTTGAGACACAGGTTCTTTCATTCTATTACTAGGGTAGGACCCACTAATTCGGGGTACTTTGTCGCAGTAAGTGGGCTTAGCACTATATGACCATATAGTGTGACCAAACCCCCGTATTTTTGAATATGTTCAGGTGTTTTTTATTAGCCTTGCAGGATAAATGTCATTTTTGCATGTGTGCGCTATAATCTGTTTTGTACTGTCTTTGGTCTTATAGCAGCACCATCTTAGATGTATAGCATTTTAGGGTGTGCCCCCCAAGTATGTTTTTGCATTTTGGAGGAGAGACTTAGTACTGTGGAGGATGATCTACTCCCCCTTAAACAAGTAATCACCAGGATGAAGAAATAAATGGATATACATATGGCTAGAATTGATGAATTAGAAAACAGAAATCGCAGAAATAACGTTAGGCTAATGGGTATGCCTGAACAGAGTGAGGGAGCTAATGCTATAGCATTCTTGGAAGGATGGTTCAGGGAGGTCTTCGGGGCCACATCTTTTTCACAATTTTTTGGCATCGAACAGGCTCATCGAACCCCCTTTAAACCTCGGCCGGCAAACAAATATCCTAGGCCATTACTTATCAAAATGTTTATTTACATTGATAAAGTGACTTTGCTCCGGAAGGCCAGAGAAAAAGAAGATATTTTTTTCAAAGGGGTTAGAATTTCATTGTATCGGGACTTCTCCCCAGAGCTGCAGAGACGAAGAGGAGAATATGTCCTGGTCAAACAAATGCTTCAGCAACACAAACTTGCTTATGCGTTACTTTATCCTGCACGCCTGTGAGTGATGGCAAAGGGTGGTGCACAATTTTTTGATTCCCCAATAAGTGCAGAAAGGTGGCTTGAGGAAAATAAGAAAGATCTTTAATTCTCCATGGGATACAGGACAAGTGAAGATTGGACTGGCTCTGAGATTTGCACTTTTTTTTTTCTTTTCTTCTCTTTTCTCTTTCAGATTGCACAATTTAGCAGTAGTTCAAGTATTTGTTCGGTTTAAGAGAACTCCCGCTAATCCAAATAGGTGGGGTAGCTTTGAAAACATTTAATACTAGGTATATCTCCCATAGTAGTTGAATAAGCACTGAAAGAAGCACTAAAGTAGCACTGAGTATTAATTAAAGGGGATGGGGAGGGAGGAGGTAGTTGAAAAAGGGGTATAGATGTATGGTAGAGGGAAGGAGAGAATGGGTATGGGTGGTATAGGGAGGTATGTTAGAGGGGAGGGGAGGAGTGTGTGGAGTATTAAGGCCATAGGTACAACCCCAGGGATAGGCCTAGGTGGGCCAAGGGGGGGAGGCTGGGAGGAAAAATGGGGGGAGGGAGGTTTGGGGGGAAGGAGGGAGGGGGGAAGGGTTAGGAAGGGGAAGGAAGAAAAATGACAAAAACTACAATTAAATAGCGATCTACAAATACACTTACAAACACCAGGGTGCTTAGGTATGTTTCATACACACACCAAATGGCACAGGAGTACTGTATTTGATAACAGAAAAACACGATAAACATTAGGTTTATTCTATGAGGGGTTAGAATTTCATTGTATCGGGACTTCTCCCCAGAGCTGCAGAGACGAAGAGGAGAATATGTCCTGGTCAAACAAATGCTTCAGCAACACAAACTTGCTTATGCGTTACTTTATCCTGCACGCCTGTGAGTGATGGCAAAGGGTGGTGCACAATTTTTTGATTCCCCAATAAGTGCGGAAAGGTGGCTTGAGGAAAATAAGAAAGATCTTTAATTCTCCATGGGATACAGGACAAGTGAACATTGGACTGGCTCTGAGATTTGCACTTTTTTTTTCTTTTCTTCTCTTTTCTCTTTCAGATTGCACAATTTAGAAGTAGTTCAAGTATGTGTTCGGTTTAAGAGAACTCCCGCTAATCCAAATAGGTGGGGTAGCTTTGAAAACATTTAATACTAGGTATATCTCCCATAGTAGTTGAATAAGCACTGAAAGAAGCACTAAAGTAGCACTGAGTATTAATTAAAGGGGATGGGGAGGGAGGAGGTAGTTGAAAAAGGGGTATAGATGTATGGTAGAGGGAAGGAGAGAATGGGTAAGGGTGGTATAGGGAGGTATGTTAGAGGGGAGGGGAGGAGTGTGTGGAGTATTAAGGCCATAGGTACAACCCCGGGGATAGGCCTAGGTGGGCCAAGGGGGGGAGGCTGGGAGGAAAAATGGGTGGAGGGAGGTTTGGGGGGAAGGAGGGAGGGGGGAAGGGTTAGGAAGGGGAAGGAAGAAAAATGACAAAAACTACAATTAAATAGCGATCTACAAATACACTTACAAACACCAGGGTGCTTAGGTATGTTTCATACACACACCAAATGGCACAGGAGTACTGTATTTGATAACAGAAAAACACGATAAACATTAGGTTTATTCTATGACGCACATACACTTTAAGAGTATTTTTCTTATCACGTCAATTAGATGGAAACTTTTAAGTTTGTTTTTTCCTTTTCTTTTTTTTCCTCTTGTATGTATAAGCATAATTTGTTTATGACAATTCTCAATGAATAATGTAACAAAAAAGGGTGTACTACTTATGACATGGAATGTCAGGGGATTAGGGGATAGGGATAAAAGAAATGCAGTGTTTAAATATTTTGAAAGACTGCAGCCCCAGATAATATGCCTGCAGGAAACGCATCTGCGGCCTGTCTCTATCCACCTGATGCGCTCACGTAAATATCCAACGCAGTACCATTCTACATATTCCTCTTATTCTAGGGGGTTAGTGTAATGGTTTCTGCTAATGTTTTCTTTGAATGTAATCAACAACAGGTGGACGAAGAAGGCAAATATGTTTTCCTGCTATGCAAACTCAATAGGTTAACATGTATCATTGCTGCAGTCTATGGGCCAAATTCTCAAAAGAGATACGCAGACTTAACTCAAGTTTTCTAAATTTACACGGCGCGTATCTTTGCGCACGATCTTCAAAACGAGTTAAGCCCAGATTTCCGTATTTTCAGCCGTACCTAAATTAGTTACACCTGCGCATCCCCGGGCGCAAATTACGCTAGTCTCGCTGCTGTTTTTGATAGGCAAAGATGCAAATGAGGGAGTTAGGGCGATTCTCAAAATTAAGTGTGTGCGCCGTATTTTCCACCCTGTGCGCACCTGTTAGTTTCCCTGACTAAATTTCCACATTATAAAACCAGCCCTAATTTTACACATGCCGTGGAAGGGTTTGCTGTAGGTAGTGACTAGAGCTTAGAGCTATAGTTGAGAAGGATCTGTCTTTAAAAATGCCAGGGGCATCTATGATTCTGACGGCACTTGCCGCCTTACAGGCACAAAGGAGGAGGAGGGCACAGAGGAGGAGGATGAGGGCACAGGCGAGAGTTTATCGGCCACGGCGTGATCTTTTCCAAATGCCAGATTATGAGGTGTATGGCAACTACAGGTTTGATAGGGAAGCCATCCTGGAGATCACCCAACTTCTTCAGGAGGATCTTATCACCCCAACCAGACGCTCCCATGCCCTGACACCTCTACATAAAGTGATGGCAACCCTCCATTTTTTATCCAGTGGCTCATTCCAGCGTGCATCTGGAGGTCTGGCTGGGATGGTGCAGTCGACAATGAGCCGATGTGTCCATCAGGTGGTCCCTGCCATACTGCGGCGCATGACCAATCAATTTGTGAAGCCCACCCAGGAGGAGAAGCGTCTGCAAGCCATGACTGACTTCTACAGCATTGCTGGCTTCCCAAGGACCATCGGGGCGATAGACTGCACCCATGTGGCACTACAGCCCCCCCATGAAACTGAACACCTGTTCAGAAACAGGAAAGGCTGGCATTCGATCAACGTCCAGATGATTGTAGATGCCCATGGCCTCATCTGGCACGTTTGTGCCAAGTTTCCAGGGTCGTGCCACGACAGCTTCATTCTACGGCAGACCAAGATCTACCAAGACTTGGAGAAGAATGTGTATGGAGACAGCTGGCTGATTGGTGAGTGACATTGGTGTCAGGTATGCCCCCCATGATGCAGACATCACAAGGGGCACATGCATGACTAATATCCTCCTGTCTTTTCCCTTACAGGTGACTCTGGATATGCGTTGGGACTCCACCTGATGACCCCCTTTAGGAACCCCCAAACACCCGGAGAACGGAAATTCAACGAGGTGCACATCCAGACCCGGGCAATAGTAGAGCGGACATTTGGCCTTCTCAAGTCCAGATTCAGATGCCTTGACAAGACTGGGGGTACACTCTTGTATTCCCCAGACTTTGTCTGTCAAATTATTGGGGCATGTTGCATCCTCCATAATTTTGCTCTGAGAAGGGGCCTGCATGTTGAGTTATGTCCTGACCTAACCCCCCACCCAGGCAATCCCCCCCCCAAACCCCTCTACCCGGTCTGCTGAGGGCCAGGCAATAAGGAGACAACTGGCTGAAGGCATCTTTGCCCAGTAAATGGACCCTAATTATCTTTATTTTTTTGCTTTGCCAAGAAAAAATCACAGAGATTATGTGACCTTTAAACATTTTCTTTGCACATAAAATGCACATTACTTATATGTCAATGAGAATGTCTTTTTTGGTACAAAACGCACATTAATTATCTCACAATGAGAATGCATGAATGCACGTCACTGTGGTCCCTAGCACAGACACATCACATGCACATCGAATTGGATTAGATCCAAGTACCCCCCCCCTTTGGTACTTGGGAGCAGTAACGCCCCGCCACGGCTCCAATTATGTCACTGTGCATTCATACACCACTTCTCCCTGGTCCTGGGGATCCCTAATCCACCAAAACTGAGGGTGACACCCTTATGTTTTCAGGAATGCCACCCCCCCCCACATTCACACATCATTCACACACATAAACCAAATCATAAGTACAGTTAAAAAAAATATATATATATCAAAAGTACCCCTGCAACTTAATGATGTTGCCGAGTGCTCCTTCTTTGCTGCCCACGGGCACGGGCACGGCCACGGGGACGGCCACGGCCGACTGGGGGATCTTCACAGGGGGGGGTCTGTGCAGGGGAGGGAGTATTTTCATGGGGGGGGTCTGTGCAGGGGAGGGAGTATTTTCATGGGGGGGGGTCTGTGCAGGGGAGGGAGTATTTTCATGGGGGGGGGGGTCTGTGCAGGGGAGGGAGTATTTTCATGGGGGGGGGTCTGTGCAGGGGAAGAAGGAGCCTCCCCTGGTGTCTGTCCTCCTGCTGGCCTTCCCTCCAAGGCCATGGCTATCCTTGTCAGACAGGAAGTAATGTCAGCCGTATTAGCCTGGCCAGCCCGGGTATTGGCCTGCACAGCCCGGGTATTGGCCTGCACAGCCTGGGTGAGGGCAGTCACCTCCTGGGCCACGCCTGTTGTTGCGTTTTTCAGGTCCCACAAACACGTGATGACCCCCACTGAGTTGGTGGCCACGTCACCCAGTGACTCCCTCATTAAACCCAGGCTGTGCTCCACCTTGCTCATCGATTTTTTTAGTTCAGCCAGACTGCGGGTCTGCCGGGCATTGTCCCTCAACAGACTGACCGGCAGACGCACAAACCCCCCCCTGGTTTCCGGGGTCGGCCTCCTACTTGCCCCTGAGGCTTGTGGCCTTGGAGGAGGGGTTGGAGTGACCCATGGGTGCTGCTGCATGTTGGAGGAGGGTTGGGAGGGGCCACCCATGATGGTGGCCTGACTGCTGTGCGCCTCTGGGGTTCCCTCAGGGGATGACTCAAAGGTCATATCTTGGCCCATCAGGATTTGCTGGCCAATATCAATATTGTCATCTTCCTCCCCCTCATCCTCCTCCCACTCAACATCCAAATTAGGGGAGTTGTGGGCACTCCCCTCCCATGGCGAATCCTGCCCTTCTTGGGACTCTACATCAGCCTGTCTTGGGGGTGGTGCAGCAGCCTGCACTGATGGGCCAGCAACCTCCTGCCCTGATGGGCCAGCAACCTCCTGCCCTGATGGGCCAGCAACCTCCTGACCTGATGGGGCTGCCACCTCCTGACCTGATGGGGCTGCCACCTCCTGACCTGATGGGGCTGCCACCTCCTGGGCTGATGGGGCTGCCACCTCCTGGGCTGATGACCCAGCAACCTCCTGGGCTGATGGGGCTGCAACCTCCTGGCCATCTGGGGAGGACACAAAACAATCACAGGTTGGTGGATCCACACACTTGGCACATCTTCCCTTCCCCCACCCACACATGCTAATCACCAGATATAAATTAAAAAAAATTACCTGTCCTCATAAGAGGATCAGAGTCAAAGCCAGGCAGGCCCACCACCTGCTGTGGGTGGAAACACTGGGCCACTGCCCATTCCTCCTCACTCATCCTGACTGGGCAGGGTCCCCCTCCTCCAGTGCCCCTGGTATGGGCATGCAGCGTTGCCAGCTTGTTCCGGGACACGCTCCTCCTTTTTTTTAACTCCAGCGATGGTCCTGGTCTCCCCCCCCCCGCCGCATTGATCCGATCGGTGATATTTTTAAGGATCTCCTTCCTCCTGGCCGGGGTGGTGTTGTGGCTCTCAGGGCCATGGAGAAATCGCCCATATTTTAGGACGCCCTGAGCAAGTATATGCTTCTCTGCCACTGTAAAATTTAGCTTCCTGCGCTTGGGGGCCATGACAGACAACACCCAGCAACAGGGAACTCACCCAAAAAACAATCAACAAAGAAAAGAAAAACAAGCAAAAAAAAAAAAAAACAGACAGCTACTCTAAATTCAAAAACAAACAGGCAAAAAAGGGAAACAAAAAACAATCACACACCAAAAAAGAAACACTTATCAAAAACAAACAGGCAAACAATCAAAAGAAATAACAAATTCTCAAAAACAAACAGGCAAACAATCAAAACAAATAACAAATTATCAACAACAAACACCAACTATACTCTCCAACTCCTCAACAACTTTTATCACAAACAAATCTTACCAACAAACACTGACAAACGTTCAAAGCAGAAGCAACTTGCTTTAGGAAGGGAACACAGGGAAATACTTTTGCAATAGAAGTGTGTTTGACTGGGGCTATTTAGACACAGGGCGATCCTCAAACTAAGTACGCTTGGCCTTTTACCTATCTCACTGATTGCGATGAGCAAAGTTCTGCACATGCGCAGTGAGGTCCAGATTCGTGCGCGCATGCGCAGTACGGCCGGCCCTTCATTTGCATGGGGTCACGGCTCATTACAATGAAGCACGCCCACTTCATTCCCACTTGCCATAACCACGCCTTACGCATTGGAACTTAGGTTAAGGATGGCGCAATTTTGTGCGCAAATGCGCTGTGGATACGGCACTTACGACACCAACTTAGGGCGCCGTAACTTAAATGACATAAGTTAGATAATACTAAATTTGCACAGCTTTTTGAGAATTTGGCCCTATATTCCCCCCTGTTCTCTACAGCACTCCTCAGAAGGTTGGCACAATTTATGGCTTTATATCCGGATACCCCTGTGTTAGCATTAGGGGACTTTAATAATACCCTGGATCTGGGTCTGGATAGAATGTCTTTGGTATCTAAGGCGTCAGGACTGACAGCTGGCAAAACTACTTTTGCCTCACTGCTATCTGAACTGGGACTCCACGATGTTTGGCGTGAGAGGCATGCTGACGAGAGATGTTACTCATGCCACTCTGCCTCGTATGGTGGACTTTCCCGAATAGATCTGGGCTTGGGGAACGAGGCGTTAATGCAACGGGTAAGGGACTCGGCTTACGAGCCGCGACTATTGTCGGATCATTCTCAATTTTGGGTATGGTTAGATGCCACGGTTGCATCTGACCGCCCATTGTGGAATGTGAACCCTTTTTGGTTGACCTTATTTCCATCCCCGGATAGGATGGTAGGCTCATTACGGGAGTTTTTTCAATTTAATAGGGAAACTGCTAGCGCAGTGGTGGTATGGGACTCATTAAAGGCATTCTTGAGGGGATGTCTGATTAGAGAGATCTCGGGTATTGAGACCCGCTCTAGGGAATGGGAGAATAAGGTCCGGGATGAAATGAAGGCCAGAGAACAAGCTTTGGTAGCAGATCCATCTCAAATTAACCATGATTCTTGGATTGAGGCGCAATCTTTGTATAATTCTGTTTTGTTGACGGCAGCAGAGAAGAGTAGCTACTTTCATCAGCAGAGTTTTTTTGAGGAAGGGGAAAATACGGGACACATTCTAGCCCTGGTGGCTAGGGAGAAACGGGATTCCTCTAATATTCTAGCCATAAGGGCGGAGTCGGGGGAGACCCACACTCTTAGCGCTGACATCTTAACCACTTCTGACCCGTAGGACGTCCTGGGACGTCCTGGACTTTGAGTGGTGATATCTGAATGATGCCTGCAGCTGCAGGCATCATTCAGATATCTCTGTCTTCAGGCGGCGATTCTGTGTACCAGAAGAACGATCAAAGCGGCGGTTCCGCCGCTCGATCGTTCTTCTAGGCAGCGGGAGGGGACGTCCCCCCTCCCGCCGCCATCCGGTGCTTCTCCGGGCTCTCCCGTGCCATCGGGGGCCCGGAGAGCGAATCGGCCGGCGCGCGTTGCTGAACCATAGAGATGACTGGTGACCAGACGTCACGCCCGGTACCCGGAAGTAAACAAAGCCGCAATCGCGGCTGTCGGCATGTAATCGGTGAAATATTTTTCACCGATTTCATGCTTGTAAGCCTGTAGGAGAGATGTGGGGTCTTATTGACCCCACATCTCTCCATAAAGAGGACCTGTCACAGTGATTCCTATTACAAGGGATGTGTACATTCCTTGTAATAGGAATAAAAGTGATCAAAAAAAAAAAATGTCAAAAAAGTGTAAAAATAAAAAAATAAAGTAAAAAAATAAAATAAACTAATAAAAAAAAAAATTTAAAACGCCCCTGTCCCGGTCGCTCGCGTGCAGAAGCGAACGCGCATGCAAGTCCCGCCCACATATGTAAACACCGTTCAAACCCCACATGTGAGGTATCATCGCGTGCGTTAGAGCGTGTGCAACAATTCTATCACTAGAGCTACTCTGTAACTCAAAAATAGTAACCTGTAAAAAAATTTAAAGCGTCGCCTATGGAGATTTTTAAGTACCGAAGTTTGGCGCCATTCCATGAGTGTGCGCAATTTTAAAGCGTGACATGTTAGGTATCTATTTACTCGGCGTAACATCGTCTTTCACAGTATACAAAAAAATTGGGCTAACTTTACTGTTTTGTTATTTCTTAATTCATGAAACTGTTTTTTTCCCTAAAAAAAGGCGTTTGAAAAATTATTGCGCAAATACCGTGCGAGGAAAAAAAGTTGCAATGAGCGCCATTTTATTCCCTAGGGTGTCTGCTAAAAAAAATATATAATGTTTGGGGGTTCTGATTAATTTTCTAGCAAAAAAATTGTGATTTTTACATAAAGGAGAACAGTGCCAAAATAGGCCCGGTAACGAAGTGGTTAAATGATTTTTATGGTTTTTATAAGGATTTATATTCCTCTAAAACGAATTATGCCAACTTTGATATGGCCTTGTTTCTTCAAGGATGCCCCTTTCCCCAACTTTCTGAGGTGGATAGGCAGATGTTAAATCGAAGAAAGCCTTGGAAGCCTTGGAGGCAACACAAATCCCCAGGCCCAGATGGATTACCAGCGGAGGAATATTCTCACTATGGTGAGGTTCTATTGCAGCCTTTGCTGGAAGCCCTATCTGAGGCAGTTGATACAGGAAGTCTACCGGATAGCATGCAGGAGGCTATAATTATAGTACTCCCCAAGCCAGGTAAAGATAAACTTTCGCTAGATTCATACCGTCCAATTTCATTAATAAATACGCACGTCAAGCTTCTGGCTAAGATTCTGGCTAAGAGATTATCTCAGGTTATCGGCTTTATACTTACTCGCTCTACGGCTGATAATATACGATGATTATATATGAATTTGAAGGTCCCGGTGGATAATCCTGGGGGTAGGGCCATTCTGTCACTGGATGCTACTAAAGCGTTTGACAGTGTGGACTGGCCCTACCTCCTTGACAAGGTTTGGACTGGGGAGCAGGTTTATAGCATGGGTAAAGGTGCTTTACTCCAAACCTAGAGCCAGACTCCGTATTAACAATAATCTCTCCCCCTCATTTAAGCTACATAGAGGCACCTGCCAGGGGTGCCCGCTATCCCCACTGCTGTTCGCCTTGGCAATTGAGCCCCTGGCGATACTGACCCGTAATACACCGGAGGTGGTCGGTTTTCGCAGGGACTGGAGGGAAGATAAAATCTCCCTATATGCAGATGACGTAATTATATACCTAGGCAACATGGCAGCCTTGTTACGGACAGCGATGGGGATCATAGGAGAATTTGGAGGTTTTTCTGGCTTTAATATAAATTGGTCTAAATCAATGTAATGCCTATCGATCCGTTGAGGGAACAGCTGCCAGTAGGAGCAGAACAGATTACCATAACAAACAGCTTTGGCTATTTGAGAGTGGTGGTTTACCCGGATACGGCTGAGTATCTTCGGCTGAATCTGGGTCCACTGCTGGAAAGGCAGAGAGAGAAATGTATTAGTTGGTGTAAACTTCCCTTATCGGTGGTAGGAAGGGCTAACCTAATAAAAATGGTATGGGCTCCACAACTTTTATACGTTTTCCACAATTCACCAATGTGGATATCGAATAAATGGTTTAAAAGAATCGACACATTGATGCAGGAGTTGATATGGAAGAAAATGGTAGCTAGGATCAGTCTAACTAACTTGCAATATGGAAAGGATAGGGGGGACTTGCAGTCCCCCACCCTAAAACGTATTTTCTGGCCTCTCAGTTTCAACAGTAAGCGGGATGGGGACGGGAAGAAAGAGAGAATCCGATTAGTAATTTGGTGGCCAGTTCGGTCCCCTTATTAAAGGCGGCTTCCCATTTGGAGATGTACTTGCCCAGTATACCACACTCCGCACCCACAGGAATTCTCCTTAAAAAGGTATGGGGGAGATACGGAAGGCCCTGGGGGAAAAAAATGGCATAGGCAAAATAGATATGGAAATTGTTATAATATAACAATTTTAATTTTCTACAATGTATTCCAATTGAATTGTATGGGATGTCGAAAGACATATATATGTACTAAATGAGAAATGGTAAAATAAAAAGTGTTTGATTTAAAAAAAAAAGACCAGAATCCCTATGTTCTGCCTGGCAGGGAAAACCCAAAGAACTTCCCAATCTCTCCCACTTCCAAAGGGAGGTTCAACGCAAGGTTGCTCTGGAGTGGGGCCTTGACTACCTGTTTGTCCCATCCTAAGTCATGGACGTCATTGAGAACTCACGGGGAGAGTGGGAGGATGACATGATATGGGACTACCTGCGTGTCCCCAAACCTTTGAGGGTGCCAGAAAGTAGTGTCTGGGCCCGATTCAAGGACAATTATGAGAAATGGAAGTGCAATTTACAAAGACCGGGTCCTGGTTGTAAAGGCGGGTCGGCAAACCAGGAGCAACTCGGTCTCCGTCCGAGGAGAAGGGGATAGCCGGAGGGGGTTGCCAGATCCACATTTCTACCTGTGAGAGGGACTGCTGTGCTGTGTAGCCCACAGGTAGGAGCGGCCACCAGGACTGCAAGGACAGGGCAGGGCTTGGGTGGTTTTCTCCAAAGACAAAACTTCTACAGTGTTTGCATGCCGCCCAGGGTGCCTGATGGAGGAAGAATCATCATGGACACTAGGGTGTATTGTCCGTTCTTGTTGCCTGCCACTTTGGGAGGAGCCCCTCCATTCAGGAGCAAAGAGAGTTTTCGTCCACATGCATGTATGTCTGGCTGTGCTCTCCAGGAGGTCCCCTTAGATCCTTCCTGGATGGGTGACAGCAGACAGGGAAAAACATGCACAACGGTAATTTTGGAAAAAGTTTCCTCACGAAAGAGAGGACAGTAATCCCCTCTCAGTGGTGAATGGTTGTGTGTAGTTAGAATGTGTGTTTTTTTTGTGTGTGTGTCTTCTTTTAGAAACACAGAGATGGGTCCATTTCCACTGCAGGAACAGATGAAGACTTGTGTGAGGCAGAGTATTCCTTCTGAGGGAGCAATGCTCTGGCTCCACTTATATGCACCTAGCTGCAGGGACCTGTAGTAGTTAGGATTCTATGCTTAAAGGGGTTGTAAAGGTTTGTCTTTTATTTTCTAAATTGGTTCCTTTAAGCTAGTGCATTGTTGGTTCACTTACCTTTTCCTTCGATTTTCCCTTCTAAATGTTTTTTTTCTTTGTTTGAATTTCTCACTTCCTGTTTCTCCTCAGTAAGCTTTCCACCATCATCCGAGCAGTGGAAAGTGATCTAGAACAGCTTACTGAACAGCTTGCAAAAATATAGAAGAAAACTTGGACAGCCGCACTCCAAAAAACATTCCTTTTATTAAAACTGGTCACAAAAAATACATGCCACAGCAAAACATAGAACAGATGCTGACGCGTTTCACCCTGTAGCCCAGTGCTTAATCATGATGGCAAAGTGATATGTTCTATGGGCATCCCATATCCCCTTTCCCCAACCAAGTTATATCCCCCAAATAAACAAAAACATAACAAAGCAAAAGGACTGTTCACGGTCTCTGATATATGGAGGTCTGGCAGCAGGGTTATATGGTGGACTAGTAACTAGTAGCAACCATCCCGCTACACTTCATTATTTTGATCCAATGTGTATGATGGTTTATTTTGTCTGTTTGTTTATTAAGAAAATAAATAAAAAGATCTATAAGAAGAAATGCGTGGATGGGGGAATCCAATCATTTTCTTTTGTTCAGCCTGCTGGTTGAAGGAAAGAAAATTAATTATGCATGGCCTGCCTAAAGCTGGCAATACATTATACAATTGTCTTATTCAATGTTATTTAGATTTGCCCTCAACTATGAAGTGTTTAGGTTTTACCTCATATTATATAGTTTTGGAAAATTGTACAATAAATTTGTATACTGTATGACAAGCCTAATCTACTAATCTAATATAACAATTTAGATCATCTCTAATAGATTATCCTTATTTGCATAATATCTCCCTGTTGCCCTTTGCCAGGAGCAGGGATGCTGAATCCTCGAAGCGTCTACACTGAAAGCTTACAATTCTGATCTTTAGGAGCTGAAATAAAATGTGTCTTGTTTCATCAGCTACAGTAGAAACTATTCTGAGGGTTGTCAATTACTTCTGAACAACTAAGAGTAATGTTCCAAAGGAAATCCTCCTGACAGCAATACATATGACAAGTTCAGCAAGATGCTTCCACTGCTGACCTCTCCTACTGAAAATGCTAGTTGCTTTGTGTGTTGCTAATACAGTGGCTTTGATATTTGTAGCACATCCTCCATAGGAGCTGCTAGTGAATAGGGATCACCCACCATGCACAGCCAGGCACACCAAATTTCCACAGGCACCCTTGAGACAGGAAACAGTCCAGCAACTTTGTGTTTGTGTTTTATTTAGGGGTTAATAAACCTGGATGGGGATAGGGGTATTATGGGATGCTCATTAGACAGGGACAAACCTCTTTAACTATAAACACAGTCTTTATACACTCATCTTCCTCCAGCACATCACTTGCTTGCAGACAACAACATAAACCCAGCTGGAACACTGGTGAATCTGGCAAGGTACTCAGCCAGATCAGGCAAAAACCCTTTACAGGCAGGGACAACGGGCCCTTTGGATGTGTAGAGAAAAGTTCAGTGTCCAGCTACATTCCTGTGGCTACTGATCACAATACCACCTCTTCAGGCACTGCCAGCCCGCCTGGCTGCAGCTGCCTCTCTCACTAGCTGTCCTCACTCTTGCTCCCGTGCCTCTGGACACGACTCCTCCATGTGTTGTAAAAGGGTTCCCTCCAGCAACCAAGCCCCAGGCCCGAGGTCACCCCCCAGAGTAGGGGGTTACCCTCAAGGGCCACTGACAGCCTCCTCAGCACTCCTTCTCCAGCTTTCACCAAAACTCCCTGTCCCTGCTATCCTGACCCTGAAAATGTAAGTGGGGCCAACCCCCTGCCATACCATTTTCTGGTGATTGGCTGGGGCCCTCCTCAATGCTCCAGGAAGCTCCTCCTAAGCTCCTACCCATTCTTCTGGAAAACTTCTCCAAGGTTCCAGCAAGTAGGGGGAGGTACCAGAGGTGCTGCCTAATTAGTCATCCTCCCTGAGTCACTCACCCATAGGGATAGTCCAGACCCCACTCTAGAGCTGTTTTGTGCTGCACTTCCCACTCGAGTCTGAAAAACCTGGGCAGTTCTCTAGGTTTTCCCTTCCCAGGAAAAACACAGGCATTGGGTGACTTCACTACCCACTGCCTGTACTCAGCGACTCTGGACTGGGTGGTAGAGGCAATGCATTATCCTGGCCTAGGCCATCAAGGCACAGGCCTAGGGCAGCACTTTGCAGGGTTGGCAGCACAAAATAAGTCCCCGCCAGCTTGCGCTACACTGTTAGTGTAGCGCCAGTATTATAGTTGCTGACTGGGCTGAGAGGCAAATTAAAGCAGCCGCACTTCTTCCGGTATGCGGGTGGCCAGCATTTCGCAACACTGTGGGGGGGGGGGGGGGTGCGCTTCTTCTAATTTTGACTGTCTTATCATCCAGGACCACAAACCTTCCTCACTCTGCTGCACCATTGGCATGGTTATATCTTCTTAGTCCTCTCCATAAAATTATCAGAAATTTGTGCTTAAAGTAGAACTATAGGCAACACTTTTTAATTTTGGATAGAGTAAGGGAGGGTTATAGCCCCTGTCATTTTATTTTTACCATCCCTGTCTCATTGCAGAGATTTCCCTTCACTTCCTGCCCCATAGCCAAACAGAAAGTGAGAGGAAATCTATGCAAATTAAGGGAGTTCATTGCCTCCCCCAGGCCCCACTCAAAAAATTCAGCGTGGGTCTTAAACAGGAAGGGGTGTGGCCTTGCTAGGAAGGGGTATGTCATATTTAAATTAGGGGTGCATGAGTTTAGTCAGGCCTAGGACAGCACACAACCTAAATACACTACTGGGTAGAGGGTCTGTTGAGGAATGTTGGTCTGACACTGACTGAGATCTGCATTGCTCCTCTGGTCCCTTCAGCTTGATCTGGCACATTAAACACCTCGGGCAATACTTCCACATGTTCCTAAGAGTCTCTCCACTCCCACTCCTCCTCCAAGCTACTGTGTAATGACCATTCCACAAACTCACTATCCTAGGGCCTGGATTCTGCCTACAGTCTGGGCGACCCCCAGTCTATGCACCCACCGCTACAACTTCCCACTGGCTCAATTGAAGATGAGTTGTCTTTCTGCAGAGGCTTCTTCCTAGTGGGGCTGGCAGGTTCAACGGGCATGGCCAGCACTTCGGGGATGTCATCTAGCTCCTGCTGGGCAGGAGTCACAGGTCCCAGATCCCTGACTGGGCTGCAGGCTGTGGCAGACCACCAACTCCCTCCCCCGATGTCGGTTATCGTCATAGGGAAGTCATCAGCCTCAGACTCAACTTCATCTTTAGCAGATGTTTCCAGGCCCGTTTCAGCCTTTCGGGACTTCTGTGGCTGTATAGTGCAGAGTCCTGACCGCAGGTCCTCATTGTAGTTTAGTGGCTCCTGCTCGCTGGGGGCCCTCCTCAATACACCAGACAGCTCCTTCTAACCTCCCTCCCATTCTTCTAGATGCTTACTTCTCCAAGGTTCCAACAAGCAGAGGGAGGTACCAGAGGTGCTGCCTGATGAGTCATCCAACCTTCCTGAGTCACTTACCCTGACCCAGATTCAACCCAGCCTGGCTCTCAGCCAGGCTAAATTTTACTACACTAACAAACAAACCTATTTACAGCCAGTACATTAGGCTAGAGGGTGCTACATGTTTTAAAGTCACTAACCTAGAAAATGTAACTGCATTAGGAGTGTTTACTGCCTACATTTTTGTTCCAGGTCTGTGAACCAGACAACTAGCATTTTCAGAAGTAAGTAAGTAATAGCAGGCTACATAAAGGCACCTAGAGGAATCTGTGGACACCTGCAGCAAGCTCCCACACCCACTTGTTTGTTGCACCCTCCTGACCCCCAGAGGCGAATTAGGAACTCTCAGAAACAGGGTGGGCTAGAATTTCCCCCCAGAGTCCACATTGAATAGTGGTGGATATAAGACAATGGGTGCCAATCGCTGATAAACTGTATTTATTTGGCAGCAATTGAGCAAAAGGAGAGAGAGTTTAGTGTATCAGATAC
Organism: Rana temporaria; assembly: GCF_905171775.1. Taxonomy (NCBI): domain Eukaryota; kingdom Metazoa; phylum Chordata; class Amphibia; order Anura; family Ranidae; genus Rana; species Rana temporaria. Next base: position 383,178,681 of record NC_053490.1, read on the forward strand.
CCAAAGCAAAGTTCTGCACATTTCCTAGCCTCCCCTCCCAGCTGAACATAATGAGTGTCTTTCTCATTTCTTTCATTTGGCAGGATTTCTGTTATTTGGCAGTACATTGGCTGATGAGTAAGGCACTCTATCTATTCTTTAAAAGAGTTTACAGTCTGTCTTCTCTTGGGCCCGGTACACACGGGCAAACAGGTACGATGAAACCGGTCCGTCGGACCGTTTTCACCGTACATGCCTGCCAGAGGGCTTCTGTACGATGGCTGTACTAACCATCGTACAGAAGTCCGCGCGTAAACAATACGCGGGGCGTGTCCGCGTCGTCGCCGCGACGACGTGGGCGGGCATGACATTTAAAGGTTTCCACGCATGCGTCGAAGTCATTCGACGCATGCGAGGGACGGCGGGCGCTCGGACATGTACGTAGGTCTGTACTGACGACCGTACATGTCCGAGCGGGCAGGATTCCAGCGGACGGTTTTAAAACACGTCCAGGAATATTTGTCTGCTGGGAAAAGGCCCAGCGGGCAAATGTTTGCTGGAATTCGGCCCGCTCGCGCCTACACACAACCGAACATGTATGCTGAAACTGGTCCGCGGACCAGTTTCAGCATACATGTTTGGTCGTGTGTACGGGGCCTTAGAGAGAGCTTTTCCCCTAGTTATCCAGCTTGAGTAGGGCTTCCTCTGTTCCAAGCTGGACAGCTACAAACGTTGACCAAGGCCTAAACTCCAAACATGCGTATATCTACCTAGACCACAGACCTTGAAGGATAGCCACACTGACAGCACTTCTCCCTAGGCCTAAGCCTGGGGGAAAAGCATCTTCTCAATGCTAGCTCAAATATGTATATGCTTTCCTAGCATGCACCACTGATAACAAAAACCTCTAGTGGTTGGCCTAAGAAGGACACAAATCATCATACTTCGCCCTATTGCTTCTTCCCTCTCTGTTAGCAGAAACATTCCTTGATAGCAGGGATGAGTAAGCAGTCAGGCTGGAAATAGGGAAATCAAGGAAAATAGCGGCATCTATCAAGTAAGCACCAACTGGATACTGCCAGGCAGTGCTAAATTTGGTGAGGTACTCCCGCTTAATGTAGAACTATGTTCAAAACGCTTTCATTCATTTTGGACAGAGTAATTGGAGGGTTGAAACCCCTGTCAGATTTTTTTTCCCGCCATCTGTTTCCCATTGGGGAGATTTCCCTTCACATCCTGTCCCATTGCCAAACAGGAAGCGAGAAGAAATCCCTGCGAATTAAGGGAATTCCTTGGGGATACCCTAGGTCACCAGAACTAGTGTTCCCTATATTACTTTTCTGGGGACAATACAAATTTTTGGGATTTTCTTTTACTTTCACTTTCAATTATCATGGCAAACAGGACAAATAAAAAGGGTGAATCTCCTTAACAGGCGCACAGACAGTATTAACCACTTGGGGACCGACGCACAATGATATACGTCGACAGAATGGCACAGCTGGGCACAAGGGTGTACAGGTACTTCCCCTTTAAGAACCCAGCAATAGGTCGCGAGCGCGCCGTCGGTGGCGTGCTCGCGACCCGGTTCGAAGCTCCGTGACCGCGCCCGCGGGACCCGCGGACCTGAACGCCACCAGTGTCCCACGATCGGGTCACCGAGCTGAAGAACGGGAGAGATAAGTGTAAACAAACCTTTCCCTGTTCTTCCTAGTGGCTTGTCTATGATTGTCTGTTCCCTGTCATAGGGAAAGACGATCAGTGACGTCACACGTCCAGCCACGCCCCCCTACAGTAAGAATCACACACTAGGGCACACTTAACCCCTACAGCGCCCCCTAGAGGTAAACCACTTCACTGTCATTGTAATTTTCACAGTAACAGTGCATTTTTATAGCACTGATCACTGTAAAAATTACAATGGTCCAAAAAATGTGTCAAAAGTGTCGGATGTGTCCACCATATTGTCGCAGTCACGATAAAAATCACTGATCGCCGCCATTAGTAGTAAAAAAAATATTAATAAAAATGCCATAAAACTATCGCCTATTTTGTAGACGCTATAACTTTTGCGCAAACCAATCAATAAACGCTTATTGAGATTTTTTTACCAAAAATATGTAAAAGAATACGTATCGGCCTAAACTGAGGGAAAAAAAATTTGGGGATATTTATTATAGCAAAAAGTAAAAAATATTGTTTTCTTTTCAAAATTGTCGCTCTACTTTTGTTTATAAAAAGAGGTGATCAAATACCACCAAAAGAAAGCTCTATTTGTGGGGGAAAAAGGACGTCAATTTTGTTTGGAAGCCACGTCGCACAGCCGTGCAATTGTCAGTTAAAGCGCGGCAGTGCCAAATCGCAAAGGGGCTTGGTCCTTTAGCTGCATAATGGTCCGGGGCTTAAAGGGTCACTAAAGGAAAAACATTTTGCTGAAATGACTGTTTACAGGGTATAGAGACATAAAAGTTAACTGATTCCTTTTAAAAATGATAAAAATAGATTAAATTCAATCATATAATGTACTTACAGTTTCACTTTCGTTTTTAAACTGGTTTCATGTTTCTGTGAAGTAAAGAGACCCACAGAACAAAAACAAACAAATCCAGGGCAGTGTTTTGTTTTTAAAATGAATCTGATTGGTTCTGAGGAGTTTTAGACACACAGCTTGGACCACAGTGAAAAGCTGCCATGAGATTTTTCATAAGGAGCCAGACAAGCAGGAAGTGTGGAGATCACAGCAGAATTACAGCTACTTCAAAGCAAAAACGAACAATGAGGACATGAAACCAGTACTGCAGTAAGGTAAAGGAAGCTATTTAGCTAAAAAAAAAAAATCCTTTAGTGATCCTTTAAGTGGCTAAAAAGTGACAGGTGTTCTAATCCATCTCCACTCTAACCAAACCAAAAAAAAAGTTTTTTCTTTTAGTTTTCACAGGGTGGCTACACCCCTAATCTACTAAATTATAGGCTACTCTTACATTTTAAGGTCACAGACCTTTGGGTAATGTTGAAGTGCACTTTTAAGCCCCACCCTCATAGATTCCTTTTGGCTGATTACTGTGATGGGCTGCCTAAATGATCAAGAGAAATATGGAAGGAAGAAGATGCCAATCATAAGCATTAGCAGGGAGTGTTGAAGCTTTGCCTGAAATAACAGCCTGACAATCAACTGTGACAGGGAGGTTTGGTAGGTTACTCATCTCTGGAGGTTTGGTTGGTTACACAAGTATCTGGAGTTTTTTTTACCTGTGCCAGTATTTGTTTTTTTCCTCCATGACAGGGTGTCCCTAAATGTATTAACCACTTTCCGACGGCCGTACGACTTTGTACGGCCGCAGGGTGGCTCTACATCTCTGGGTGGCCGTGTTTTTACGGCCTGCGCGCGCAGCCAGCGGCGTGGGCGCGTGCGCGTCCGGCGGAGGCGCGCGCTCGCCGCATCGCTAAGGTGCCGATGCGAGTGCCTGGCGGCCGCGATGTCCGCCAGGCACTCGGGATCGGCGGCTACAGGGACAAGACGTAGAGCTCTGTGTGTAAACACAGAGATCCACGTCCTGTCAGGGGAGAGAGGAGACCGATCTGTGTCCCTTGTACATAGGGACACAGCATCGGTCACCTCCCCCAGTCACCCCCCTTCCCCCACAGTTAGTAACACAATTCAGGGTACACATTAACCCCTTCCTCACCCCCTAGTGTTAACCCCTTCAATGCCAGTCACATTTATACAGTAATTAGTGCATATTTATTGCACTGATCGCTGTATAAATGTGAATGGCGCCAAAAATGTGTCAAAAGTGTCCGATGTCTCCTCCATAATGTCGCAGTCACGAAAAAAAATGCTGATCGCCGCCATTAGTAGTAAAAAAAAAATAATAAAAAATAATAATTCTGCCCCCTATTTTGTAAGCGCAATAACTTTTGCGCAAACCAGACGCTTCTTGCGATTTTTTTTTTTTCGCCTAGACTGAGAATTTTTTTTTTTTTTTTTTAAATTGGGCAATTTATTATAGTAACAAGTAAAAAATATTGTTTTTTTTTTTAAATTGTCGCTCTATTTTTGTTTATAGCGCAAAAAATAAAAACCGCAGAGGTGATCAAATACCACCAAAATAAAGCTCTATTTGTGGGGAAAAAAGGACGTCAATTTTGTTTGGGAGCCACGTCGCATGACCGCGCAATTGTCAGTTAAAGCGACGCAGTGCCGGAAGCTGAAATTTCACCTGGTCAGGAAGGGGTACAGTATATGTGCCCAGTAAGGAAGTGGTTAACAAGTTGCAAAGGAAGTCTTCACGAGTTCACTCCATTGCAACAATTATTTATATGCAAAAAGACAGATTCCTTTTGAATCATTTTAGGACCTGAATAGATGGCAGCATCATAAATGACTTTACTTATTTACAACCGTAAATTATATTTCCGAGCCTGTATCCGTATTATTGTATGGGATTGCATTGGGTTGCTCTGTGGCTTACCCAATATCACACCCCTTGCCTCCCTATTGGCCACAGAGCGTAATAAGTGACCACACTGGTCATTAGAGAGGAGAAGGGAGCGGAAGGTGACAGGACACCATGCAACCAGCAAAGTGCTAGTATTCAGAGTACAGTGCTGTTCTGGAATTAAATGAAGCACATGTGTAGGAATTTAGGGGTACCTGCTATATCATCCAGCAGCCAGTTACATGCATGAATATGCCCAAAGGACTTTTAAACTACTGTACACTTGTGGTTTTGAGTTATGTTGACCTAATCACCTAAGCAAATCTTAATTTTACCAATATGTAGATATCCATATACACTGATATCAATGAGCAAGCCACCAAGATGATATATTATAAATATATTTATTTGATGCAGGAATAATAATCAGAACATTCAGTATATGCAGATTTTTTTAATACTTAAATTAAAGTTGATTTTTTTTAGAGAAAACATCCTGAGCACTTGGTGGGGTAGTTTCTCAAAATAATAGGGGTTATGTGGTCTGTGATGGATAGTAGGAATATATTCAAACGACCTCATGTGCGTAGTTATAAGGTCAAACCATATCAAAGCCCTTTAACTATGTGTTGTCATCAGAATGGTAAAGAAAAATAAATAACTTATAGTCCCTTAGAAAACAGCTTTAAATACAAGTATATCCCAAGACCATTTTTTATTTATAGCCCACTCAGCAGCAGGATCCTCCTCAGAAGAATTTCATGGAGAAAAAGACAACAAGGGAGCTGGTCAGCAGAGTCCAGGACACAGCTAAAAAGAAAGCGAGAGAGGTTAGATATAATAATAATAATTAGACATGTCCACACTGAAATATTTTGTTTCGGATTTTTGTTTTTGTCCAAAAAATAAATGTATTTAGTTACTCCCGAAATCATACTTTTCCAGTCGAATGTTCCGCCTACAAGCTATAGAAGAATTCTAACGTTGTATGACTAGTAATAATTATATTTTTTAATTATTATTACTAGTCAACCAACAATAGAATTTTTCTATAGCCTATGGGCCAAGCATTTGACCGAAAATGTACAATTGCCGCGTCGTACAGTTTAGCTGCTCCGTCAAATCTTTTTAGAACTATCAACAGACACCATAAGCCTTCAATGGCAGATTCAAAGTTTTTCAATGCTTTGTCGATTCTTCGTCGTTCATGTTGAAATGTCAAGTTAGTTCTAGCTATTTAACTGCTCCTCCTCTTTGGTTACAATCAGCCAATAACATTCATCATCATCATTATTTTAATTTTACTTCCCCCACCCAATTCCAGCAGCAAATCTTTTCTCTCTATAATGTTGAATCTTTTCTCTCTATAATGTCGAATCTTTTCTCTCTCTAATGTCGAAACTTTTCTCTCTATAATGTCGAATCTTTTCTCTCTAAAATGTCGAATCTTTTCTCTCTATGTAGAATAATCTTGGACTAATAGAGTTAAGGTTAGGCACATTCGACCGACGAAAACGAAAATAAAGCATTTGTTTATGTCGGATCTTTCGGTTTTCGTTTGTTAAAACGATAACGAAAATACCTGAAATTCGGAACGAAAATGCATTCAGACGAAAACAAATGCACATCATGTCTAATAATAATGGGCTTTATATATATAGGTTTCTGGGCTGCAATCAATTGTCAATAACATTCCAACAATAAAAGATTTTAAATGATTACTTCAATAACATTTAGCTATCAGCATTTAAAGTACATCTCTAGCCAAAAAAAAATGTCTAGTTTTGAGCAGGGAAGTGATAAATCCTTTGTCAGGTTTGTATTGCTGTCTGCCTGCTGGATGTTTGTAGCGTAGTTCAAAAAGATGAAAGTCTTTAACAAGCCCTAACATAGGTCTTCTATTGCATCGCATCATGATTCTAATAAGTTCCATTGCTGAAGCCCTGAAGAAGGTAGAAGCCTTCCCCCTGAGATGTTGGCTGTATTTGATGTTCTGAATCTTAACCAATAAATATTTCCAGAAGATCTAGAAGTGATAATGTCTTTAGGACAGGGAGTGAATGGAGGACTCCCCAATGGGACACAGACAGCAAGAAATAAAACCTTACAAGAGTTGTAACCTTTCCCTAGTCTATCCACAATTATAAAAAATAAATAAAAAAAACATTTGAGCTAAAAATACCCTTTGTGTTAAAGGGGATGTAAACCCACTCTCATCCTTTCTAAATTACTGCCATAGTGGTTATCTATAAGGATATACATGCCTCCTGCATGTATCCTTACCTGTCAAATGTCTCCCCTCTGTCTGTTATGAGACCCCAAAAAAATGCAGATTCTGTGGATGGGTCTGTGTTCCGGAGCTTGTGGGTGGATTTATGATGTCAGTACACTCCCCACCCACCTCTACACTCCCCTTGTCAACACACATTTTCTCCTGTGTTGTTCTTACACTGAACTTCTGCTATGATTACTAACATCTAGTCAAAACCCATAAAAGTCACCACATGACTTCAGCATGCCCAATCATGTTGAGGTGTGGAGCAGCCAATCCTGGGAGAGCTGGAGAAGAAACGAGGAGGAGATCTAAAGTACACTGGAGGGTTTATTTACTAAAACTGGAGAGTGCAAAATCTGGTGCAGCTCTGCATAGAAACCAGCCATCGTTCAGGTTTTATGGAGAAAGTTTAATTGAACACGCTGGAGTTAGAAATGTATTGGCTACCATGCAGATCTGCACCAGATTTTGCACTCTGCAGGTTTAGTAAATCAACCCCTAAGTTCTTAGTGCTGAATCATAATAAATCTTCTTTTCTGACACACAAGCGTTGGGAAAACAATCTGCTGGAACAAAAGCAACATGTGTGATGGGGTAGGGCTATTCCCATTCATTTGTATGTTTGACAAACGTAGCTCATCAGCGAATGGCACTCTACAATCATCTGTCTGACACTCAATGTCACTCCTGACTGCAATGTCACTACTGTGATCCTGACATGAACACCATTGAAATCATACAGCAATCTGAACATAACCAGGAATATTCTTGCTGTGATTTTCATTTAAATAAACCTCCAACAATAGCTTTCATGTGACCTTAGCATTAACCATGCATTACATAATGTACACATGATTCAAAATGTTATCCTGTGTTATAGTATGAAATTCTGAGCATCACGTTGCTTCTCTTACCTGTGCTGGATGCTGAATTTCCGTAATCATCTGAAAGTAAAATGATATATTCAATTATTGCAAGTCAGCCTGCTAATTAAAAAAAAAATCTAACAGCCGAATGGGTAACAATAGTTGTGAAACAATCAATAGGATGGTAAGGGAGATATGGAAAGGAGAATAATAGTTACAGATCAGAATGGACTAAGAGGGCTTAAGTATTTGAGCATAAACAGCATGGGCATGTGCCCCCCCCCCCTTCCAACTTGTTTGTTATGTAAAAAAAAAGAAAAGAAAAGGGTCACTTTAAGAAAAATGTATTTGATTCTTAAGCCGCGTACACACGACCATTTTTAATGTCCTAGAAAAAACTATTTTATAAAAATGCTTGAGCAAAGCGAGGTGACGTACAACACGTACGACGGCACTATAAAGGGGAAGTACCATTTAGAAGGCCCCACCCTTTGGGCTGCTTTTTCTGATTTCGTGTTAGTAAAAGTTTGGTGAGAGACATTTCGCACTTTTCAGTCTTCGTGCTTTTCAGTCTGTTACAGTGTGACAAATGTGCTATCTCCATTACAAATGCTAGTTTTACCAGAACGAGTGCTCCCGTCTCATAACTTGCTTCTAAGCATGCACGTTTTTTCAAAGCCTACACATGACTGTTTTTCACAATGTGAAAAACGACAATGCGAAAAACGTTGCGAAAATTTAGAGTATGTTCTAAGTTTTTAATGGCCTTTTTCACGTCGAGAAAAATGCTCTGGAGCCTACACACAATCGTTTTTAATGACCATTTTATAAACTGCATTTTTCACGTTATGAAAAACGGTTCTGTGTACGCGGCATTAGGCAGGAAAAACATTGTAACATTGTGGCATTTCCCGGAATGTCACATGACCACCGGGGAAATTCCCAGAGGGTCATATGATCAACTGGAGTGTTCTAGAAAGGGGGCTCTCTATATAAGGCGGCCCCTTGCAGGAATATTCCACTATTAGCAGAAGTCAGCAAGGAGCTCCCCACCCCCCAACCCCTTGTTGCAGGCAAGTTATGTGGTTGGCCACCCTTTACATTTAAAGGGGGGGACTTGTGTTTATTGATACGCAGTATTGCTAGGGTCCTGTAGACTAAGCTGTTTTGTACTTTTTATTTACAAGTTAAGAAATGTATGTATTAATAACAATTATTAAATGGATTTTAACTTTATTAAATATTACATCAATAAATGTGCCGCGGCCAATTATAAACTAAGCTTTGGTGTTGACTGTCTTTATTTATTAAAAATGAATACTGCCGGTATTCGGGGAGGGAGAGGTGTGGCCTACATTCTCATGTAAGACACGACCTAGGAATGTTGTAAAACAGTTAGGAGGAACATACCCATGAAGTTGATTGGCACCTGTAACACGCCTAGTCCAGTATCAGCATCACGAGCAGCATTACACTGTAATAGAGATGTGCAATGTGTTATGATCTATATACTATGTCTACACAATAGAAAACAATAAAACCACATGATAATATTACAAGTATGTGGAATAGAATATTTAGTGGATTTGACATGACATTCTCTTACCCCTGTGCAGGTTGTGTTTTTGTTGCATAGTCGAACAGTGCAGGTGATATAAACTAATGGCTGTCCTTGAAATGCAAATGAGCTAAACTGGAATCTGGATTCAAGAGAACCTCCATTATCCTTAACCTGTGCAGTGATTCCCTGGTTGGCAGGACACCTGTGAGTAAATGTAACATTGTTAATATTTTGGACATGGATTTCCTCTACAGATTGGTTAAACACATCGTCCGCAGTCAATAATCTCTAATTTTGTCTACACACAGTTGAATTTTGGTTGAACGGCCAAGTAGTGTGGCCTACCTAAGCAATCCATTCCAATTATACACAGTGAAGCCTCGTACACACGACCGAGGAACTCAACGGGCAAGTTTCTCCATTCCCGTAGAGGAAAAAGAAGACATGCTCTCTTTTTGGCTCGACGGGATCCTCGACAGTTTCCTTGTCGAAAAATGTACACACGACCGGTTTCCTTGGCAAAAAAAAAATCCCAGCAAGTTTCTTGCTGGTTTTTGCCAAGAAACTCGGTCGTGTGTACGAGGCCTTAGACTCTCACACTACACGGTTCTTGGTACCTTTTGTGAATGAGACAAATTAACACTGAAATAAAACCTGGTGATCTGGCCAGTAACACAAATCTTGGATCCCCCATCTAAATGAAGGAGCACTGGGGGCACAATTAAACAGTCTTGGGGGAGGGGTGTTAGATGTACTAGCAGATTTAGATACACTAAGTAAAATTGAAGCCAAACTCCAGCTCACACTTTATAAGCAGTTACAGCAACAGTTTTGTTCCTTTTGGAATAAAGGTTTTGCATAAATAAAAGCTGACTATTGCAAGCACCCCTGTCAGTAGTAAATGGTTTGTCTTAACCCTTTAACAGCTACATCTGCAGGACAGATGATTGTGTTGAAAAACAACAGACACACTGGCTGGATCACCAGGTGAAAATAAAAGAAAGAAAGTCTAAAAAAGAAAACGAATGCAGCCACCACATCTAAGAATTTCGCTAAATTGCAATATAATATAAATTTGCTTTTTAGATTTAAATGTAGCATTAGAAAAATCAAGTCTCCCGCTCTGCCCAACAGCTGTGTTCTGAGATGTATAAATGACAGAACTGGATGGACACAGATACAAATAATTTGGCAGATAAAACAACTCATTTATATGTATTTCCTTTGCGTATTTGGCTGTCTGTCTGGAGTTTTACTTTAATACAACTGGGTTTGTCTCTGTATGATAGTCAGAAATACAGTATGGAAATAATAAAAAACAGAAATGATTATAGAAATGACAAAAAACGTACCCTCCACTCAAAATGACTGCATTGTTGACATTATTAACATTATTATCAGGAGTAGCAACGCATCTCTCTGTTCTTAGAACAAATGTGTTGACATCTCCAGCATTTGCAGTTACTCCGATATAGATGCTTGATCCAACAGGTACTGTGTCACTGCTTTGTATTGGTTGAGTATATTGTGCATCCCAGTAGGCTGCCATTGTAGTGGTCACGGAGCCAACCCCGCTTGCCGTGAGGTTGACAGTGCTACCAGACAAGAAAGGAAGGAAGAAAAATGAAAATGAATATACAGTATATGTAAGGGAGAGGCCAAAATATTTCTAGACCTCTTCTGTGAAATGTTAGCACTTAAAGTGATATTAAAGCTTTGAGTTTAAAACAATTTAAATATCAAACATGTCATACTTACCTCCACTGTGCAGTTCGTTTTGCACAGAGTGGCCCCAATCGTCCTGATCTGGGGTCCCACGGCGGCTCTACCCCGCATTAGATAACCCCCTTTGGGAAGCTCTCTCCCAAGGAGGTTACCTTGCGGGCGCGGCCCTGTGTCATACACTCAGCGTCCATAGAGGCTGAGTGTATGACTCGGTCCCACCCCTGGCGGCCGCGTCATTGGATTTGATTGACAGCAGTGGGAACCAATGACTGTGCTGCTATCAATCTGTCCAATGAAGAGCCGGGAAGCCGTTGGAGAAAGAGACGTCGAAATTCGGGGCTCAGGTAAGTAAAACGGGGGGGCTGGGGGGCCGAACACTGAAAGGTGTTTTTTTACCTTAATGTATAGGCTACATTAGGGTGAAAAAACATGAGGGTTTACAATCACTTTAATAGTTTTAAAAGTATTCTTACTTTGTGGAAGTATTATAACCGCCAGCCAAGCTTGTCTGTATCGTCAAGTTGTAGGAACAGGAAAAGGTGAGGTTTACAGGATTTGCTGTAATTACATTCGTGTTTGAAATTCCAATGTGGAGGACATTTGAATAATAAACTGCTGTGTTATCCATCTGAAAAACAAAACATTTGGGAAATATGTCTGGATCCTTTTTTTTTTGCATAGACAGATCAACAAGCTTGATAACATCACAGATTTAGGCCCCGTACACACGACCAGTTTCCTCGGCAGAATTCAGCTTCCGACCGAGTTTCTGGCTGAATTCTGCCGAGGAAACTGGTCGTGTGTACACTTTCGGCCGAGGAAGCCGACGAGGAGCTCGGCGAGGAAATAGAGAACATGTTCTCTATTTCCTCGTTGTTCTATGGGAGCTCTCGTCCCGCCGAGCTCCTCGGCGGCTTCAGTGCTGAACTGGCCGAGGAACTCGATGTGTTTGGCACGTCGAGTTCCTCGGCCGTGTGTACGAGGCTTCAGTCATATTAGACCAGTTTTTCTCAACCTTTTTTCAGTCAATGCACTCTTTGAAATTCTGCACAATCTCAAGGCCCCCCATTAAAGAGGGGCAGGGGAGGGACAAACAAGGATGCTATGCAGGCAACCGATGTCCTTCTTATCAACCGAGGATGTCATTGGGTGTTAGGACGGCGGCGGCTGTAAGGTTGTAATGGTGCACAATGAAAACCTGTGGCTTTGTTTAACTAAAAGGCATACTTGATACACCCGCTGTCTTGTACAAAAAATGTTGACAATTTTTAGGCATTTTTCCAAGGCACCCCTCCTGAAGAAACCTGAAGGCACCCCAGGTTGTAAAAGGCTGTATTAGGCCTCGTATCGTACACGATAGGTTAAACAGAGGACAACGGTCTGATGGACCGTTTTCATCGGTCAAAACCGATCGTGTGTGGGCCCCATAGGTTATTTAACCATCGGTTAAAAAAGCCAACTTGCTTTAAATTTAACCGATGGATTCCTAACCGATGGGAAAAACCGATCGTTAGTAGGCACAGCCATCGGTTAAAAATCCACGCATGCTCAGAATCAAGTCGACGCATGCTTGGAAGCATTGAACTTCATTTTTTTCAGCACGTCATTGTGTTTTACGTCACCACGTTTTGACACGATCGTTTTTTTAACGATCGGATGGACTGATCGTGTGTACGAGGCTTTAGACTACTGTAGGTGCATGGAATAGACCATGAAGTTCAATGCACATATAAATGTTCTGTGGATGTAATGGCACCACTTGCATTGTGTTTCTCATAGATGAAGTAGAAGCATTTTGAAATTGTATCCAATGTGTAACATACTTTCTAGCAAATGTACAGTAATACAAGTGTGCAGGCTAACATCTGCCCAGTTGACCAACACTAGCCTGCTCTGAGCTTGGACACTTACGGCCAGATCCACAAAAGGGATACGACGGCGTATCTACTGATACGCCGTCGTATCCATGTTTCTATCTTTGGAACTGTTCCACAGAATCAGTTTCCAATAGATAGGCAGAAGATCCGACATGTGTAAGGGACTTACACTGTCGGATCTTAGGATGCAGTACCTCGGCCGCCGATGGGGGCATTTCTCGTCGAAATGCTGCTTTGGGTATGCAAATTAGCACTTACGGAGATCCACAAAGCTTTTACGCTTCGTTTTTTCTCCGTAAGTATTAGTTTGCAGACGCAAAATTGGGGCTGGTTTTACAAGGCCTAAACTGTTTAGGCCTTGTAAAAGTAGACCCTTCTATCCCGCGTCGCCGTCTTTTTTTTTTCAATTTTTTTTTTTCCCGCCGCAACTCGGATTTTTTTTTTACGCCCGTCGCGATTCTCAAAAACCAGCGCAACTTAAAACAGCGCAAAGCACGTCGGGAAAATGACGTCGTGAGCATGCGCAGTACGTCCGGCGCGGGAGCGCGCCTAATTTAAATGGGACTCGCCCCATTTGAATAGGAACGCCTTGCGCCGGCCAGATTTAAGTTACACAGCCGAAAATTTCTAGGTAAGTGCTTTGTGGATCGGGGACTTAGGTAGAAATTTTGCGGCGGTGTAACTTAAATGGGAATATTTAAGTTACGGCAGCTGGCTGTGGATCTGGCCCTTAGAGCCTCTGTAAATCATGTCTGAGTACACTGCCTACTTACCCAAATATTGGGTTTATCTATAATAAACACTCACTTGGCCAAATCATAAAACACCACATTTCGGATGTGAATGTAGGCAATGGCTTCATACGTTATTTCAATTCTAGCTGTCCTTTATGCAAAACATCCATTGTATCTGAATGTTGACATAGGTGTAAAACAAACTAACCTTGTCTGATTATTGATGTGTTTGATACTATATTGTCAGTATACTAGCACATATTTATAAACTGATCTCTACAGATATACTTACAGTCATGACATTCCCACACCATCCTGTCTGGGGTAAAGCCTGGATTGTCATCATAGTCTGGTTGTTGATGGTCTGTGTGTAGGTGTTAGTGCAGGAGTCTGAGTTGTTGTTTAACTGGAAGCTTTGGGAATCATAGCCAATCGACTCCAATAAGCATTCACTAAGGGAGACCGTTATGACATTTGATCCACAATTTATTATTGGAGACAGAGATGATGAGTCTAAAACAAAGCAGAAAAAATAAGAAGGCACACTATTACAAATGTTGGATGTGACAATGCATACTTAGCGTGTCTACTTCCATGATATCTTAAAGAATATGTAAACCCAACATTTCATATTCCTGATATGGGCATGTTTTAAAAAGTATCCTATTATCTTTATATTGCTTCCTTTGTGTGAAATATCTGGTGTTCCTATCAGTCCCTCTGCATTAACCAGCTTGAGGACCGCTGCACGACGATATACACCGACAAAATGGCACGGCTGGGCACAAGGGTACTCCCCTGGGCACAAGGGCGTACATGTACTTCCCCTTTAAGATCCGGTCCTCTTCTCTGTGACCGTCCCCGCGGGCACACTTAACCCCTACAGCGCCCCCTCCTGGTTTACTCCTTCACTGCCAGTGTCATTTTTACTGTAACCAGTGCATTTTTATATCACTGTTCGCTGTAAATATGACAATGGTTCCAAAATAGTGTCAAAAGTGTCCGATGTGTCCGCCATAATGTCGCAGCCACAATAAAAAATGCTGATTGCCGCCATTACTAGAAAAAAAAATATTAATAAAAATGCAATAAAACTTTCCCCTATTTGGTAGACACTATAAATTTTGCGCAAACCAATAAATAAACGCTTATTGCGATTTTTTTTACCAAACATATGTAGAATACGTATTGGCCTAAACTGAGGGAAACATTTTTTTTATATATATTTTCTGGGGATATTTATTATAGCAAAAAGTAAAAAATATTGAATTTTTTTTCAAAATTGTTGCTCTATTTTTGTTTATGGCGCAAAAACTAAAAACCGCAGAAGTGATCAAATACCACCAAAAAGGACGCCAATTTTGTTTGTTTTGTGCCGAATCTCAAAAAGTGGCCCGGTCATTGACCAGCAATATGGTCTGGGGCTTAAGTGGTTAAACTTGGACAGTTAGCCCTTGTTCACATTAGAGCGACTTGTTAAGCAATTTGACCCCCTATTGGCACTGTTTATATCAGTGCGACACCAACTTTGTGGTGCCGCATCGATTTGAAAAAGTAGCATCTGTCCTACTGATTTTGGGCGCAACTTGCATAGACATCTGTGCATGAAGCCACACAGATGTCTTTGAAGTTGCACTGACATGCAGCTTTGAAATTGTGCGATTTCAGATGAAGTCGCACGATTTCAATGCCACATTCAATGTGAACGAGTGCTAAAACCTAGAAGCCGATTAGTTCCTATGCACAGATGCACCAGATTCTTTGTTCACCAGTTTTAGCAAATCTTCTCCAGTGTCCAGTGTTCCAAAGCTAGAGGTCACTAAAACATTTTTCAGCTTTTAATGCAGCAGTTTGTTTCACAAGTGATAACAACATGTACAAGCTGAAAACAATTGAGCAAATAACAACAATAACAGTTATTATACCATATTTTAAGGTTTCTGGGACTTACTCTGACCACTGTAGAGTGTAGTATTACAGTCGCAAATGGCTTCCGAGCTGACATTTGTGCAAATCTTATCATTGGTACAAGCAGGGTTGCAGATAAGAGTGGCTGTAATAGGCGGAAAAAAAAAAAGTTGTCAAAAGTACTACAAGTTAAACTTCAGATTCCTACAGTTGATTCTACTGAAAAGGCATCCAAAAAGACAAAATAAATTCAATAACTCAAGTTACCTGTACAGCATTTGTCTGTTGGTGACCAGTAATAGCCTGTAGGGCAACAAATATTATTGGCCACTGTGGCACATTCAGTTGTCGGAACACAGGTTATAGCGGCGTCACTATTACATGCACATCCATTGGCTACTGTACAAGATCCACCACCACATGTAGGATCGCTACACAGGATTGTGTCTGCAGCAGTTAGTGGTTCTGTAAAGAATAATAAAAACAGCAGGAATGTACTACTTTAGAATCAATATTTACCACATAATAGTATTGTGCTATCCTCTGTATCACCTCTGATTTCTATAATTGTCATTGGTATAAGATGTAAGAGGAAATCTCCACAATGAAGACCCAGAAACTATTACAAATCTTGTAAACTTTCCTTAGTCTATAAAAAAAAACATTATTTTGTTTGCTTGATTTAGTCCTTAAAGAAATCCTAAAGTAAACAAATTGACTTTAAGGCTAGGTTCACACTGCTGCGAATTCAAAATCGCGGTAAAATTTTGCGGCTGCGGTTTTGCCGCGATTTTGCCGCGATTTCAGCCACGATTTAAGAGACATCTGTGCAGGGTTCAATGTAAATCGTGGCCCGAAATCGCAAAAAGTAGTACAGGAACTACTTTTTGAAATCGGTGCAGCGCCGCAGATGCGGCGTCGCACCGATTAGGACGGTGCCATTGCCGGCAAATGCCGCCGATTTGAGATGCGATTTGACATGTGAAATCGCATCTCAAATCGTACCAAATCGTACCCAGTGTGAACCTGGGCTAAAGTGGAGTTTTCATCCCAAAATGTTTTTTTCATTATTGTGCTCATTAGATTTAAAAAAGATAAAAAAATTTTTTTTTTTACTCATCTGGAAATGCCTGTTGCTATGCGGTCCCACAAAATCTGCCTTTGGAATCACCTAGGATTATGACATCATCTCCCTCTAATGCTCCTGGGAAATGTGTGTCATCATTTCCCAGGATGCAGTGCGCTACCCAATTATCACTCCCCATCCATGATTTCCAGGAAGTAAGTGCTTGTGGGCTTCACAATGCCCACAAGCAAAATGACAACGGTGTGGACATAGTTTTATAAACTATCTTTTTTGAATAACTATGCAGAGCGGCGGCGGATTGTAAAATAGTAAGTGACCGGATTTATATTATAAAAACGCATAATGAAAGGACATACATTTAAAAAATGCTAATTGTGGTTGAAACCCCGCTTTAAGGCTGGGTTCATACTGGTATCAGTGTGAATCGTTTTATTCTTAACCACTTCAGCCCGAGCCTGTTTTTCAGACTCGGTGTTTACAAGTTAAAAACAATTTTTTTGCTAGAAAATTACTTAGAACCCCCAAACATTATATATATTTTTTTGTAACACCCTAGAGAATAAAATGTAGGTCATTGCAATACTTTATGTCACACCGTATTTGCGCAGCGGTCTTACAAGAGCACTTTTTTTGAAAGAAATGTACTTTTTTGAATAAAAAAATAAGACAAATTGCGCCCGCTCGTGGAATGGCGTCAAACTTTTACGCTTAAAAATCTCCATAAGCGACGTTTAAAAAATTCTACAGGTTGCATGTTTTGAGTTACAGAGAAGGTCTAGGGCTAGAATAATTGCTCCCGCTCTAACTATGGCGGCGATACCTCACATGTGTGCTTTGAACACCGTTTTCATATGCTCACATACAGGGCCGCTGATAGGGCAGTACAACCAGCCCTGTTGTACCGGGCCCGCCCAGATCAGCTACACAGTGGGGCCCGGGCATCATGACAATTTGTTGCTGCATTTAAAAAAAAAAATTCTACACTTTTCCCCACTTCCACTTGCTTTACAGAGTGGGTATATTGTTTTCCTGGGCCTCATCTGGTCAACACAGGGCCCAGGAGAGGAGCACAGTGGTGGGACTATTTCTCTATTTTCGGGGTGCATGTACATCATGCCGCCCCACTATTCTATGAGTCCCAGCTGGCGGAGTGATACAGCGATTCTCCGTTCGGCTCCTGGCTGCTTCTCTCAAGAGATGTGAAGAAGTTGAGCGGCTGGAGATCAGGAGAGCAGGAGGAGATCGTGGCTGCACTGGACACAGTGAGTGGGGAATAGAGGAAAGAATACTATTATTTATCGCACAGCAGGTTACAATCATCACACAGGCAGCACATCAGGGTCTCTGTCATGGCTCTGTGTCACATTGCTTTTGGGTGCTGACTTTGGTTGGTTGTACTGTTACAGTCTGTTATATACAATACATCCATAAGTTAACTAATCCAGCACTCAACAGCCATGGGACATAGAGCCATGACAGAGCCATGATAAAGCCATGATAGAGCCCCTGCTTACTGTGCTGCCTGTGTGATAATTGTAACCTGATGATAAGAAACATGCTACTTTAAACGTCACTTGGGGGAGAAGTAAACGTGCAGCGGAGCTACATTTTTACTGCCCACCCCCAAACCAATCCACTTTAACTGCTTCCCATCATCACTGGATTGGAAGGTTGATATATCGGTCATCACTAAAGCAATGATCGAGATATCATTTTTTAGACCCATTGACTCTGCTTAAAGTAAAAGTAATCATAGTGGCTAAGAAGCCCCTGGATTACTTTTACGGGCAATGGAAGGGGGTCCCACCACAGCCTTTACTGCTTTTAAGATGTGACCAGTAGCATCCAGTTGCTGGGACACAGTGAGAGAGATGGATGTCGTTCCTCCCACCGTGTGACATCAGAAACCAGAAGTGACAAAGATTTTATCACTCCTGGTTTTGGTCTCACGTAAAGAAGCCATTACCGACTTGAACAAGCCTCTGGTCAAACTGGTCTTAGTTTGATCAGATGCTTTGGAGGCCAGAAGACAGATATGGGGTCTAAAAAAAAAACATCTCTCTCCATAAAGTGGACCTCTCATGGCCCATGCTATCACATGGAATATTGTCCATCCCTTGTGAAAGCAAAAATTACCAAACAAAATGTAAAGATACAGTGAAAGATATATATTTTTTTATTATTTGTAATAAATAAAATACAATTTAAAAGAAATGTCATGCTTACCAATTGCAAACATATGCATTGGCTCCACACACATATGTAAACAGCAACAAACCTGCATTTTGCTTCAAGTCGGGGTCAGGAGTGAGGTCGGGGGAGGTGGCAAGGGCGTGGTTGAAGTGGGGCCCTGTCAGGTAGGCTGTACGGGGCCCTATGATTTCTAACAGCGGCCCTGCTCGCGCAGGCGTTTGCTTCTACGTGCGAGCTCATCGGGACAGGCGCTTTTTTCTTTCTTATTTATTTTACTTTATTTTATTTATTTTTACACAATTAAAAAAAAAATGGGTCACTTTTATTCCTATTACAAGGAATGTAAATATTCCTTGTAATAGAAAAAAGCATGACAGATCCTCTTGAATAGGAGATCTGGGGTCAAAAAGACCTCCGATCTCATATTTAGACTAAAATGCAATAAAAAAAAATTGTCATTTGAAAAAATTACAAAGAAATGGCCCTTTAAGAGCAATGGGCAGAAGTGACGTTTTGACGTTGCTTACGCCCTGCTATGGTATGGAGACTGGTGGGGGCCATCTTGCCCTCACCCGTATCCATACCCAGCCACTGACAGGACCCGATCTCCTTACGCCATTACCAACAGCTCCGGTAAGCGGCGTAGGGTGCGGGAGAGTGGCGGTAAGGGGGCCCCTCTCCCACCGCCGAAAGTAGTGATCTTGCAGCGAATCCGCCACAGAGACCACCATTATCTTTTACCGGACTGCCGCCTGAACAGATGGATACCTCGGTTATGGCAGATAACCAAGATATCCCTCTTCATATTGCCGGCGTATATCGTCGTTGGGCGGTCGGTAAGTGGTTAATTCATTTTTTCAGTGTACCGCAATGCATGGTAATACACTACAATAAAAATTGTGAATGCACCTTTTTGGAGTGTTTTGGTGCATTAGGTAGCCTATTCAAATAAATGAGCTGGCTTTAGGATGGCCATACATTACACAATTTTCTTGTACAATTTTCCTTTAGATTTACCAAAACCATATAATATGAGGTCAAACCTAAATTTGTATTGTATTTGTATTGTAGGTCAACTTTAAATTTGTATGCAATCCGGCAGGCCCTTGCACTACATATTTGAAGGTAAATCTAAAAGAAATATAATAAGAAAATTGTATAATGTATGGTCAGCTTTACACAAGACATGTTAACATTATAAACCCAGTCTTGTTTATGTTTGTCTGTGAGGCCCCGTACACACGGCCGAGTTTCTCGGCAGAATTCAGCCAGAAACTCGATCGGAGCTGAATTCGGCGTGTGTACACTTTCGGCCGAGGAAGCAGACGAGTTCCTCGTCGAGCCAAATAGAGAACATGTTCTCTATTTCCTCGTTGTTCAATGAGGAAAGTTGGCTCGCCGAGATCCTCGGCGGCTTCACACAGAACTTGATGAGCAAAACGATGAGTTTTGCCCGTCGAGTTCCTCGAACGTGTGCACGGGGCCTGAGAGTCTGCCTAGTGGAACAGAAATTAAGGCTAATTTTCTGGGTAAGGATAAGTGTATATAGTGAATAGACTCATGTTTTATTTAACCATGCCTCTTTAGCCAACTGCTTAGTGCATCATGAATGAACCATAGCTTTTTTCTATTTGATGTGCCCAAGGGGGCTGCAGTCTGTATTATTACTACACATTGATTGCTTACTATCTAGTTTTACATTTTCCAACTAAGCATTTCTGTGTTCAGTTTAACATGTGATTCAGAATCAGAGATTAAACTCCCCTCCAGCATCAGCAAAAAAATAAAAAATGGCCGGAGACAACCCCTGGTGTGGCCAGTACAAAGGAAAGGTCATGTTTCTTTCATGTGTTAACACATACAGTATATATATAGTTTAATTATCGTTATGTCTGGTTATCTATATATCTATTGTGTATATAAAGCCATGGGACATATGGACCAAGAATACTTACGGTAGCATGTATTAGCATCTCCTAAAGGGAAGAAAAAAGGAACTTAAGATCAGTACAACATTTATACATCATGTTTTTATAAGCATTAACTGATATTGTAGCTGGTTAACAGTTTCTCTACATCTGACATTTTGTCCCAGCTCATAAACTATTAGGTGGACTATGTTTGTCTTGACTACTGCTATCATCATAAATTATTGCAACTATAAGTCCAAAGATACCAAGATAATGGGTTTTAGTGCTCCTTAAAAATAATTTATAGATTTGCCCAATTTAAAAAACATTGAATGTCCCATTTACCATGTATATTCTTTGACAACCAGAGGGGATTTTCTTTTTAAATCCTATGTAACACTACATATATACTGTGTATATATATATATATATATATATATATATATATATATATATATATATATACACACTTACTCTTTAGATAGTATGTTTAGATAAATGAAATCTACGATATTACTAAATGATAATATATATATGTATATATATATATATATATATATATATATATATATATACACACACATCTCAAAACATATTCAAATTATTAGATATAAATGTTCAGAAAATAACATTTGACGCTAGGGTCTAAACTTCATATAACAAAGGGTGAGTAAACTGTAGCCCTGCTTAGTTTAATTACCGTATTTATCGGTGTATAACACGCAACCTAACTTTAAGAGGGAAGTTTCACAGCCCCCTGCGTATAACACCCAGGCACAGTTTACCCTCTATTTTCAGGGTAAAAAAGTGAGTGTTATACGCCAATAAATACAGTATATATAAGTAGTCTGGTTTTGTATTTTTGGCATATTTCTAAAAGTAAAGTACCTTTGATAATTTGACTTTTTCCATACCTTTAGAAGTGATTTGCTTAGGATTAAAGCTGACCTACCAAGTATTGCACCTGTGCAGGGTGTGGTAGGGTGAGACTGAGACCAATACAGTGGTTTTGTATGGATCACTGCTCACCAAAAAAAGAAAAAAGGCATTGTGCTTGCTGACATCATCATATCAGTCTGTACTCCGGTGGATTGTTGCTTACCACTACAATGCAAAGCTACACTTTCTAATCTCTTTCAAATCCATTGCTTTGTGCTTTGTTGCTCTTTGTGTTTTTTTATTGTTCCATTTCACACATTGCATAATGCTCTCTTCTATTTTTGAACACAAAAATTATTATTATTATGTAAACTTGAGTTGTGAATTCAACTTGTATCCAATTTAGAAAAAAGTGTAATATTTGCTTATTTGAGCTGTAGAAATAATTTACTAGGTTTAACACAAACTATGTCAGCAATCTGAATTGATGCAATACTTCAAATTGCCACTGTTAATTATATAAACTTGATAAGACACAGGGCCTCAAAATCTAAAAACAATTCTAACGTCATATAACAGATTGAAGCAAACTATGGGTAAAGACCATACATGTTTCTGACAATATTCTCTTTTCAGTGTGTCTAGTAATAAAACAACCAACACATATTTCTAGCTGATTAACTAATTTTACAATTCATGCAATCCATTGAAACAAGTGCAAGGTGCTAAATCTATTAATAATAATTAAAATATATTCTATATAAAAAATGTAAAAACAGTCGTTAGAATGATTTAACTATATTTTTAATCAGTGGGGAAACTAAAGTTTTGATGGTCATATTTTCTGTTCTTAAATAATTATATTGCTTCTTTCAGGATGTTCCTAATTAACAAAAAGTTGACATATGTTTTCTACTTTACCCACCATATCCATGGCTGGGGTTCTATCATAGAATGATGGAAATATGACCATTGTCATGGAGGAGAAGATTGTGAACTTGTGTGTTGATATTGTTTTGATGTGAAGATGCATTGTCTGACAGTAACAGTTGTAAGTTGGCATGCAAGAATGAGTGTTTTTTCTGTCTTGCCCACAGAGCCAGGGGCTGGAGCAGTGGTCAGCACCAGGCTTTAGAGGGTGTAGTGGTGGCATGAAGAGTGACATTGATGTGCGGAGTGCTGAAACGCTCTTTGTATTCCAGCACCCTGCACTGAAAGAAGTTGGAACTGTTAGGTGAAATCACCTCTGCCCAACATCATAAGTAGAGTTCTATCTGAGGGGTAGAGGCTGCAGCACATGAGTGTGTGCTCAGTTAAGTAAACCACTGAACACCAATGCTGGGAATGTTATCATTGCAGCCTAAGCCTGACACTGACCACCAATGCTGTGGGCAAGACATTTCTTATTACAGCCTGAGCCTTTTACTGACTACCAATGTTGGGAGTTCCTATTACAAAACAATCCAAAAGGGGTTCCCTTCGAGCTATCCAGCAAACGTATAGCTGCCTTTAAACTAAGCTGACTTCAGATGAGCCTGCTGTCTTTTTTGCATCAGTTTAAAGTTAGGGACCACACTTTTTAGAGGTACCTTGATGTGGCTTCCACATCTGTCTGGAAATGTATCCAACTAAAATATACTGTCTTGTATATGACCCTGCCTATGTGCACTTTTCCTGTTGCTAGTTTTAAACAGATCAGAGGGGCTGCTATATTTTGCTTTTTTTGGGGTTTATTATTATAGCTTGAGCCTGCCACTGACCACCAATACTGTGGGGACGGGAAGAGAGTGGTCTTATTACAGCTTAAGCCTCCGTCTGAACACCAGTAGGGGGGAGTTTGACCACCAATGAAGGGGAGATTATTGAGGTCACTTACATCATTGCTGGGGGGGGGGGGTTATTACTAACTTTTCTAAGGCCCCATGGGTCTCATATTAAGGTTGTCTTGCTAAGGTGATAAATCACCTTAAGGTGACATCATCGCCTTGTTATAGTGATAAACTCATATCTCATGCCATCAATCAGTGAGGATGCATTTAGGATGAGCTTACCAGAGTTACTAAAACTGAGCTTAAAAAACATGCATAGGTACCGTGTGTCATTATTAATTTAACAACTTTTAAGTATCTTTATATACCTATGGTGCACCCATTCTGTGTATAAAATAAACATTACTCCTATTAATTATAATAAAAATAATAATAACATTTGTAGTATGGTATACAACTCTAAAATTCCAATACAAATATACCTATGAGATACATTTATTTTCATTACTTCAAGCATGTAAAGCAATGCAAATATGTATTAACTGAAGCTTTCATTACTTGATGGTGCACTCTGGCCACATACAAAGGCATGAAAATGGAGCCTGCAGCAAGTCAGCATCAACATTTTTCCGCTTTACAACAATGCACATGTGTACACCCAATGACATTGCCTGTTGATGCTTCTGTTTTAGCATTACATTGATGTGCAAGACATATTTAGCATAGCTTGCTACACCATATTTTTAGGTCAATCAGTTATACCAAGAACCACACTAATTCTACTGAATGTAACCTAAATAAATAGTTTAGTATAAATTATTAGCTATCCGATATAGAGATCTCAACAACTAGCTCAAATCCAATCCCTAATTAGTTAGCTAGAGTGATGTTCAAATCCTTCATATGAAGTCTGGTATCCTCTGATTGTTGAGGAACAGCAAATCAGCGGCTGATATAACATGCTGGAAAATGTAGTTCATCAACAGCTGAAGGACTGCAATCATCTAGCTAATGTGCAGAATTATATGAGATAACAAAGTGTTTGAAAAAGCATACCTTTCTGCAGAAGAGCGGCTACAAGCAATAAGACATGTAGGACAAGCATGTTGGCTGTTGTCTCTTATGGTGGGACACTCTTAGGACAACAGTTCTAGTGAAGTAGAACATGCCTTAATATTGTGACAATATATAGTGTCATGTGGGAGGGAATTTCAATTCAATACATGTACTGATTGACATCTAAATAGAGTGGATTTCTAAGGAGAAAAGGACACTTTAAAAATAGGAGTGGTGTGTTTTGTTAGTGTATAATAACATGTACGTCAAAATTCATTCAAAGGAAGTGTATGGAGCGATGAGGTAACATAGGGGTCAAAAATGTTAAGTTGAAGTATCCTTCATTCAACAAATGGATATTCTGATATGTCACTTAAAATAAAGAAGTTGAAAATAAAGTCATATATACGGCTTTATGTGGCTTCCAGTAATATAATTATTACTAATAAATTGACTGTAATTTCTCCTGGATGAATTCAAACATTGATATTCCTCTGGAAAAAAAATGCAATCAATGTCTAAATAGCAAGTGTGCAAATTTAGTAAAATCCTAATTTATTCAATTCAACTTATTCAGCTCTACCAACTATTTTTCAAATCAAAATAAGATGGGTATTATTTTGTTTTAACGTGTGGAAATACAGTACTAGCTTTTTTTTTTTTTTAACCAAAGGTTTTAAGCTGATTTTGGCAAGACACCTAGGCCTTACCTATCTTTTCTGTCATCAGTGAGGTGTCACAAATTCTGTTACACACAGAATATATGTGTTTTGTTAGTAAATGTTTCTACATACATTATGTGTAATTTAACAAATGAGCTGCAGAACAACTGTGTCCTATATTATAATACATATTTACCAGATATCAGATGGGGGGATCTGCAGCCTACATTTTAGGGATTATTTTACTAGCTTGGATAAGCTTCAAAATGTCTTTAACAATTTAGAACAAGTCCAGTTGAATGTGGCTAACTACTGTTATGCCACGTACACACGATCGGTCCATCCGATGAGATCGGTCTAATGGACCGTTTTCATCGGTTAACCGATGAAGCTGACTGATGGTCAGTCGTGCCTACACACCATTGGTTAAAAAAACGATTGTGTCAGAACGCGGTGACGTAAAACACAACGACGTGCTGAAAAAAAATGAAGTTCAATGCTTCAATGCATGCAACGACTTGATTCTAAGCATGCGTGGATTTTTAACCGATGGTTGTGCCTACTAACGATCGGTTTTTTTTTCTATCGGTTAGGTATCCATTGGTTAAATTTAAAACAAGATTGCTTTTTTTTAACCTATGGATAAATAACCGATGGGGCCCACACACGATCGGTTTGGTGCGATGAAAACGGTCCATCAGACCGTTCTCATCGGTTTGACCGATCGTGTGTACGCGGCATTAGCCTTTTTTTGGATAGATTTCCTCTGACTTACTGTTGTGCCAATGGGACATAAAGTAATGTAAAATTGATAAATGAGACACAAAGAACAAAATGTGTTTTCAGCCATTCCTAATCCAAAACTAAAAATAAGAAGAGGTCTTAACATGCACTTTAACGTCCAGACAATTAGTAGATTCAGGAGAGGTCAGTGATGATGGTCTACATATTTTACTCAGTATGGTCCATACAGATTAGTGAAAAACAGGCAATGGGTACACCTGCTTTAAGCAATATGTTCTATCTATGAATATTCAGAGTAGGATAGAATACACCAAAAATCATTAGTGGAATTGTGGCTGAATGCAGAAATGATTTCAAAGACTGATGGTTTAGAGCAATCAAAATAAAAAAGAAAGCATTTTTAAAGAAAAATGTAATGAGATATGAATTGGATTTGGACATTTTATAGTGCTTATATTTTTGGCTGAGGCCAGGTTTCCTTAAAAGACAATATGCCCCGAGCAGAGAATAATCCACAGAACAATTAGTAAAGAGAAAAAGAAAAAAAATCACCTCAAGCAGTAGACTGAGGGAAGTACTGTCTAAATACCTGTTGAACAACCAGATAAAACAATAGCCTTCAGCACGAATAGGGCATATTTATAGATAGCATCTTACTTTACATATTGAAACACTTCACTAGTGATAATTATTTTTTCGTCAAACAATTTTTATTTTTTATTTTAATACTGTAACAAAGGATGATTGAGTCAGGAGAGTTCAAAACCCACCTGGATTGCTTTTTTAAATTTACAGTATTTTTTTATATTTTACATGTAATGTAATTACAAATGTATTTTACATTTATTTAGCTTTGTAAATAAAAGGTATCACTTTGAACGTCATGTCACGCTCATGGGAAATTGCATAGCTTTACTTTATTCACTAAGCTCAGTAAACAATCTCTATTCTTTAAGTAAACCTAGCCCATTAATTATCCAGAATATTTGCAAATATATCTCTGATCTACAAAGAATTCTGTTTTAGCCAGATAATTATGATGCATGAACTATTGACCTTTTATATCTGAAAGATTATGTATGTATATCAGTCATCACTAACTGTGATGTTACAGTTCCAAAAGACGCTAAAAACACAAACACAAAAAGCAAAATGCAGTAGTAAGATAATACTTCAAGGGAGGTTTCTTTTTCAAATTTCCACAATCCAAACCATTACATTAAGCCAGGTTATGGGTACTTTAAATTTCCAACAAAATACAGTACAGACCAAAAGTTTGGACACACCTTCTCGATCAAAGAGTTTTCTTTATTTTCATGACTATGAAAATTGTAGATTCACACTGAAGGCATCAAAACTATGAATTAACACATGTGGAATTATACATAACAAAAAAGTGTGAAACAACTGAAAATATATTTCATATTCTAGGTTCTTCAAAGTAGCCACCTTTTGCAGCAGACACATCTCTAGAACTGTTAAGAGGAGACTGTGTGAATCAGGCCTTCATGGTAGAATATCTGCTAGGAAACCACTGCTAAAGAAAGGCAACAAGCAGAAGAGACTTGTTTGGGCTAAAGAACACAAGGAATGGACATTAGACCAGTGGAAATCTGTGCTTTGGTCTGATGAGTCCAAACTTGAGATCTTTGGTTCCAACCCCTGTGTCTTTGTGAAGGTGAACGAATGGACTCTACATGCCTGGTTCCCACCATGAAGCATGGAGGAAGAGGTGTGATGGTGTGGGGGTGCTTTGCTGGTGACACTGTTGGGGATTTAATCAAAATTGAAGGCATACTGAACCAGCATGGCTACCACAACATCTTGCAGCGGCATGCTATTCCATCCGGTTTGCGTTTAGTTGGACCATCATTTATTTTTCAACAGGACAATGACCCCAA
Source organism: Rana temporaria (assembly GCF_905171775.1). Classification (NCBI taxonomy): domain Eukaryota; kingdom Metazoa; phylum Chordata; class Amphibia; order Anura; family Ranidae; genus Rana; species Rana temporaria. The sequence continues at coordinate 383,206,246 of NC_053490.1, forward strand.
TTACACCTCCAGGCTGTGTAAGGGCTATTTGACCAAGAAGGAGAGTGATGGGGTGCTGCGCCAGGTGACTACCTCTTGAAGCTCCTCAAGAGTGTGCCAAGCAGTAATCAAAGCAAAAGGTGGCTACTTTGAAGAACCTAGAATATGAAATATATTTTATTTAGTTTTATATTTAGTTTTGATGCCTTCAGTGTGAATCTACAATTTTCATAGTCATGAAAATAAAGAAAACTCTTTGATTGAGAAGGTGTGTCCAAACTTTTGGTCTGTACTGTAGGTGATCTGCTTACAAAATTATTTTTGGTGTATTTTATCTTACTCTAGAACATATTGCTCAGAGAAGGTGCACCCACAGCCAACCCTGTCAGAAGCTATATTTCTATATTGGTAATTTCCCTGTTGCTATCTGAAATTCTAACCTACAGTTTATCCAATTTTTACCTTGTGGGAAACCAGAGTAGCGGATTCAACACATGTATGGGATAGAAGAGCGAATCAGACAGTTATTTGTGAACCTTGAAATGAAAGGAACAAAGGGGGCACCAGCTTGGCACATTAACTTTGTGACAATTTACAAAAGATCTGACACGTTTCGAGGAGTGCCCCCTCTTCCTCAGAGCTCTGAGGAAGAGGGGACACCCCTCAAAGTGTTTTAGCTCTTTTGGACTTTTCATCTGACTATTGGCACTTGTTAGACCATGTGTAGTAGGGTTAATCCGTGCTATCCTCAAGGAAACGGGGTGTGTAATAGTGCAACAAAGTGCAAAACAATGCCACCACGTGAAAGAATTAAATATATATGTGGATAATACTTGTCCCCACTGGGACAAAATTCCAAATATGACAAAAAATATATATATGACAAAGACAAGGTGCTGCAATTATAGAAATAGTTTGAATAGTAAACTGGAAGTAAATGTAATAAAGTGAAAATAATGCGCAACCTAAAAAATCACATAAACAAGCGACTATAAAAGTGTATATGTATATAAACTTAAAAAAACATATGAGAATTAATGTGAATATAAACACAATGCCACTCATACACAAGTGATGAAAGCAAGCAGCAATATAAGTGAATGAAAACTGCCGCACACTTTCAGCAATAATCCTGAGTGATCACTTAAAGTCCAACAGAAAAGCAATAAAAAAAGCAACTTTGAAGTCCAAAAAAGAAGCAAAGAAACGCAAAAAAAACGCAAGGATTCAATTAAAAACAGGAGCAGGGATACAAATCTTCAGTTTTGTGCTTCCATCAGGTAAAGGTAGATAAATTGTCCGCTTACCGATCTCTATTACGGAGATCAAAATGGCTCAGCACACCGGGTGTCATGGATCTGCCACTTAAGGGTTAATGGTGCAGACTGATTTCAGTGATTAACAGCAGGCTGCCCTATTTAAACACCTCAGCAGCACAGTGTCTTTGCTGCCTGATCTGCAGTTCTGACGTGGATCCTATCTGAGACCTGTTTGCTATCTGAAACCTGATTTGAACACTGAACTTGGCTTGTTTTGACTACTCTACCTGAAACCTGATTTGAACACCGAACCCGGCTTGCCTGACTCCTCTCATCTCTCCTATCCTGACCCGGCTCCGTTTGACCATCCGCCTGCTTGACTTCACTGCTGCCAGATCCACCTGCTTGTTTACCAACTATTCTTCAGTCATCTTTCTGCACGATCACCTGTTATGACCCGGCTTGTTTGACCCTGCTTTCCCGGTATACCTGAACTGTTACTAACTTGTGCCGCTGTAGTCGCAGCTTCTGTGCGGGTCGCTGACCCATCCTCCGCTGTACGTTCAGCATCTACTTGCCAGAGGTATTCGTCCACCTGCTTCTACACATCACCACCCAGCACTCCTACCCCTCTGTGCTCCGAGCCCGCTGTCCCATATCCAGTGGCTCGCGAACCAGAGTCGTAAGAGAGGCTACCCTGCATCAGACTCTGGAAACCAGGTACATAACAGTATCAGGCAGCCATGACAGAGTCTGCAGGCGTAGTTCCGGCTATGGAAGAGGTGTGTAAACACTTAGCATCACTTACCCAGGCCGTTAAAAACCTACAAGATGGCTACCTGAGATTGGAGGGGCAGGTTCAGAACTTATCAGCTTCTGGGGACGCAACTTCAGCATCCACCGCTAGATCATCGTAATCTGCGGGTCCATCAGTTTTAATGTTGCCACCTGAACCCAGGGTTCCCATGCCCGAACGATTCTCCGGGGATCGAACCAAGTTCCGGGACTTCCGAAACGCATGTCAGTTATACTTTGCTTTGCAACCCCGAACCTTTGCTTTGGAAGCCACTAAAGTGGGATTTGTCGTTTCCCTACTCCAAGGGGAACCCCAAAATTGGGCACATCGCTTGTTAGAGGAGAACGGTGTCCAGACAGAGACTTTGCTAAACTTCTTCCAGACTATGGCACAGCTCTACGACGACCCGCAAAGGACTGCTACTGCTGAAGCTGCTTTACTCGCTCTCCAACAGGGGCGTAGAGCAGTGGAGCACTATGTTACTGATTTCCGCCGCTGGAGTGCGGACACCCAGTGGAATAGCGCAGCCTTGCGCCACCAATTTCGCTTAGGTCTGTCTGAAGCCTTAAAGGATGAATTGGCCCACATTGGGGTACCTGACACCCTGGATGATCTGATTGACAAAGCCGTTCAGATCGACCGACGACTAAGGGAACGCCGAGCGGAACGATCCTCTCAACAGAGTCGCCCAGTCTGGGTCACCACCCGGGCTCCCTTGCCTCCTTCTCGTTTTCCACCACCTGTTTCTTCCAATTCTGCTGGTCCACCCATGGATACTTCAGAACCCATGCAAATAGGCGTGATGCGACCCACCTTGCCACCTGAAGAACGCACACGCCGCCGTCAGCTAAACCTGTGTCTATATTGCGGTGAGGCCGGTCACTACGTACACAATTGTCCCGTCAAAATACGGAAGTTCCGTTCTTCAGTTCCTGGTAACATCTCTGCTATTACTACCAACCCCAACCATCTTTCTCTCTTCCTTTCCTTACAGCTTCCGGGAAAGACGGTGTCGGTCAACGCTATCGTTGATTCAGGGGCATGCAGTTGTTTAATCGATTCCTCATTTGCCGATCTGCATAACATTCCCGTCCGCACAAAGGACTTTAGACTTTCCGTTTTTTTGGCTGATGGCTCACACATCAAGTCTGGGCAAGTGACCCATGAGACCCTTCCTTTACCTGCTATTACTTCATCCAATCATAAGGAACTTTTAATTTTGGACGTCATTTCATCTCCTTTGTTTCCAGTAATCCTGGGTATACCCTGGCTTCAGGTACACAATCCTCAAATTGACTGGACATCTAAAAATCTTTCGTTCCCATCTCATTACTGTCAGGAACACTGTTTTCCCGAACGTCCCAAACCATCTTCTGCCCTGCTGTGCTTAAACACTGACCCAAGTTTGATTCAATCCATCCCCAAACCCTACCATGGATTTCTGGATGTCTTCAGTAAGAAAGGGGCAGATTCCCTTCCACCTCATCGGCCGTACGATTGTCCGATTGATCTTCTTCCAGGGGCCGAGATCCCTTTCGGACGAATTTTCCCACTTTCTGAAAAAGAACAAGACGCGTTAAAAATCTACCTTGACGAGAATTTGGAAAAGGGATTTATCTGCCCGTCCACTTCACCAGCAGGTGCCGGAATATTTTTCGTCACAAAGAAGGACCAAACTCTCCGTCCCTGTATTGACTACCGGGAACTCAACAAAGTCACCGTGAAAAATCGTTACCCTCTACCTTTAATACCTGAACTTTTCCAAAAATTAAGATTTGCCGTTATCTTTACAAAATTAGACCTAAGGGGAGCGTATAATTTAATACGTATCAAGGATGGACATGAGTGGAAAACAGCATTCCGTACCCGCTATGGCCATTACGAATATTTGGTCATGCCCTTCGGGCTATGTAACGCGCCCGCTACTTTTCAGCACTTCGTCAACGACGTATTCCGAGATTTTTTGGACATTTTTGTAATCGTGTATCTAGATGACATACTGATTTTCTCCCGTTCCTTGGAGGAGCACCGAGGACATGTCTGTAAGGTTCTGGATCGCCTCCGTCAGCACAGTTTATATGCGAAAGCTGAAAAATGCGAGTTTGAACAGCAAACCATCCAATTCTTAGGCCTGGTAATTTCCCCTACAGGAATTGAGATGGATCAAAAGAAGGTATCTGCAATCTTAGACTGGCCAACACCCTTGGATAAAAAAGGGGTGCAGCGTTTCATTGGATTCGCAAACTTCTATAGAAAATTTATTAGAGGGTTTTCGGCTATTGTGGCCCCTATCACACAACTCACGAAACAAAATCTTCGTTTCTGTTGGAACCCTGAAGCGCAGAAGGCCTTTGACATTTTAAAAAGACTCTTTACTTCAGCTCCGATCCTTAGACATCCCAATCCAACGTTACCTTTCCTTCTTGAGGTCGATGCCTCCGAAGTTGCGGTAGGAGCCGTTCTCTCTCAGCACTTGGGGGACAAAGATTTAATACACCCAGTGGGATTCTTCTCTCGAAAGCTTTCCCCCACAGAAAAGAACTATGATGTAGGAGATCGAGAACTACTGGCCATTAAGACAGCTCTAGAGGAATGGAGATATCTATTGGAGGGCGCCATTCATCCTGTACTGATCTACACAGATCATAAGAATTTGGAGTATTTGAAATCTGCCAGACGTCTTAAACCTCGACAAGCCCGTTGGGCTCATTTCTTTTCTCGTTTTTGTTTCCATATTACCTTCCGACCAGGATCCAAAAACATTAAACCGGATGCATTATCCCGAATGTACGATAACCCAAAGGATACTTCTATTCCCGATACCATCCTGTCGGATGGCAACTTCCTGCTCCTACACACTGACCTAATCTCCATGATCCGAGGAGCATCTTCCGATTCGTCCAAACCCTCTAATGTCTCACTAACTTCCAGAAACGGGCTGTTTTGGAGAGGAAGTCAGGTTTTTGTCCCAGAAAACATTAGAGTGGAAGTCTTGAAACTTCTTCATGATCACCCACTTGCAGGTCACTTTGGAGTTAATAAGACTCTTGAATTGGTACGACGCACCTTCTGGTGGCCCAATTTGGAGGAATTTTGCAAGTCTTACATCAGTTCTTGTCCGATATGCAACATAAATAAAACACCCCGAAAACTAGCCTGGGGTTTACTAAAACCCTTACCAGTACCTAACCGACCATGGGAGATGATCGCAATGGATTTTATTGTTGAACTTCCTCGTTCCGAGGGATGTACCGCAATTTTTGTTGTCGTGGACGTTTTACTAAAATGGCTCATTTCCTGCCTTTAAAAAACACACCTTCTGCTGCAGAAACGGCCCGCGTGTTTATCAAGGAAATCATTAGACTACATGGGGTACCTTCCAACATCGTTTCGGACAGGGGAGTCCAATTTACTTCTCGTTTCTGGAGAGCCCTCTGTGAAACACTACAGATTCAACTTTCCTTGTCCTCAGCCTACCACCCCCAGTCTAATGGGCAAACAGAGAGGACGAATCAAACCCTGGAACAATATATTAGGTGTTTCACAGCCTTCTCTCAAGACGACTGGGTCTCTCTGCTGCCTTTGGCAGAATTTGCATATAATAACACCAATCACTCAGCTACTGGGCAATCCCCTTTTTTCTCTAATTATGGCTTTAATTTAACATTTTTACCAGATTTCTTTTCAGAGTCAGCAGTTCCAGCTGTGCAGAGTACTATGGACTTTCTCCAACGCAACAATCAGTTATTGCACGACGCAGTAACTAAAGCCCAGGCCGATAGCAAGAGATTTTTTGACAAGAAAAGAAGGGGTGACTTGGACCTGAAACCAGACGATCAGGTATGGCTGTCTACAAGTAATCTCAAATTACCTTGCCCATCCAAAAAGTTGGCACCTAGGTTTTTGGGTCCATTTTCAGTTAAAAGAAAAATCAACTTAGCTTCTTACGAACTGTTTTTGCCTGACTCATTGAAAATTCACCCTGTGTTCCACGTTTCTCTACTCAAGCCTGCAGTGGCCGATCCTTTTCTCAACAGAGGATCCAGACCTCCCGAACCCATCCAGGTTGACGGTTGGGAAGAATACGTGGTGGAAGCTATCTTGGACTGTAGGAAGCGACAAGGCCAGAATCAATTCCTAGTCAAATGGAAGGGGTACGGCCCAGAGGATAATTCTTGGGAGCCAGAAGGTAATATACATGCCAAGAGATTGTTACGTGCTTTTTTCCTTGCTCATCCTGACAAAGAAGCCTGACTGGGCATCCGGAGGCTGCCCCTTGGGGGGGGGCAATGTCATGGATCTGCCACTTAAGGGTTAATGGTGCAGACTGATTTCAGTGATTAACAGCAGGCTGCCCTATTTAAACACCTCAGCAGCACAGTGTCTTTGCTGCCTGATCTGCAGTTCTGACGTGGATCCTATCTGAGACCTGTTTGCTATCTGAAACCTGATTTGAACACTGAACTTGGCTTGTTTTGACTACTCTACCTGAAACCTGATTTGAACACCGAACCCGGCTTGTCTGACTCCTCTCATCTCTCCTATCCTGACCCGGCTCCGTTTGACCATCCGCCTGCTTGACTTCACTGCTGCCAGATCCACCTGCTTGTTTACCAACTATTCTTCAGTCATCTTTCTGCACGATCACCTGTTATGACCCGGCTTGTTTGACCCTGCTTTCCCGGTATACCTGAACTGTTACTAACTTGTGCCGCTGTAGTCGCAGCTTCTGTGCGGGTCGCTGACCCATCCTCCGCTGTACGTTCAGCATCTACTTGCCAGAGGTATTCGTCCACCTGCTTCTACACATCACCACCCGGCACTCCTACCCCTCTGTGCTCCGAGCCCGCTGTCCCATATCCAGTGGCTCGCGAACCAGAGTCGTAAGAGAGGCTACCCTGCATCAGACTCTGGAAACCAGGTACGTAACACCGGGGTTGGTTCACCAGGCTTCGGACATGGAAGTTGATCCACAGCAGAAAATCCTTCCTTAGCAAACTTTTTCACCTCTCCATGGGATACCAAGCAACCCTTTGTATCAGCTGGATCTTTATCCCAGGACACATACACTATCTCCTCCCGGGATAGTGATAGGTAAAGGCATTCAATGAGCAGGTTTGGGCATATTATAAATGAAAAGAAGAGGAAAACTTCATGGTGCAGTATATCAAAAAGGTACCCTTTATTAAAATAAATGGGTTACTGACATCCAAATAAAACAAATAAATAACAGACTACCAGCGGCCGCTCACGCCAAACCAACTGGAGTGTGATGACGTCAGAGTCCTCTGGGAAAGGAGGCTGAGGCTCAGACGTCACTCACCACATTAAATACCATTGCAGGAGAGATGACACCGGAACCAAACAAGGGAAATTGCTTGTCCCCTGCCATCCATTACATAGAAAGAAAGTAAATACATGAGCGGCATCTTGGTATACCATAAGGAGGCAACCGAGCGGCTGACATAAATACTTTAATTCACTCCATCATAAACGTTGGTTTGTGAGTGTCAAACAAAAACAATGTACATAGATATTAAAAAAGGAAAAAAGACAAACCAAACCAAAAAGACACATTGCATGTAACAACTAAATTTAACAACATAAGATGTCAGTTTAGCTTTTCCTCTAATAGGAACCCTGTGTAACCCCCAGGTGTTGGTTCAAAAAACAAGCTCCCCAAGGGTGCATGTTATTTGTCAGCACAACTCATACTATACAAAAAACATTAGAACAAAATTAAAGAATTCATAAAACATATTCATTACACTTAATATCCAATCACTGAAAATTATATATTTATATGTAATCAATAGCAAACACATTTGGATACTCCCCTTATTGCGATTGTAGTTAACTCTTCGTTCCCTAAACAAGAATGAATGAATAGGGCATACCGACAAAGGGGAGATACCAATAGCAAGTAGGACATATATATAAAAAATATATTAATAAATTCAAAAATGAATTAATTAAAATTAATAATTAGATAATAAACGGTTTAGGCAGAAATTATATATCTAACTGTTATCGATATAGCAGTTGATATCCCACTCGATGTTGAGGCCCCACTGGCTATAACATTTCATATCAAAAATCCATGGAGTCTCTCTACGTGAGATGTGACGTTTAAGGTCACTTCCTCTCCAGTGTGGAGTATATTTTTCAATACCTATAACTTTCAGAACTGATGGATCACGATTATGATGTTGACGAAAATGCAATGAAACACTGTGTTTAACCTCCCTGGCGGTATGATTCTTTCAGAAAAAACATGCTAAAAGCGGTACCATTATTTGCAAGGAAATTTGGCGTTTTATATTGTAGGTCTGTAATTTTTAGAAATAACTCACTTAAATCTGACCAAACAAGATTCTAATAGGCATCCCGTGTATTACATTTTTTTAAAAACAAAATGATAAATTATAATATAATAAATAATTATAAATAATTATAACAAATAATAATATAATTATAATAAAAATTATTCAATAATGTAATCAAATCAAAATCACTGAAATTTGCTCAGTTGCAGAATTGTCGCTGTCATTACTTTTATTTTTTTATGACGAATTTCCCCACAAATCGCTATCGCACAATTCTGCAAGTGATTATAATTTATTATCGCTGTTTTTTAGCTGATCTAAAACTATTTTTGACATAAAGGGACACTTTTGGTTGCTATGGACAATCTACAGTTTGCAGGGAGAAAAAAAGGTTTTTATTATATAAAATGACATGCAGGACACTGGGCAGACCACTAGGGACAGGGGGGGTGTGTTTTTTTTACATACAGTACTGTAATCTATAAGATTACAGTATACTGTGTGTATAGTGTTTGTTTACCTTTTTGAATTTGGCGCCGTTCTCCGTCCCCGTGCGTCGTAACGTCGCAGGGAACGGAGATCGGCGTCACACGGAGGCACTATGTGAATCGAGCGAGGTCCCGCTCGCTCACACAGTGCGGTGGCATCGCTGGATCCAGGACAAGGTAAGTAAACCATGCCTGTGGATCTAGCGAGGCAAGCCCGTGACTGACACGGGGTTACCGATAGTAGCAAGAAAATCTAACCCCGTGTCAGTCTCGGGAAGACCGCCAGGGAGGTTAATAAAACCCCTACGTATATTAGATAGATGTTCTCCTATTCTGATTTTCAAAGCACGGGTGGTCCTCCCTATGTAGTGAAGACCTCAAGGACAGACTAGCAAATATATCACCCCAATAGTACTGCAAGTGATAAAATCTGCTGTTTGATATTCTGTCGAAGTAGAATGCAAAGTGAAAGTGGAGGTTTTCATAGTTTGAGATGACGCACAAACCTTTTAGGTGCCCAAACATGTGAGTTTTCAGGGGTGGATCGACCACACTCGGTGCCACCAAATCTTTAAGATTTTGGTTCCTCCTAAATAAGATCTTGGGACAATCAGGCAGTGCAGGTCCCAAGATCTTATCACATTTGAGAACAGGCCAATGCTTGCGTATGATTTTTGTTACCCACCAAAAGTGGGATGAAAAAGTGGTCAAAAAGGACCATTGTAAATCAGTTGTTGCACTGTTCTTATCTTTATTGTTGGGCACCAATAGGGTCTGTCGATCTAGGGAGGCTACTGCTTGTAGCTCTTTATCCAGCATGGATAACTTATATTCTTTCTCTAGGAAACGATTTTTTAGAATTGTAGCTTGTGATTCAAAATCTTCAAAATGTGAGCAGTTACACCTCATCCGTTGGAATTGCCCTTTGGGAATGGCCTTGAGCCAATTCGGATGGTGTCCACTGTCAATAGGGATATACCCATTTCTGTCTGTATTTTTGAAAAATGTTTTAGACAAAAGGGCACCCTGTTCCTTGAAAATAACTAAATCTAAAAAGCTGACAGAGGTCTTACTATATTCGTATTTTCGTATTTACATGTAAATGTAATACCCCACTCATTATTGTTCAAAGAAGTCATAAATTCACATAGAGACCCCACATCCCCTTTCCATAAAAAGAAGGCGTCGTCAATGTACCAACGCCATAAAAGAAGGCGGCTCTCTACCAAAGAAAAAAGTCTGTCATTTTCCCATAGAACCATGAAAAGGCCAGCAAGGCTGAGGGCAAATGTGGCCCCCATCGCCACACCGGTACTTTGCAGGTAAAACTGTCCATTATAGAAAAAATAATTGTGTTCCATGGCAAAACAAAGTAACTTTAAAACAAATTCCAAAGTGGATGTTTTTAATGACAACTCTTTTCTTTTCTTATCGATAACAGTTAGATATATAATTTCTTACTAAACCGTTTATTATCTAATTATTAATTTTGATTAACTAATTTTTCTAAATGTATTAATATATTTTTTATATATATGTCCTACTTGCTATTGGTATCTCCCCTTTGTCGGTATGCCCTATTCCAGTGATGGTGAACGCGTGGCACGCGTGCCGCTCCTGACACGGCAAGCCGTTTCGGTGGGCACGCCGTGAGACTGTAGAAATGTCATCGAAAAAATAATGAAATCGTACACCGCACCTACAATCTACATTTCCCACACTTCTCTGTGCTAGCGGTGACGTGCCTGAGTGGGCGTGAACCAACCCCGGTGTGCTGAGCCCTTTTGATCTCCGTAATAGAGAGCGGCCAATTTATCTACCTTTACCTGATGGAAGCACAAAACTGAAGATTTGTATCCCTGCTCCTGTGTTTGATTGAATCCTTGCATTTTTTTTGCTTTTCTTTGCTTCTATTTTGGACTTCAAAGTTGCTTTTTATTGCTTTTCTGTTGGACTTTAAGTGATCACTCAGGATTATTGCTGAAAGTGTGCGGCAGTTTTCATTCACTTATATTGCTGCTTGCTTTCATCACTTGTGTATGAGCGGCATTGTGTTTATATTCACATTAATTCTCATATGTTTTTTTAAGTTTATATACATATACATATACATATACATATACACTTTTATAGTCGCTTGTTTATGCGATTTTTTAGGTTGCGCATTAGTTTCACTTTATTTCACTTGTTAAACCATGCTGGGGTTGAGCACTAGGTGGACTGTGTTTTTCTTGATATATGAATTTGTTTGTGAGTATATTTTTTTTACGCTTTTTTAACAATAAATTGTCACAAAGGTAATGTGCCAGGCTGGTGAGCCATCTGTTCCTTTCTTTATAGAGTTCCACTTGGGTTTCCCTGACCTGTTGTGAGTGGCAGTACAGCCAATCTGGAGGTTGAACCAGTGGAGATACACGACCACATCCAGCTGCACATTGTTCTCAAGCGCAAAAGATTTGGTTCTCTTTCTAGTCTACTTCCTTTGTGAATTTTGGTAGTGCCCAGGCAGGAAGAGGGCTTCTTCTGTTATTCCTAATCATTCTTGGTATATGTTTTTTGTTATTTTGTCACTTTTATCAACTTTTTTCGTTTGGCATCCAGTGCAATTAATTCACACCTGCTTGTCCTGATGTGTATTAAAGTGTATTAATTAAAAATAAGTGGGCTAATTTAATGTCAAACTTCAAAAAAAAAAAATCGAAAAAGCTATAAAAAAATGCATTGCCTTGACCATAACTAAATAAACATATGCAAAATATTTCATAAACAACATGTGAGTATACATGATTAATGAACACAAACACCCTGTGAGAAAAGAAAAATGTCTTTCAGCCCTGGTTCACACTGGGTACGATTTGGAACGATTTGAGATGCGATTTGACATGTCAAATCGCATCTCAAATCGGTGGCAATTGTCGGCAATGGCACTGTCCTAATCAGTGCGACGCCGCATCTGCGATTTCAAAAAGTAGTTCCTGTACTACTTTTTGCGATTTCGGGCCGCGATTTACATTAAATTGCGGCCAAAATCGCAGCCGCAAAATCGCGGTAAAATCGCGCATTTTACAGCGATTTTGAATTCGCAGCAGTGTGAACCTAGGCTCAAGGAAGGAGCAGGCTGGTGCTGACCGCCGCCGTATTTGTTTTTATGCTGACCTTAAGCTGCCTATTTGTAAGTGTATACTTAATTTTTTAATAAATGTTCTTCGCTCCACACATACTCAACGTACTGGTACCAGATTTCTAAGCATTGGCTACTTTGGAGTCAGTACCATCATCACCTGTGAATCAGATATTTTCCCCAGCCTGACCGATGAGTTCCTTGGAATTTAAACAAGCGTATGTGAGCTCTATTATCTGAGATCCCCTATTTCTGAATTGGGTGTTGATATTGCTAACTCTTCTCATAAGAGTTTGTTTTTTGGACTTATGTATGGACACTTTTTCCTTGAAAGACATTTTTCTTTTCTCAGGCCTCGTACACACGACTGGGTTTCTCGGCAAAAACCAGCAAGAAAACTGATTCTTTTTGCTGGTGGGTTTCTCGTCGGGAAACAGGCCGACAAGAATCTCGTCGAGATTCTTGTTGGCCTGTTTCCCGACGAGAAACCCGAGCATGTGTATACTTAGCTGTCGCCGTGGAAACCCGCGCATGCTTGAAATGACTTTGATGCATGGTAGGGTGAAGCAAGATGGTGGCGACGGCATTGAATGTGACGAGCGCATGCTCGTCATACGCAATGACGTCACTGCGTTCTTTCCTTTTAAGAGAAATGCGGTTCTTTTGAAATGACAGTCAGTACACTCTAGCGGCAAGAGTTTCTTGCCAAGAATCTCGTCAGGGAAAACGACAGGTTTTTCCTGACGAGATTCTGAAATATTTGGTATAAGTTTATTTATGTGGGGCCAAGGCATTGCATTTTTCATTGGTTTTTTTTTTTTTAAGATTGGCATTAGATTAGTGTTTTTTTTTATTTTTTATTATTGCTTATTTAGTCTTGTGTTCAACTTATTTAGTTGCAGCTTACAATTTTTGATTTAATTTGTACTAATTTGTACCAATTTGTTTTGCTTTGAGAGATAGAGGGATAAGCACAGGATCCCTTATTTAATTTTATCAAAGTTTAATACTGAGACACAGAATGATACTCAGGGAGCATGCAACAATGGTGTGAGTGCCTAGTAATACTCTCTACTACTACTGACAAGGGAAAGATTGGTGCCTGCTTTACATTGTTTCTGTTTTCTCATATAGGGCTATATCTTTAAAAGTAGCATTCCAATCAGGAGCATTGTCTGCAAAAAAAATTGTTTTATGGCCATCCTTAGCCTGGGCCTAGTCTTCTATAGTTGTTTTTTAAAGACACCTTTAAGCACTATAAATATAAAATATTATAACAGGGACTATAATTAGTGTAGAAAACCCACTTCACCTTGATTTAAATGGTCCCTATGTAACATCCTTCTTTTTGGGTCTTTTAAGTAATACTTAAAATTAGTAGATATCGATAATCAATTCATTTGAATAATTTATTATTAAAAATACATATAAATACTTTTGTATAAAAGCATTAGAAAGTCTCAAACAAGACTTTTTTTTTTTAAGGGTTTTGAATTCTCCACGTTAGATAAATAGTATACATAAATATACATTGTATCGTTCAAATATTTTCCTATACAGTGCTTTCGGAGTCAATAAAGAATGACAGAAATGCTTGCAGATTCTGATACATTTTGTGGTATTAAACCACCACGTCAGGAAAAATGGGTATTGTTTGTATCATTTATAATTGTTAGAGTTGGGCCAAACACCGTATGTAAAGCAAGGTAGATTTGCGCTTCTCCTTAATGGTATCAGATATTAAAAAATAAATGAAAAAACGTGTTGACAAAATGAAAGGGTGAGTGTTAAACAAAAATTATGATTCTAATTGGGATACCATAGGATTCCAATAGAAAAAAATAAGTGAAAGTTTGAGGTGAAAATTTTTTTTCAATTAGGTGCTGCAATAGTGAAATTCGCTGGAATATTCAGCAAGCTAAGGATGTATAAATAAAGTAATAATGCGCAACCCACAAACATATCAGTGCAGAAAAAAAGTGTACATTTGTGAAACTGAACCAGCATAAAGTCTGTAGTTAAATTTCCTGTGTAGAAAAATATATATATATAAAAATAAAATAGTCCAAAAAGATATATACAGGGAGTGCAGAATTATTAGGCAAATGAGTATTTTGACCACATCATCCTCTTTATGCATGTTGTCTTACTCCAAGCTGTATAGGCTCGAAAGCCTACTACCAATTAAGCATATTAGGTGATGTGCATCTCTGTAATGAGAAGGTGTGTGGTCTAATGACATCAACACCCTATATCAGGTGTGCATAATTATTAGTCAACTTCCTTTCCTTTGGCAAAATGGGTCAAAAGAAGGACTTGACAGGCTCAGAAAAGTAAAAAATAGTGAGATATCTTGCAGAGGGATGCAGCACTCTTAAAATTGCAAAGCTTCTGAAGCGTGATCATCGAACAATCAAGCGTTTCATTCAAAATAGTCAACAGGGTCGCAAGAAGCGTGTGGAAAAACCAAGGCGCAAAATAACTGCCCATGAACTGAGAAAAGTCAAGCGTGCAGCTGCCAAGATGCCACTTGCCACCAGTTTGGCCATATTTCAGAGCTGCAACATCACTAGAGTGCCCAAAAGCACAAGGTGTGCAATACTCAGAGACATGGCCAAGGTAAGAAAGGCTGAAAGACGACCACCACTGAACAAGACACACAAGCTGAAACGTCAAGACTGGGCCAAGAAATATCTCAAGACTGATTTTTCTAAGGTTTTATGGACTGATGAAATGAGAGTGAGTCTTGATGGGCCAGATGGATGGGCCCGTGGCTGGATTGGTAAAGGGCAGAGAGCTCCAGTCCAACTCAGACGCCAGCAAGGTGGAGGTGGAGTACTGGTTTGGGCTGGTATCATCAAAGATGAGCTTGTGGGGCCTTTTCGGGTTGAGGATGGAGTCAAGCTCAACTCCCAGTCCTACTGCCAGTTTCTGGAAGACACCTTCTTCAAGCAGTGGTACAGGAAGAAGTCTGCATCCTTCAAGAAAAACATGATTTTCATGCAGGACAATGCTCCAGCACACGCGTCCAAGTACTCCACAGCGTGGCTGGCAAGAAAGGGTATAAAAGAAGAAAAACTAATGACATGGCCTCCTTGTTCACCTGATCTGAACCCCATTGAGAACCTGTGGTCCATCATCAAATGTGAGATTTACAAGGAGGGAAAACAGTACACCTCTCTGAACAGTGTCTGGGAGGCTGTGGTTGCTGCTGCACGCAATGTTGATGGTGAACAGATCAAAACACTGCCAGAATCCATGGATGGCAGGCTTTTGAGTGTCCTTGCAAAGAAAGGTGGCTATATTGGTCACTGATTTGTTTTTGTTTTGTTTTTGAATGTCAGAAATGTATATTTGTGAATGTTGAGATGTTATATTGGTTTCACTGGTAAAAATAAATAATTGAAATGGGTATATATATTTTTTTTGTTAAGTTGCCTAATAATTATGCACAGTAATAGTCACCTGCACACACAGATATCCCCCTAAAATAGCTAAAACTAAAAACAAACTAAAAACTACTTCCAAAAATATTCAGCTTTGATATTAATGAGTTTTTTGGGTTCATTGAGAACATGGTTGTTGTTCAATAATAAAATTAATCCTCAAAAATACAACTTGCCTAATAATTCTGTACTCCCTGTATAAACTGTTGGGATCAGATGCATAAAATCATATATAGTCCAAGAAACTTCCTAATTTCTGACACCAAACGATCAGCTTGCTTCAGTATGCTTCAGTATAGACAAAACTCTACATCCATATAGTATGGGTGAAAACAATGGAAGGTGCAGATAAATAAGCCTCTTACCAGAGAACGCCAGATCCTGTCGGCTTGCATGAACCGCAGCTCCCAGGTCGGGGATGACATGCCTATGAAACCGTCTCTCTGGTAAGAGGCTTATTTATCTGCACCTTCCATTGTTTTCACCCATACTATATGGATGTAGAGTTTTGTCTATACTGAAGCATACTGAAGCAAGCTGATCGTTTGGTGTCAGAAATTAGGAAGTTTCTTGGACTATATATGATTTTATGCATCTGATCCCAACAGTTTATATATATTTTTTTGGACTATTTTATTTTTATATATATATATATTTCTACACAGGAAATTTAACTACAGACTTTATGCTGGTTCAGTTTCACAAATGTACACTTTTTTTCTGCACTGATATGTTTGTGGGTTGTGCACAGGGGCGTCCCTAGGGGGGGGCCAGAGGGGGCCCTGACCCCCCCAACATCATGCTGTGCCCCACCATGTGCCCCCCCAAAAAAAAAATTTTTATTTTTATTTTTTTTTGCAATTTTTGTATTTTGCTCCCCGAGAGGGAGAGCATCCCCAGTAAGCTCTGCGGGGAATTCCTCCCCCTCCCTGTGCTCGTCGACACTGCATAATGCGAGCGCTCACACAACCAGATATTCTAGCCTGGACCGTGTTTAAGTGTGTGCACTGCAGACTGCAGTACACTGTAATCACTGAACTACATTATCTCCATCCTATCTGTCCCCCCGATCTGTCTCCCTCCCCCTCTCCTGTTCTTTCAAAACATTCACAATTTACTTTCACTTTCAGTTAGGCAGATAATATACGGTGCAATTTTCTTTCCTGCATCCACAGATTGCAGGAAAGAAACTTGCATGATTCCCCCATTAACAGACAGTGGTGACAGGGGAATATCCCTCCTGCCCAGCAATTATATTCTCCCGACAAACAGTGATTATCAGCAGTGGCTATACAGCAACCACTAGTGATAATTATAAGAGAATCTGCTCATTAATGGTTCAAATCTCAGCCAGTTTCTGCTGAACCAGCTGAGATTTAAACTGTCTATGGCTGGTCTTAGCTCTTAGGCAGCCCATACATTGATTAGCACTGTGGAGTGTCGGCTTCTTGGCGTGATCGGGCATGTGGGATTTCAAACACACCCGAGCCCATCTCTATTGGTTGTAGACAGTTGAGCTCCCTGCAGGTTGCTTAGCAGCAGTGGACCCTTCTCTGACATGCTGATCGGGATGCAATCCAGGTGATGCTCTTAGTCAAATCCTAGTCATAAATATCAGTGATTTTATTGATCAAAGCCCACACTTTACAGGCATAGAGCCCACATGGCTGATGATCATACGGTTGATTATATTTATGTGGTTGTACTCTTGATGCTAATAAATACTGTGTTTATTAGATCTGATTGGGAGCATCACCTGGATCACATCCCGATCAGCATGTCAACAGAGAAGGTTATACAGCATTACTGCTGCTAGGTGACCAGCTGGGTGCTCAGCTCTCTATAACCAATAGTGCCAGCCTTCCCCTGCATGCACCCATAATGTCACCAGCACTAGGTCCTAATAGACTGCCGCCGCTGCCAAGGAGACAGACGCCAGACCAGCTCTGTAAATAGCAGGGACAGGACAGCTGGGGAACCCTAGAGTGGCAGAACACCAGGGCCCGGTGGCAAGACAACCTTTGCAATGTGTTCTGTATTTTTATATGTTGGTTCTATGAGCGCATCGAGGCCTGCTGGTAATGACTGCGCTCCCAATAAGCATTTTAAATAAATAAATAAATAAACCCTGATAGTTCTCCCACTGCTTTGGACCCTTATATTTTCTTGGTGTGCTGGTGACATATATCTCTTGTTTTCTGCCACCCTGGGGGGCCCCAGTATAGTAGGAAGGGAGCTCACTGCAGAACATGTGAAAGGGCCCATAGTGGGATCGTAGTAAAGGGCCCCAGGATATATATATATATATATATATATATATATATATATATATATATATATATATATATATATGAAAAATATAAACATATGCGCTAAAAACAACTAATTTATGTGATACCTTACTAAGATCAATCCAATTGTGATAATAATTCAAAACCCTGAATAGGGCATTAGTCGTGTTGCCACAGTGGGGTGAAGCACACAAAATATATATAGATGAGAAAAAAAAAAAAAAAAAATTAGTGTATATAAATTAATTAATTAATAAATTAATACAAAGCTAATTAATTCAGAGCATCAAATAGTACTCAATCTCAGAATACCGTCCCTGTAGAGTAGATGGTAAAATAGGGTTAAACAATGTTGATTAGCAGCAGCGTGAGAGTGTCACTGGATACAACAGCTCTGTGAAACAGGTATCTTATACTCAGCTTCAAATCACTTCAGTAGCTCCAACGACACAGCCTTGGTCATTAGCGATGGTGCAAAAAACAGGCTTCAGCCCCCCTCTTCAATACACCACAACAGGTGTGGGACATGTAAGAAAAAGGGAAACACAATAGTGTAATACAGCCAGACACGACAATACCGCTGCCAATGCTATGCGCCGATCCACTCACGCTCTCCCCGTCTTTGAATCAAGCCACTCAGTAACGAAAAGTATAGAGGTCCTCACTCGGGAACTTCCGACAGATCTCGTACAGCAGACTCCTCCCCCACGCGTTGCGTCACTTGCCACGTGACTTAATCATGGGTAATGTCCATAGGCTCTATGGACATTACCCATGATTAAGTCACGTGGCAAGTGACGCAACGCGTGGGGGAGGAGTCTGCTGTACGAGATCTGTCGGAAGTTCCCGAGTGAGGACCTCTATACTTTTCATTACTGAGTGGCTTGATTCAAAGACGGGGAGAGCGTGAGTGGATCGGCGCATAGCATTGGCAGCGGTATTGTCGTGTCTGGCTGTATTTCCCTTTTTCTTACATGTCCCACACCTGTTGTGGTGTATTGAAGAGGGGGGCTGAAGCCTGTTTTTTGCACCATCGCTAATGACCAAGGCTGTGTCGTTGGAGCTACTGAAGTGATTTGAAGCTGAGTATAAGATACCTGTTTCACAGAGCTGTTGTATCCAGTGACACTCTCACGCTGCTGCTAATCAACATTGTTTAACCCTATTTTACCATCTACTCTACAGGGACGGTATTCTGAGATTGAGTACTATTTGATGCTCTGAATTAATTAGCTTTGTATTAATTTATTAATTAATTAATTTCTATACACTAATTATTTTTTTTTTTTTCCTCATCTATATATATTTTGTGTGCTTCACCCCACTGTGGCAACACGACTAATCCCCTATTCAGGGTTTTGAATTATTATCACAATTGGATTGATCTTAGTAAGGTATCACATAAATTAGTTGTTTTTAGCGCATATGTTTATATTTTTCACATTTTGTTGTTTGGTTGGTAACCTGTTTCACATACTGCAGCTTTTTACATTTATTTATTAATTGTGTGGTGTATTTTGGATTTAGTAGCGCTGTAGTTTATCAGTTATATATATATATATATATATATATAATTGCATTTTATAGTTGGCCCCCCTACTTTTGTCCCTGTCCCCCCATGTGCCCCCCCTAAATATGAAAGCTGGAGACGCCACTGGTTGCGCATTATTACTTTATTTATACATATTGGGCCAAACACCCCCTGGTTCAGTTAGCGCTGGAACTCTTAAACATTGCAAAAGTTCGGACCCAAACCCTTAACCCTATTAACCTCCCTGGCGGTATGATTCTGTCAGAAAAAACATGCTAAAAGCGGTACCATTATTTGCAAGGAAATTTGGCGTTTTATATTGTAGGTCTGTAATTTTTAGAAATAACTCACTTAAATCTGACCAAACAAGCTTCTAATAGGCATCCCGGGTATGACATTTTTTTAAAAACAAAATTATAAATTATAATATAATAAATAATTATAAATAATTATAACAAATAATAATATAATTATAATAAAAATTATTCAATAATGTAATCAAATCAAAATCACTGAAATTTGCTCAGTTGCAGAATTGTTGCTGTCATTATTTTTTTTTTTTTATGACGAATTTCCCCACAAATCGCTATCGCACAATTCTGCAAGTGATTATAATTTATTATCGCTGTTTTTTAGCTGATCTAAAACTATTTTTGACATAAAGGGACACTTTTGGTTGCTATGGACAATCTACAGTTTGCAGGGAGAAAGAAACGTTTTTATTATATAAAATGACATGCATGACACAGGACAGACCACTAGGGACAGGGGGGGTGTGTTTTTTTTACATACAGTACTGTAATCTATAAGATTACAGTATACTGTATGTAAGGTGTTTGTTTACTTTTTTGAATTTGGCGCCGTTCTCCGTCCCCGTGCGTCGTAACGTCGCAGGGAACGGAGATCGGCGTCACACGGAGGCACTGTGTGAATCGAGCGAGGTCCCGCTCGCTCACACAGCGCGGTGGCATCGCTGGATCCAGGGACAAGGTAAGTAACTTGTGCCTGTGGATCTAGCGAGGCAAGCCCGTGGCTGACACGGGGTTACCGATCGTAGCAGGAAAATCTAACCCCGTGTCAGACACGGGAAGACCGCCAGGGAGGTTAAAGTCTATGGCACCCAAACTTGAAAAATCAAAAGTCCCCATTTTGAAGGCTTATATGCATGTCATTGGCCATAAAAAGGGCAACGGGGGCACGGGTACTGCCCTGGGGGACTTGTATCAATGCAAAAAATAAATAATTAAAAGGTCCTCTTTACAGGAGCAGTTATTTTAATGATGCTTAAAGTGAAACAATAAAAATTCCTTTAAATATAGTGCCTGGGGGGCAGGGATAGCCCAAGACATTGTGTTGCCTGGGCCCAAGAATTAAATTCTGCCCCCCACAAAAAACAATCACGCCCACCAAAAGGCCCCCACATTCATTATTTAATATCATAATAACTAAACGTAAATTTATCCGAAAATCGGATTAAAAATGCCATAAATCGAATCCCTATTTTGTAGACGCTATAACTTTTACACAAACAAATCATTATATTCTAATGCCGCATACACACGATCGGACATTCTGACATCACAACGTTGATTTTTTTCCGATGGATTGTTCGCTCAAACTTGTCTTGCATACACATGGTCACACAAATGTTGTCGGAAATTTCGAACGTCAAGAACTCGGTCACGTACAACACTACGACGAGCAGGGAAAAATTAAGTTTGATGATTTAGAGCATGAGTCTAATTGATTCCGAGCATGCGTAGGATTTTTGTGCGTCGGAATTGGCAACAGACGATCGGAATTTCCGACAAGAACTTTTGTTGTTGGAAAAATTGAGAACCAGCTCTCAAACTTTTGTTGTCGAAAATTCCGACAGCAAATGTCAGATGGAGCATACACACGGTCGGATTTTCCGTGTGTACGCAGCATTATTGTGATTTTTTTTAACCAAAAATATGTAGCAGGATACATATTGGCCTAAACCGATGAATACTTTTTTATAGCCAATGGCCCAGATTCAGGTAGATCCGTGCAATATTTGCGTGGGCAAAGGGCAACGATGTTTGCTCTGCGCCCACGCAAATATTTCGATTTGCCCGCGATTCACGGAGCAGTAGCTCTGTAAATTGCGCGGGCTATATGCTAAATAGCCCGGCGTAAGGGCGCCTAATGTAAATGATCCCGCCGGGGGCGGGAATCATTGAAATTAGGCGCGCTCCCGCGCCGAGCGAACAGCGCATGCTCCGTCGGGAAACTTTCCCGACGTGCATTGCGGCAAATGACGTCGCAAGGACGTCATTTGCTTCTAAGTGAACGTGAATGGCGTCCAGCGCCATTCACGAATCACTTACGTAAACGACGTGAAATTTAAATTTCACGAGCGGGAAGGGCGGCTATACTTTAGCATTGGCTGCCCCTGCTACAGCAGGAGCAACCTTGCGCTAAAGTCGCCGTACGGAAACTCCGTACCTTGCGTGCGCAGGGCCCGCGCAACTTTTGTGAATCGGTGGTAGTATGCAATTTGCATACTATACGCCGATCACAATGGCCGCGCCCCCTAGCGGCCAACGCAAGAATGCAGCCTGAGATATGAAGGCATAAGGAGGCTTATGTCTGTCATATCCTAGGCTGCAGTCGGTGTAACGAGGTTCCTGAATCAGGAGCACTCGTTACACCGGAGCAAGTAAGCACTTGCGCCGCGCAACCTATGGTTGCACGGGCGCAAGTGCTTCTTGAATCTGGGCCAATATCTATAGGAAGGATTTCCACCATCCCTGCTAAGCTTCATTTTATACAGTATGTCTTATTTTCAGTCTGATGTGTATTATATGTGATGTTACATGTCACAGAGACTGGTATTGTCGTAATATTGAAGCCTATTGAGATTTCCATACATTAGGATTCCACCATTATTGTTAAGTTATTGATTAGTAAGTTAGTGCTGCACTTATTTTTGTGGTGTGGGAACACATAACAGTGCTTAGCGGTAGGCCTTTTACTGACACTTTTTTTATTTTAACTCCAGTAGTCTATTGTAAATAGTAGTGGGGTGATTACCTATTACGTGCTAAAGATCAGCATGTGGCATAAATAAACATAGACAGATTTCAGTTGTGCCCCACCAGGCTGGTTCATCGCCCCATCCCTGCACTTAGTGCACTGATTGGCACTGATTGGCAGCACTGACAGGCAGCAATGATTGGCAATGCTTGGCACTGATAGGCAGGCACTGATTGGCACTAGTAAAAAGCACTGATTGGCACTGATAGGCCACACTGATGGGCCCTGATTGGCACTGATAGGTGGCATTGATTGGCAGCACTAATGGCACTGATAGGCTGCACTAATGGCACTGATAGGCTGCACTGATTGGCACTAATAGGCAGCACTGATTGGCGGAATTTAGTGGCACTAATTGACAGCAATGATGGGCAGCACTGATAGTCAGCACTGATGGGCGCTGATAGGTGACACTCATGGGCATTGATTGGCAGCACTGATGGGCACTACTAGGCGGCACTGATAGGTGGCACTGAGGACTGATTGGAAGCACTGGGATGGATTGGCACTGATTGGAAACACTGATTGGCACTGACAGGTGCCACTGATTGGAAATACTGGCACTGACAGGGGGCACTGATTGCCACTGGCAGGTGGCAATGATTGACACTGGCAGGTGGCACTGATTGGCACTGACTGGTGGCACTGATTGGCACTGACAGGTAACACTGATTGGCTCTGATGTGGGGCACTGATTGGCACTGATTTGCACTGGCAGGTGGCACTGATTCACTGACAGGTGACACTGATTGGCACTGGCAGGTGGCACTGAATTGCACTGGCAGATGACTCTGATTGACACTGACAGATGGCGCTGATTGGAAACACTGGCACTGACAGGTTTCACTGATTGACACTGACAGGTGGCACTGATTGACACTGACAGGTGGCACTGATTCATTGGCACTGTCTGGTGGCACTGTTTGGCACAGATAGGTGGCACTGGCACTGATTGGCTACAATAGGGGGCGATCAAGGGGTTAATTGTGTTCTCTGCTAGGTGTTTCTAACTGTGTGGGGGAGATCCGTCGCATTTCCTAATCTTTAGGAGCAGACGATTTGTCTCTCCTCCCATGACAGAATGGGGATTTGTGTGTTTACACACACAGATCCCCATTCTGGCTCTCATGCATTGAGAACGCCAGCCATGCGCATCGGGTCCCCCCGCCGTGCAGCGGGCACCCGCCTGCTAAGGCTTTTAAAGGAGCGGACGTACCTGTACAGCGGTTCGTGCATGGCTGCCAACCTGCTGCAGTATATGTATGCGAGCCTTTCAGTAAGTGGTTAAATAAGTTAGGGATGGGGCCACCTAGTGACATCACCAACCGGTAACACAAGTCTATGGCCTTGTACACACGACCGGTTTCCTCGGCAGAATCCATCAAGAAACTTGGTGGGAGAGCTTTTTTGCCGAGGAAACCGGTCGTGTGTACATTTTTCATCGAGGAAACTGTCGAGGAACTCGACGAGCAAAAAAGAGAGCAAGTTCTCTTTTTCCTCGACGGGAGTCTGAATTTGCTCGTCGTGTTCCTCGTCGGGCTGGTTTTCAACGAGAAACTTGAGCGTGTGTATGCTAAGGAACCCACGCTTGCTCAGAATAAAGTATGAGACGGGAGTAAAAGTTGCATTTGTAATAGTGATTTTCTCTAAAATGTTGATATTAGATCCACATTAGACGTTAGACATTAGATTTCCAAGAATACAATGGGATAGGTTTACCAAAGGAGTAGAGACTGTTCACTGTGCAAATTGTATGTTAATCAGATTGGAAAATAAGGTGAAGTTGTAGTCACTTTGAATACTAAAAATACCAAACATTTTAAGAACCTTGAAAGAGCTTTAAGAGCCATGGCAAGCGCGTGCCTGCTGCATGGCTGGGGACCTAATGTGCGTGGCCGGCAGTTGCAATGTCCGCCGGCCCACCTGCTATAGTGGGAAAGAGAGCCAGAACGAGGATCTGTCAATATAAACAGACAGATCCCCGTTCTGACAGGGTAGGAGAGAGAGATCTGCTGTTCCTAGTGATTAGGAATAGCGATCTCTCTCCTTCTCCAGTCAGTCCCATCCCCCCCACAATTAGAAACACCTCCCAGGGCACACATTTAACGCCCTGATCGCCCCCTAGTCTTAACCTCTGTCATTGACATTCACACAGTAATCAATGCATTTTTATAGCACTGATCGCTATATAAATGTCAATGGTCCCAAAAAAGTGTCCGCCGCAATGTCGCAGCCCTCAAAAAATTTCAGATCGCCACTATTACTAGTAGAAAAAATTAGAATAATAAAAATGCCATAAATCTATCCCCTATTTTGTAGATGCTATAACTTATGTGCAAACCAATCAATATACGCTTATTGCATTTTTTTTTTTACCAAAAAACGTAGAAGAATACATATTAGCCTAAAGGATGAAGAAATTATGGGGGGGGGGGGGATATGTACTATAGCAAAAAGTAAAAAAAATAAAAAATCTAAATTGACGCACTTTTTTGTTTATTGCACAAAAAATAAAAAACACAGAGGTGATCAAATATCACCAAAAGAAAGTTCTATTTGTGGGGAAAAAAAGACATACATTTTGTTTGGGTGGAGCGTTGCATGACCGTGCAATTGTCAGTTAAATCCACACAGTGCCATATCGCAAACAATGGCCTGTTTATTAAGGGGGAAAATCTTCTGGTCTGTAAGGTTGTAACATGTAACATATTACAGCTCCTGCCCGCTGTTTTCCATGATCCCCTGCCCATGTGACAGCGAGCAGACATTTAAAAAATGTGCAGCTAAAATCTGCATGGCCAAGTCATTCATTCACATGGATCTGTGATTGAGTAAACTACAAATCCCGCCTGCCACCATGGCAGCGGACTTGTAGTGCTCAATGGAATATGAGTGTGCTGATCACTCTTCCTCCAGCTTTCTAACTGAAAGCCCGTATGGACAGAAAGCTGGAGGACATGTCTGACATTGTTCTCGCAATCCAGAGATCACGGGTGCAATAGGAAAAAATAATGATTGCACATTTTTAATAAAGGACTTTGTCAAAAACCTGTGTACTGTTTTTATTTATTTTTGACACTTTTTTTAGGTGAATGAGTAGGAGTACAGTGTACCCCATACTCATTCACATAGGGTGGGGGGCTGGGATCTGGTGGCCCCCTTGTTAAAGGCGCTTTCAGATTCCGATAAGACCCCTGCTCGCAGACCCCCACAACCACTGCCCAGGGTTGTCAGGAAAGGGCCATGTTCATTGAAGTTGCATGAAAATCGCACATGTGCAATTATAGGTGCATTGGGTTGCTTCGCAAAAGAAATAGAGCATGTTCCCTTTGTAAAGCATGTATTCATTTTTCCAAGTGAATATTTACCTGTAAATTAGTGGAAGCTGTATTTACTTCTAGACGACTTCCGATCTGACTTTGCCCTATGACTTCATTTCCGACGTCCATGCAACTTCATTGTTCATTCACAGGTCTAATTGTTAAAAAAAAAAGGCAGACTTGATAGACCACTTGACCTTTTTCTGCTGTTTCTAAGTGCTAGTTATGCTAATTTTACTTATCACTTAGTGCTGGAACCTTTCTCCACTTGCTTGCGGCTACTACCATGAGACATGCTAATACAAAGAGAAAAATTATACTATTAACCGCTTGCCGACTGCCTCACGCACATTTGCGTCGGCAGAATGGCACAGGCAGGCAAAGCAATGTATATATATATATATATGTTGCTTTAAACCTCCCCACTAGCAGGCGTGCACCCGTCGTGGTCTCCATGACCGTGCCTGCAAGACCCCTTGACTCGATGTCCGCCGGTGTCCCACGATCCTGTTCTACCTGGTGACACAGCACTGATCGTCTGTTCCATCTCATAGGGAGCAGCGATCAGTGATGTGGCAAAGTAAGCCACACTCCCTATCAGTTAGAATCCCTCCCTAGGACACACTTAACCCCCTCCCCGCCGCCTACTGGTTAACCCCCTCACTGCCAGTCACATTTACACAGTAATTTTTATAGCACTGATATATTAATGTGAATGGTCCCAAAATAGTGTCAAAAGTGTCCGATGTGTCCGCCATAATGTCGCAATCATGGTAAAAATCGCAGATCGCTGCCATAACAAGTAAAAACAATTAATAATAAAAATGCCATAAAACTACCTCCTATTTTGTAGACGCTATAACTTTTGCGCAAACCAATCAATATACGCTTATTGGGATTTTTTTTTTACCACAAATATGTAGAAGATTACGTATCGGCCTAAATTGAGAAAAAAATTGCTTTTTTTAAAAAAAAATTGGGATATTTATTATAGCAAAAAGTACAAAATATTGCTTTGTTTAAAACTTGTCGCTCTGTTTTTGTTTATAGCGCAAAAAATAAAAACTGCAGAGGTGATCAAATAACCACCAAAAGAAAGCTATATTTGTGAGGAAAAATAAGAATGTATATTTTGTTTGGGTGCAACGTAGCACGACCGCGCAATTGTCAGTTTAGGTGACGCAGTGCCGAATCACAAAAAGTGGCCTGGTCATTTGGCAGCCAAATGGTCCGGGGCAGAAGTGGTTAGTTATACTATTAAATATTACCGTTAACTATATAATTCATTAGTATACTATTAATTGTCAGTAAAATATTTTTATATACATTTATAACATTATTTATAATAATACA
Source organism: Rana temporaria (assembly GCF_905171775.1). Lineage (NCBI taxonomy): Eukaryota > Metazoa > Chordata > Amphibia > Anura > Ranidae > Rana > Rana temporaria. The sequence goes on from NC_053490.1 coordinate 383,233,216, forward strand.
TCATATTATATACACATATAGGCCCGGATTCAGAAAGGACATACGACGGCGTATCTCCAGAAACACTGTCGTATGTCCGAATGAGCACCGTCGTATCTATGCGACTGATTCTTAGAATCGGTTGCGCTTGAATCTGGCCAAGATACGACTGACGTAAGTCTCCTACGCCGTCGTATATTGGGTGCATATTTACGCTGGCCGCTAGGGGCGCTTCCGTATATTTCCGCGTTGAATATGCAAAAGAGGGAGATATGCTGATTCAGAAACGTACTTGCGCCCGTCGGATTTAGCTACGCCGTTTACGTAAGGCGTCGGTCCGGCGTAACTTTACCCCTCATAAAGCAGGGGTAAGTCATGTTAAGGTATGGACGTCGGAAACGTCGGAACAGCGTCGTATTTTACGTTGTTTGAGTAAGTCGTACGTGAATGGGGATGGGCGTAGGTTCACGTCGACTAAGCATTGAGCCGGTGTAACTTAGGGAGAAAATTCGATGTGATACTGACCATGCGCACGCATGCGCCGTTGGTTAGGCGCGTCATTTACGTGGGGTCACGATTCATTTCCATACAACACGCCCCCTACCAGCCTACTTTGAATTACGCGGGCTTACGCCGGCCCATTTACGCTACGCCGCCGTAACTTAGGGCACAAGTTCTTTGTGAATACGGTACTCGCCTCTCTAAGTTACGGCGGCGTAGCGTATATGAGATGCGCTACGCCCGCCTAAACTTAAGCCATTCTTTCTGAATCTGGCCCATAATATACACATCATTGTATATTACAAACATGATATATTAATCCTCTGGTTAAAAAAATAATATTAAAGCAGAGTTCCAACCAAAAGTGGAACTTCCGCTTAATCCACTCCTCGCCCCCTTACATTTGGCATGTAATTTTTTTTGGGGGGGTGAGGGCTTCAGGAGGAGTGGGACTTCCTATTCCACTTCCTCCTTCCGCCCAGGGGCCGATAAGGCGATACATCATATCGCCTTTTGGCGGCCCCTCCCTGTAGGTGATCGCCTGGGACACGTGACAGGTCCCAGGCGATCACCTGTCCAATCGGGTAGCGCAGTGCTGCTCGCGCAGGCGCAGTGAGTGCCCGGCCGTAAAGCCGAAAGCTGTCACGGCCGGGTGCCCACAGTTAGGATGGAGGCGCCGGCGGAGAGGGGGGGAGAGGAGCGGGGCTCCGGGCGGCGCGGCGCTGGACAGTGGAGCAGGTAAGTGTACGTTTATTAAAAGCCAGCAGCTATGCTTTTTGTAGCTGCTGACTTTTAATAAACATCCAAAAAGGCTGGAAGTCCGCTTTAACCATTTGAGCTCTGGAAGGTTTTGCTCCCTTCTTGACCAGGGCATTTTTTTCTGTTCATCACTGTGCTACTTTAACTGGTAATTGCTCGGTCATGTGACACTATAAGCAAATTATATTTTTACCACACAAATAAAACTTTCTTTTGGTGGTATTTGATGACCACTGGGTTTTTTATTTTTTACTACAAAAAAGAGCGATAATTTTGAAAAAGAAAAAATATGTTTTCTCATTTCTGTTATAAAACATATCTTTTTTTTTTTTTTTAATTCTTCATGAATTTACGCCAAAATTTATTCTTCTATATGTCTTTGGTACAAAAAAAATCCCCCAAAACCGTATATTAGTTGGTTTGTGTGAAAGTTATAGGGGTAGATCCACGTACATCGGCGCATATATAGACCGGCGTAGCGCATCTCCTTTACGTTACGCCGGCTCAACTTAGAGAGGCAAGTACCGTATCCTCAGAGTATTTGCGCCCGACAATGCGCCGGCGGAACGTAAATTACGAGGCGTAAGCCGGCGTAATTGAAAGTAGGAAGGAAGTGGGCGTGTTCCATTGAAATGAGCCGTAACCCCATGCAAATGAAGGGCCAAACGGACAGTGCAATGCGCAGTGACGCTGACTATGTTCAGCGCCTCTCTGCGCATGCTCACAACTCGGCCCGGCGTAATCAGTGAGATACGAACTAGGTCCGGCGTAATTAGTGAGATACGCCCAGGGCATAAATACGCCCAAACATGCGCCCATCCAGTGCAAAAGTACATCCTATTGTTTCCCCCCCTGAAGCAAGGTGCTTTTGTTCTGTTGTTTGTTGGTGTTTGTCGGTGTGTTTTTTGGAGCCATGTCTGCAGCTCCGAAGAAGAGGAAGCTGAATTTCTCCCCACAGGAGAAGGCCATCATTGTCAGGGCCGAGGCCCTGAATGATCGGTATCTCCATGGGCCAGAGAGTGCCAACACCACGCAGGCCAGGAGGAGGGAGATCCTGCAACAGATTGCAGATGATGTGAATGCATTGGGGAGTGAGACCAGGACCCCCAATGACATATTAAAGAAGATTAATGACCTGCGGCGCGTGGTTTGAGGTAAGCTGGCCAAGATGACCACTCATGCCAGGGGCACTGGAGGGGGGCCAGCAACAACCCTAACGCTCTCTGCTGAGGAGCGGGTGGTTGCCCAGTGCCTCCACAGGCATCAAGTGGAGGGAGTTCCAGGCTTTGACTCCATTGAGGAGGTCTTGAGGACAGGTAAGTGTGTTTTTTCTATCTGGTGTGTAACATGTGTGGGGGTGGAAGGGAACATGTGACAAGTGTGTGGATCCTCCAACCTTTGAATGTTTTGTGTCATCCACAGATGTGCAGGAAGGTGCTGGGCCATCTGGCCAGCCCACACCATCCCCCGGATAAGAGTCTGAGGCAGACCCCCAGGCAAGCCAGGAGTCCTCTGTGGAGGGGAGTGGCCACACCTCTCATCATGAGGAGGTTGAGGAGGAGGAGGTCACCAGTGGCAATGAGGTGAGGCTCCATTTGGAGGATTCTCCCCCTGTGGCTGGCACCAGTCAGGCCTCCATCAGGGGTAGCTCCTCCCCCAACAGGGCTTCCCCCAAGGGGCTCCCCTTCTCCTAGGCCCCAAGCCACATCAGGACCCAGGAAGGCGAGCAGGAAGACAAGGGGGGTGGCAGATGTTCTGGCAGAAAACCTGCGGAGGCACCAGGCCCGCCAGACCCGCCATCTGGGTCAGGTTGTGAGGAACATGGAGCACATGACAGACAGCATGGCCTCCATAAAGGAGTCTGTGCAGGATCTGGCATGCAACTCCACAGCTGTGATCACCTGCATGTATTATATGCAGGCCACCACAGCAGGCGTGGGTCAGGAGGTGCGCGCCCTGACAGAGGCTGTCAGAGTCAACACGGCAGCCATCCAGGCGGGGGTGAGGCTGCAGGAGGACACCAATGTGGTCCTCACCCGCATCGCCCTGGCGTTGGAGGGCAGGCCGCCAGGTGTGCATAGACCAGGGGATGCTCCTCCTCCTCCTGATTCCCCTCCCCCACGAGTCTCCCCTGAGGAGCCGGGACCGTAGCCGCCGCAGGCGTGGGGCACGGCAGCGCCGGTAGTTTTTTTGTGTTGTTTTTGTTTTTTACTCAGGTTATGAGTGTTTTATGTTTCTTTTTTTTTTACTCAGGTTATGAGTTTTTATATTATTTTGTAGACCAAGCACACGGTTAGTAGTGCAGGCTACAGTGTGAATTATGTTTGAATATGGGGGTGACATTCCTGCTGGAAAATGGGTGTCACCCTCGGTTGTGGTGGAGATGTGATCCCCAGGACCAGGGAGAAGTGATCCCCAGGTCCGTGTGAATGGTGTATGAATGTCCAGCAACATAATTGGAGCCTTGTCGTGGCGTTGCTGCTCACAAGTCCTGAATGGTGGACTTGGGCTAATCCAATTTGATGAGGATGTGGGGTGTGTGTGCTAGGGACCACAGTGGTGTGCATGCATGCATTCTCATTGTGCCATGATTAATGTGTGGGTTTAACGTGCAAAGATGCCTACTGCGAGGCATCTCCTGACTGCTGTTCCCTGAGAAGACGGGGTAACCTCGTTTATGGGGGGATTGTCTGGTTCGGGGGTCAGGTCATCACGTATGTCAATCTCCAGGCCCTTTCTCACAGCAAAGTTGTGCAGCATGCAACATGCACCGATGATCTGGCACACGAAGTTAGGGGAATACAACAGGGTACCCCCAGACTTATACAGGCATCGGAAACGGGACTTCAGGAGGCCAAATGTGCGCTCCACCACTCCACGGGTACGTACGTGTGCATCATTGTATCTTTGCTCTCCTGGGGTTTGGGGATCCCGGTATGGAGTCATGAGATGTGGTCCAAGTGCATATGCAGAGTCACCTGGAAGGGAAAAGACAGGAGGATGTTAGTCGTGCATGTGCACCTCGTGATGTCTGCATCATGGGGGGGGGACAGTCATGCCTGACACCCATGTCACTCACCAACCAGCCAGCTGTCCCCATACACGTTCTGTTCAAATACTGTTGGGATGGGGCTTTGACGGTATATGTAGCTGTCATGGCTTGACCCTGGGTGTTTGGCACGGACGTGCCATATGAGGCATTGGGCATCGGCTATCACCTGTACGTTGATGGAATGCCAGTGCTTCCGATTGCGGTATATGTGCTCTGTGTCATGGGGGGGCCGTAGTGCCACATGTGTGCAATCAATGGCCCTTACGGTGCGTGGGAATCCTGCAATTCTGTAGAAATACCGCATTGCCTTCACCCGCAGATGCTCCTGGGTGGGTCTGATGATTTGGTTGGCCATGCGTCTCAGGATTGCGGGGACAACCTGGTGCACACATCTGCTAATGGAGCATTGTGCCATCCCAGCCACAACTCCACTTGTACGCTGGAACGAGCCACTGGCAAGGAAATGGAGTGTTGCCAGTACCTTGACCAGTGGCTCCACTGCATGTGAGCGGCGTGTCTGGCTGGTGATGTCATCTTTCAGGGTTGTGGTTAATTCCAGGATGGCAGTAGGGCTGAATCTGAAGATGCGATACACCTCCGAATCCCCCATGCCAAAGACGTTTATGTGCGGTCGGTATATCCTCTCCCGTGCTCTCCTCCTCCGTGCCCTCCTCTTTTTATGCGCATCTAAAGCCAGTAGTATAGCTATGACCATGGATGCCCCTGGCATGTTGGCATACAGATTGTTGTCCTGCAAGTGTGGCTGCTCAGCTCGTCCCTAACGGTGCTGCTGAAGCTGACCTGCACATGTCTGGTGCAAAGTTAAAGCTGCTTTTATGAGAGGTAACTTTAGACCGGTAGTACAGCTTACGCGCACCGCACGTAGCCTGCGCCAGACAAACGTACTTTCGTGGATCGCCGTATATCTCCCTCATTTGCATATTTGCATAGCAAAACAATGGTGCGTCCAGCGTATTTTTGCGCCCACGATGCGCCGGTGTAGAAAAATTACGTCGGTCGGAAAAACCTATTTTTCAGGCGTATCTCGTTTTGTGGATACGGCGCATAGTTACACTGGCGCATAGTTACACTTGCGCCGCGCATCTCGAGATACGCCGGCGTAAGTGCTTTGTGGATCTGCCCCACAGTGTCTACAAACTATGGTATACATACTGGAATTTACGCAGCTATAGGAGCTATACTGTAATGGTGGTGATCAGGGATTTATAGTGGGACTGTGATAGGGTGTCAGGCAATCTGCGCTAACAGACATTACCTGGGAGGGTCACTAACTGACAATGATGTCACTAGTGACACTAATACAGTGATCAGTGATAATACTGTACACTGACACTGTACTAATGACACTGGTTGGAAAAGAGTTCATATCAAGAGGCAATCAAGGGGTTACTGTGCACCGTAATATGTGTAATATGTGCTGCTTTTAATTTACTATCTGGCGTTTTTTTTCTCCCTGCTTTTCAAGGAAAAGAAGCAGCAAGGTCGCTGTTCCCATGCACAAAGACTTTTTGCTAAAATCATTGGCTTAACGTGATTCTAAAGCCTAAACATGTTTATAACAAATAATAATACTGATGTAATTTTGTGTAATAATGTAATCAAATCAAAATCACTGAAATTTGCTCAGGTGCAGAATTGTCGCTGTCATTACTTTTATTTTTTTATTACGAATTTCCCCACAAATCGCTATCTGCAAGTGATTATAATTTATTATCGCTGTTTTCTAGCTGCTCTAAAACCATTTTTGACATAAAGGGACACTTTTGGTTGCTATGGACAATCTCCAGTTTCCAGGCAGAAAGAACAGTTTTTATTATACAAAAGTACATGTGGGACACTGGACAGACCACTAGGGACAAGGGGTGTGTGTATTTTTTACATAAAGTACTGTAATTTATAAGATTACAGTATACTGTATGTTATGTGTTTTTTTTACTTTTTTGAATTTGGCGCCGTTCTCCGCCCTCGTGCGTCGTAACGTCGCAGGGAACGGAGATCGGCGGAACACAGGGACACTGTGTGAATCGAGCGAGGACCAGCTCGCTCACACAGCGGGGAGGCATCGCAGGATCCAGGGACAAGGTAAGTAACTTTGTCTGTGGCTGCTGCGAGGCGAGCCTGAGTCTTGTTCGGGGATACCGCTTTTGGTACAGAAATCTTACCCCGAGCCAGACTCGGGAATACCGCCAGGGGGGTTAAGGTAAAAAATGCCTAGGTATCGACATCCCCCCTCACCCCCTCCCCCCCGTTTTACTTACTTGAGCCCTCATTCGATTCAGTGCTGTGCATGTCTGCAGGTCTTCTCTCCCCTCACTTCCAGGTCTCACTGGCTTTTCTGGGGCACCGGGAGCCATTGTCTAACAGTGCTGTCAATCAAAGCCAGTGATGAGGGACTAGGGGGGCGGCCGAGTCCCGCTGCCTGTGTCAATGGATGCAGCAGCGGGGCTTGGGGGCTAGCACGCATGAGTGCCCCATGGGAAGTCGGACAGAGAGGAGGGGCCAGAAGAGTCAGCGGGGGGCCCAAAAATAGGAGGTTAGCGGCCACTCTAAGTATAGACAATTATTTTTTTCATTTTACCTTTACAATCACTTTCAATCTGCTGCCAAACTTGTGCTGTGTTCAATCACAGCATGGGTCAGGTGGGCTATTATTTTAGAAAGTGTTATAAACATCATTTTAAATTGAAGTTATAACATATAAAAGATTAAATATACCTATTCATACAATAATTGATGCTTCCACTCAATTGTAGTTGTTGCCACTTCACAGGTGTACGCAGTTTTAAAGCGTGACATGTTAGGCATCTATTTAACATCATCTTTACAAGAAAATAGGTATTATAATGTGTTTGTATGCAATACAATTCATTAAAGTGTTTTTCTTTTTTTCTTTTTTCTTTTAATACATGCTGTGCATGTATTGTATAACATATAAACATATTTTTTTTTCTCCTGGGCCTTTGCTTTCAGAAAGTATATAATGTTTGGGGTTTTTAATTAATTATCTGGTAAAACATGCATATTTTTACATGTATGAGAGAAGTGCCTAAAGTGGTTTGGACAATCAAGGGTTAAAAATGTTTTTGCAAAAGTAAGAACGCATACACACAGCTAATAAAGAAAATAAATAACAAACATCAGTATAAAAAAACGAAAAACTGCGTTCGTGAGAAAAAGTGTAAATAGCAGCACCACTAACGTGAGATTTAATCACATAAACAAGTAAATAAAGACAAATGTGATTATTTATAAAAACATATAAACTTGTCCTGCAACATTATACATATTTACTGAGAAACCTTACAACAGAATATATGATGAGGTAAGGGGGAAACTGTCAGCTAACAATTTTTTTCTGAATGCCTAGTACTAAATATTTAAACTCTTTAAACTATACTGTATATATATTAATAATAAGTACACATGATTATATACATTTTACTTAATTTTTTTTCCAATAAATTAAGAATTGGAGGCATTCAAATCCGAGTAAACTCCTAAATAAAACATTATTAGAGACCTGTTTATGCAAAAGATTAATACTTTGTAAATGACCATGCAACATGCAAATATTGCTGTTTTTTACAATATTATAGTCTCCAGGCAGGTAAAAGACATTGGCCCGGATTCAGAAAGAATTGCGCTCTATTTGCGGAGGCGCAGGGCAACGATTTTGCCCTGCGCCCCCGCAAATATTTTGCGCTGCCCTCGATTCACGGAGCAGTAGCTCCGTAAATTGCGAGGGCGCGCCGGCAAAATTGCCTGGCGTAAGCGCGCGCAATGTAAATGATCCCGCAGGGGGCGGGAATCATTTAAATTAGGCGCGCTCCTGCGCCGAGCGTAGAGCGCATGCTCCGTCGGGAAACTTTCCCGACGTGCATTGCGGCAAATGACGTCCCAAGGACGTCATTTTCTTCAAAGTGAACGTGAATGGCGTCCAGCGGCATTCACGATTCACTTACGCAAATGACGTAAAATTCGAACGTCGCGACGTGGGAACGCCGGGTATAGTTTAGCATTGGCTGCCCCTGCTATTAGAAGGGGCAGCCTTACGCTAAACACGCCGTACGGAAACGACGTAACTTGCGTACGCAGGGGGCGCGCAACATTGTGAATCGGCGTAAGTATGCAATTTGCATGCTATACGCTGACCACAATGGGAACGCCCCCTAGCGGTCATCGCAAGAATGCAGCCTAAAATCTGCGTGGCATAAGAGCCTTATGCCACGCAGATTTTAGGCTTCAGTCGGCGTAACGAGTTCTCTGAATCAGGAGAACTCGTTACGCCGGCGCAAGTCAGCAATTGCGCTGCATAACTATGGTTATGCAGGCGCAATTGCTTACTGAATCTGGGCCATTGTTACAACATTAATCTTATGCCGTGTACACACGACCGTTTTTCGGGGTTGTAAAAAATTACGTTTTTTTTAAGTCGTTAAAAAAGATCGTGTGTGGGCTCCAGAGCATTTTTCACGACGTAAATAATGGGCATTAAAAATTTAGGACATGCTCTAATTTTTCACGTTGTTTTTAACGTTGTCGTTTTTAACGTCGTAAAAAATGGTCGTGTGTGGGCTTTAACGACGTGAAAAAAACGTGCATGCTCAAAAGCAAGTTATGAGATGGGAGCGCTCGTTCTGGTAAAACTAGCATTCGTAATGGAGATAGCACATTCATCACGCTGTAACAGACTGAAAAACGCAAATCGTCTTTTACTAACACAAAATCAGCAAAAGCAGCAAAAGCAGCCCCAAGGGTTTATAGTGCTGTCGTACGTGTTGTACGTCACTGCGCTTTGCTAGAGCATTTTTTTTTTCACGATCGTGTGTAGGCAAGGCCGGTTTATCAATAATCGGGTTGAAAAAAACTTTGTTTTTTCTAGAAATGTCCATTTTCTTAAAAATGTCCATATTTACATCAGGCTCCATGCCCACTGAAGCTGATAAACTGCAGTTTATTGGCGTTTTGGGCATTTTTTTTTAAAAGCCCATAAACTGAACTCTATGGGTGTTTTTTTAGTGTTAATGAGCTTTGGAGTTTATTGGCTTTTTTCTGAACGCCCAAAATTTGCGTTCAAAGTGCTGTTTTTCGGCGCTAGAAAACGCAAAACGCCAAAAAAAAAAGCTAAAAAACGCTACACTGAAAAACGCTAATAAACACTATTGCAAAAACGCAAAAAAACTTTGAAAGGCTCCCTGCAAAGCTACTGGCGTTTTTTTATAGCTTTTTAGCTTCAGTGTGCATGGAGCCTTAAAAGAGCCAGAAAATTGCACGTAATACACAACAAGATGAATATTATAATGTAATAAATGAAAAACCTGTATTATTAATGATAATGATGATGATGATAACAATAAAAACATATTTAAAAGTGCATTAAATTAAATACAATTTTCTGGATCTTAAAAAAGTAAATTATCAAAAGCAGGGATAAATACGTATGGTATAACTGCAATATACACAATCCCTAAACATAGAAAACCATATGCTAATGCTCAATGCCTACAATGAGGATCTGGGGCCAGATCCACAACGAGCGGCCGTAACTTAACTTTTCCTATTTAAGTTACACCGCCGCAAAATCTCTACCTAAGTGCCCGATCCACAAAGCACTTACCTAGAAATTTTCAGCGGTGTAACTTAAATTCGTCCGGCGCAAGGCGGGCCCAATCTAATGGGGCGAGTCCCATTTAAATTAGGCGCGCTCCCGCGCCGGACGCACTGCGCATGCTCCCGACGCGATTTTCCCGACGTGCTTTGCGCGAAGTTACGTTACGCCGAGTTTTGTGAATCGCGCCGGGTAAAAAAAGTTGTGTCGGGAAAAAAAGGAGATGCGGCGTGAAAAAAAAAATTTGACAGCGTCGCGGGAAAGAAGGGTCTACTTTTACATGGTGTACTAACTTTACACTTTGTAAAAGTAGCCCTAATTTTGTGTTTGCAAACTAACAACTTACGGAGACTTCACGAAGGGAAACCGCTTCGTGGATCTCCGTAAGTGCTAATTTGCATACCCGACGCTGGAATTTCGACAAGAAATGCCCCCAGCGGCGGCCGAGGTACTGCATCCTAAGATCCGACAGTGTAAAACTATAAGGCCTTGTACTCACGAGCAGACATGTCCGATGAAACTGGTCCGCGGACCGTTTTCATCGGACATGTCTGCCCGGGGACTTCTGTTCGATGGCTGTACACACCATCGAACAGAAGTCCGCGCGTAAACAATACGCGGGGCGTGTCCGCGGTGTCGCCGCGACAATGACGCGGCGACGTGGGCGGGCCTGCCTTTTAAATGCTTCCACGCATGCGTCGAAGTCATTCGACGCATGCGAGGGATGGCGGGCGGCCGGACATGTACGGTAGGTCTGTACAGACGACCGTACATGTCCGGGCGGACAGGTTTCCAGCGGACTGTTTTAAAGCAAGTCCAGGAAACAGTTGTGCGCTGGAAACCTGTCCGATCCGCCCGAAAATGGTCCGCTCGGGCCTACACACGGCCAAACATGTCTGCTGAAACTGGTCCGCGGACCAGTTTCAGCAGACATGTTTGGTTGTGTGTACGGGGCCTTACACCTGCCGGATCTTAGGAATATCTATGCGTAACTGATTCTGTGAATCAGTCGCATAGATAGAAACAGGGATACGACGGCGTATCAGTAGATACGCCGGCGTATCCCTTTTGTGGATCTGGCCCCTAGTTTCTGTGGACAGAAAACACCCAATTAATGGTGCTTTTTGCCTTCTGTTCTAGAAGTCAATATCTGCCTGAAGACATAAAGACAAAAAGAATGTCACAAGAACGGGTATGTACACATGTCAAGTAAAGCAACATAAAAAAATGCTGTGAACTCATAGCTATGTAAAGGTATTTATCATTGGAAACTTTTTTTTCGAGCAAAATACAAAAATCATGTACACACACTCGCCATGGCCAAAGAGGGAATAGAAGTGCAGGCGTAAACTAATACCCCAAGAACAGTGTGCACTATGGGGGTGAGGGTAAAAAAAAGGTTATTTTTGCTGTTTGTGTTTCCTGTCCTAAAGAACCAAAAGAAAATCTGCAAGTGAGGGAAAATCCACATTTAAAAATGTTCATTAAAACATCCTATTGCAATGAGAACTGTCATATGTTGGTTTTCCCCCACACTATCTCATTGATAACTAGAATAGGGCGTGAAGGTTAACTTTCTAAATGGGGACACAAACAGCAATAAAAATCTTATAGTAGTTTAACCCTTCCTTACTCTTTCCAAACCTAAATACTTGGCTTTTAGTATGAATAATTGTATTTGTCACATGAAATGTGATATATGTGTTTGTTGAAACCCATTAATTTTACCAAAAGAAATTTAATGAAGTATAATAAATATTCAAATACTTTTAAAACATATTTTGTGTTTACTTGCATCTTTAAAGCCCCCTAAATTCACCATATTTTCTGTATACATTATTCAAACATTTCCATACATGACCCTTTTAAAGCCTTCACAGGTTACCAGTTTAGATATACTGTACAAAGTTGGTCTGGTGCTAGAATTATTGTTCTCGCTATGACAATTGCGGCAAAACCTCACCTGCGTGCTGCAATCACTGTTTCCATATACTTGCGAGACTGAGGTATGCATTTGTCTTTGCGCATAAACATGGGGGAAGAGGGGCTCCCTATATTGTTTTATTATTATTTATGTGATTTAAAAAAATGACACTGTCTCTTTATATTTTTTTGGATCAATTTGCTGTTACATGTTACTGTTATATTGCTATTACAAAGGATAAACAACGTGCCTTGTGATTGCATGGTACATCACATGCCCTCTTTATGGAGAGATCTGGGGTCTGTTAGACCCCAGACCTCTCCTCTGGCCCCAAAAGCATCCGATAATGAGAAATAATTCCCAGAGCATGATTGGTTATCCAAGATTAACAGGCTTTCTTGCAGCTTTGCCTAATTAAAATGTCATGCTAAGTAATCTTAATAAAGATGAGTCCCTGTTAATGAGTAGTCATTTGTATCAAATTACTAAAGGAATAAAGACTGTTTGCTATACTGTTCTGCAAAAAAATAAATTAGCCTAGCTTGGAAAATAATGTAAAGCTTAATTCACTTCAAAATCATAATAACATACAATGAAAAAAAAAAGAAGATTTTTGCTCACGCAGAATTGGATAATTAAACACACCTTTGCTTTATAAAATAAGTTATGTAAGAACTTGCACTTTGCAAAGTGACCGCTGACCGAGTCTCTAGGACACATACAGTAGAGACTAGAGCTCCACTTGTTGGCTGGAGAGAAGACTACATGATGTTATTTTGCAATATTTTTGCAATATTTTATATTTACTTATTCGAATCAAAATATTTTAAAAACATTTTTTGGGGGGGGTTTACAACTATGGTATAATAAATAAGTAAGTAAATAAAGACATACATATATACTGTACAATATGTGCAAATCCAGCCCTCATTAAGAGAAAAACTAAAAAGTATCTACCGTACAAACAACATATGTATGTGTATATATTCAAAAGAATAATTAGTGAGAAATTCAGTGCGCTACTGTGAGTAAACGAATGTGATAATATAGCAGTGATAATAAGATGTGTAAAATGAATCTGAGGCCGCTGTATCTAGGAGTGTTCACATAACACAAAATAAAAGTAGATAAATAAACAAATGATAAGCGCTTCAAATACGTGATCTAATTCACAGTGGAGGGTAATACCAGTGATGAGTGCACAAACACAATAAGAGGTTAAATGTGATAAATAACCAATAAAATATTTTCAAAATAATCACAAATGATGTGAACCTGAGAAGGTGCAAAGTGCAATGAGATATCCTTCAATATTAAATGCAAACAACGATTGGTGCAAGTAGTGGTTCAAAAAATTGAAAAATATATATAAAAAGAAAAAATGAATGGATGATAATAAGATCAGAGTATGATCGACAGTCTATATAGGATGGATCGAATGAAATCAATTTCTGAATCTCTGTTCTCCTCCCTCAAGTGGTAAGCAAATATCCTCATAGGTAATGTAGTTCCCTTACCTGCAGGGTACTATATATGAGCATATAGTGTGGACTCCACGACGTGATGGTCCTGCTCCTCCGAGTATGGATGACTCCTCCTGCTCCAGCTGATGGGTCTCTCCAAGCTGCAGGGTACTATATGTGAGTATATAGTATAAACTCCACGGCGTGATGGTCCTGCTCCTCCGAGTGTGGATGACTCCTCCTGCTCCAGCTGATGGGTCTCTCCAAGCTCCGTGGTCCGGAGTGAGCAGTGAGATGAGGGAGAAAAGAAAAAAGTGCCTCCAATAGTGCAGTAGGTTTGGACTCAATCCGGTTTATTATAGTAAAAGTTAGATATGCAGGTACATTTTGCAGGGATGGGCACATGCAGATGACAAATTTTAAAAATCCCGGGGACGCGGCGTTCTAGGTACCGCCTGACGTCTGGTGGCCTCCGGCTTGTGCGGGTGTGTGAATATTGGTCTGACTCCCTACGGCGTTACGTCACGCACCTCGTGACTTCATCAGGGGAACCTTATTGGCTGTCAGGCCGTCAATTAAATAATAGCAAAACCGGAAGTAAACAAGCTTCCATTTTCTTGAAGTCCATGTCCATAGACATGGTAGTAAAGGAAGTGAGTATTGTTAGACGTCGATGGGACATTGATTGGTTCTGTAGATACAGGGGAATCCAAACTTGGACGTAACAGAACTAATGTCCCCAAGGCAATAAAAATTATATAGAAATAGAGTTAAAATAGCGAGAGAGTTTCTCATTATGTATAAAGTATACTGGCCATAAATGTATAAAGATAGCAGTGCTCAAATGCGTACAGTATAACGGAAAAAAAGATAAATAAAAAGATAAAAACTTTTAAAAACATTACCAGGATACTGGGCGTAGATAAATATAAAGACACTTAGTGAGTCTATTATTGGTACTACTGTACGGACCAGTATTGGTGTCTTCTGGTGAAACCACATTTATATGTTTTTATCTATATGTTGCTTACATCATTCAAGCAAACAGAGATGGATGTAAGGTATAGATACATCTTAAAGGGTGAAACTATATATCAGTGTATGTATATATAGGATATATATATAAAAATGACACTGGAATTAACCATTGTGGTACAGTGTAACCTCCTGCCAATAGTGTTGAAATATGTTTCAATAGAGGTATGTACATGTCCAATTATTGGTAGGTGTGGTGTGTTATTTTGTATGGGTACTAGTGAAAGCTTCACCCACAATCAAGGAGGGCCAGGGTGTCTCGGAGGTGAAAATGATTAATATCATGGATGGATTAAATACCACCCCCACAAACCCAAGGCCACCACACATATTGTGACATAGCATGTCAATGGACACTTTACATTGGAAAATACATAAATGATCCATATGTGAATATTAATTCTACATAATATATAGAAGACATAATTAAAAATAGTTTAAAATTATTTTAAAAAACATATTTAAAAGTTATTTAAAAAACAGTTAAGATCAAAATCCACATTCATACCCCCTGGTGTAAGTGTATTGAGAGTGTGGATCCAGCGGGATTCTTTCTGACTGATAACCCGTATCTTATGACTACCTCTCCATGATGCCTTGTATTTTTCTATGCCCCAGAATTGTAGTGAGGTAGGGTCTTGGTTGTGTTCTTTCGCAAAGTGTCGTGATACACTATGTTTGGGATTGCCCTTACTAATATTTCGTATATGTTCCTCTATTCTCACTTTGAGTTTCCTTTTGGTTCTGCCTACATATTGCAAATTGCAATTGCATTGGAGCACATATATAACACCCTCCGTGTGGCATCCAATAAAATCTCTTATTTTGTGTATATGTCCCGTATTGGTACCAATGAAATCTTGTCGTTTGCCTTGAAATAGTTTGGCATGTCTGCAGGCAAAGCAGTTCCTGCATGGATAGAATCCCTTTCCATTAAAGAAGGAGAACATTGGTTTCGGGGGTGAAGCAATCACAGATTTAACCAACAGATCTTTTAAGGTAGGAGCTCGTTTGTATATAATTTTAGGCTTAGTGGGGAGTATTGTGTTGAGATCTTTATCGTTAAGCAACACATGCCAATGTCGTTGGATGAGTTTGTTTATATCTCTATGTTGTACATTATAGTCTAGTATCAGACTAGGGGCCGTGTCCCCTTGGAGTGTTTTCTTGGTGGCCTTGTTTTCCAGCATCGGTTTTCTATCCAGTTCCTGTACATAGCGTATTTGTTCATTTATCCAGGATTTGTCATAGCCCTTTTCTTCAAACCTTTTTCCAATGAATTGGGCCTGTTCCTTAAAGTCATCTTCCCTCGTGCAGTTTCTTTTAAGCCTGACCAGTTGTCCTTTCGGAATGTTAAAGAGCCATGGCTTATGATGGCAACTTTCAACTGACAGATAACTGTTTGTGTCGACTGCTTTGAAATAGGTTTTGGTTATGATTTTATTACCTTCTAGTGTTATGCTCAAATCTAGAAAGTCAACCGTCTTTTCATCAATTTTCCAAACAAGTTCGATGTTTTGCTTGTTTTTATTTAGATTTTCCATATATTTCTCCAAACTTTCTTTACTGCCATTCCATAGAATGATGACATCATCTATGTACCTCTTGTATAAAAGAAGCTCTCTCGGTGTTTGGTCATAGATGGCTGATTCTTCCCATTGAGCCATGAAGGCATTGGCTATACTTGGGGCAAATTTAGCGCCCATAGCTATGCCTTCATGGCTCAATGGGAAGAATCAGCCATCTATGACCAAACACCGAGAGAGCTTCTTTTATACAAGAGGTACATAGATGATGTCATCATTCTATGGAATGGCAGTAAAGAAAGTTTGGAGAAATATATGGAAAATCTAAATAAAAACAAGCAAAACATCGAACTTGTTTGGAAAATTGATGAAAAGACGGTTGACTTTCTAGATTTGAGCATAACACTAGAAGGTAATAAAATCATAACCAAAACCTATTTCAAAGCAGTCGACACAAACAGTTATCTGTCAGTTGAAAGTTGCCATCATAAGCCATGGCTCTTTAACATTCCGAAAGGACAACTGGTCAGGCTTAAAAGAAACTGCACGAGGGAAGATGACTTTAAGGAACAGGCCCAATTCATTGGAAAAAGGTTTGAAGAAAAGGGCTATGACAAATCCTGAATAAATGAACAAATACGCTATGTACAGGAACTGGATAGAAAACCGATGCTGGAAAACAAGGCCACCAAGAAAACACTCCAAGGGGACACGGCCCCTAGTCTGATACTAGACTATAATGTACAACATAGAGATATAAACAAACTCATCCAACGACATTGGCATGTGTTGCTTAACGATAAAGATCTCAACACAATACTCCCCACTAAGCCTAAAATTATATACAAACGAGCTCCTACCTTAAAAGATCTGTTGGTTAAATCTGTGATTGCTTCACCCCCGAAACCAATGTTCTCCTTCTTTAATGGAAAGGGATTCTATCCATGCAGGAACTGCTTTGCCTGCAGACATGCCAAACTATTTCAAGGCAAACGACAAGATTTCATTGGTACCAATACGGGACATATACACAAAATAAGAGATTTTATTGGATGCCACACGGAGGGTGTTATATATGTGCTCCAATGCAATTGCAATTTGCAATATGTAGGCAGAACCAAAAGGAAACTCAAAGTGAGAATAGAGGAACATATACGAAATATTAGTAAGGGCAATCCCAAACATAGTGTATCACGACACTTTGCGAAAGAACACAACCAAGACCCTACCTCACTACAATTCTGGGGCATAGAAAAATACAAGGCATCATGGAGAGGTAGTCATAAGATACGGGTTATCAGTCAGAAAGAATCCCGCTGGATCCACACTCTCAATACACTTACACCAGGGGGTATGAATGTGGATTTTGATCTTAACTGTTTTTTAAATAACTTTTAAATATGTTTTTTAAAATAATTTTAAACTATTTTTAATTATGTCTTCTATATATTATGTAGAATTAATATTCACATATGGATCATTTATGTATTTTCCAATGTAAAGTGTCCATTGACATGCTATGTCACAATATGTGTGGTGGCCTTGGGTTTGTGGGGGTGGTATTTAATCCATCCATGATATTAATCATTTTCACCTCCGAGACACCCTGGCCCTCCTTGATTGTGGGTGAAGCTTTCACTAGTACCCATACAAAATAACACACCACACCTACCAATAATTGGACATGTACATACCTCTATTGAAACATATTTCAACACTATTGGCAGGAGGTTACACTGTACCACAATGGTTAATTCCAGTGTCATTTTTATATATATATCCTATATATACATACACTGATATATAGTTTCACCCTTTAAGATGTATCTATACCTTACATCCATCTCTGTTTGCTTGAATGATGTAAGCAACATATAGATAAAAACATATAAATGTGGTTTCACCAGAAGACACCAATACTGGTCCGTACAGTAGTACCAATAATAGACTCACTAAGTGTCTTTATATTTATCTACGCCCAGTATCCTGGTAATGTTTTTAAAAGTTTTTATCTTTTTATTTATCTTTTTTTCCGTTATACTGTACGCATTTGAGCACTGCTATCTTTATACATTTATGGCCAGTATACTTTATACATAATGAGAAACTCTCTCGCTATTTTAACTCTATTTCTATATAATTTTTATTGCCTTGGGGACATTAGTTCTGTTACGTCCAAGTTTGGATTCCCCTGTATCTACAGAACCAATCAATGTCCCATCGACGTCTAACAATACTCACTTCCTTTACTACCATGTCTATGGACATGGACTTCAAGAAAATGGAAGCTTGTTTACTTCCGGTTTTGCTATTATTTAATTGACGGCCTGACAGCCAATAAGGTTCCCCTGATGAAGTCACGAGGTGCGTGACGTAACGCCGTAGGGAGTCAGACCAATATTCACACACCCGCACAACCCGGAGGCCACCAGACGTCAGGCGGTACCTAGAACGCCGCGTCCCCGGGATTTTTAAAATTTGTCATCTGCATGTGCCCATCCCTGCAAAATGTACCTGCATATCTAACTTTTACTATAATAAACCGGATTGAGTCCAAACCTACTGCACTATTGGAGGCACTTTTTTCTTTTCTCCCTCATCTCACTGCTCACTCCGGACCACGGAGCTTGGAGAGACCCATCAGCTGGAGCAGGAGGAGTCATCCACACTCGGAGGAGCAGGACCATCACGCCGTGGAGTTTATACTATATACTCACATATAGTACCCTGCAGCTTGGAGAGACCCATCAGCTGGAGCAGGAGGAGTCATCCATACTCGGAGGAGCAGGACCATCACGTCGTGGAGTCCACACTATATGCTCATATATAGTACCCTGCAGGTAAGGGAACTACATTACCTATGAGGATATTTGCTTACCACTTGAGGGAGGAGAACAGAGATTCAGAAATTGATTTCATTCGATCCATCCTATATAGACTGTCGATCATACTCTGATCTTATTATCATCCATTCATTTTTTCTTTTTATATATATTTTTCAATTTTTTGAACCACTACTTGCACCAATCGTTGTTTGCATTTAATATTGAAGGATATCTCATTGCACTTTGCACCTTCTCAGGTTCACATCATTTGTGATTATTTTGAAAATATTTTATTGGTTATTTATCACATTTAACCTCTTATTGTGTTTGTGCACTCATCACTGGTATTACCCTCCACTGTGAATTAGATCACGTATTTGAAGCGCTTATCATTTGTTTATTTATCTATATTCAAAAGAATGTCACAGGTTTTTCAAGAAAAACTATTTTAAAAGACCATAAAAAGATTTGACCAAATTAGACATCTCTTGGAGGGGATAATGATTGAAATTGTATTTATCATTAAAACAACATTTTTAAATATATATTTTGAAAACAATATATGGGGCATATTTATAAACAGTAAATGTGGCATTCACTGATCATTCACTGAAAGTGAATATTCCTGGTGCATGTGTTTTAAATGACAGTGATTAATTTGCCTGCTGTGGATGTCACAGTTCTTAATTAATATGACACTATGTGGAAGAGTTTATTTATTTCTTATTGTCTTTAGTCAACTAAAGAAATAACAAGTCCTGAGAATGTATTAAATGAAAAAAAATCTATATTCCCAATGTACCCTAAAACTGTGCCAAACAATAAATCTTTCCATTATGTAAAAATGATTTATTACTAAAACTCTCTTACTGAAATAGTTTGTGCCTTTTTTTCAAGCAGTAGACTACTAAATTGCCATTTCATGGTTTAAACATCAGTGAAGCAGAATAAAATCATTGGCCTTCAACTAATGTGCCATCCTATTTTTCTTGAATTATCTTTTATAATAGTACGTAATATATATATATATATATATATATATATATATATATATATATATATATATATATATATATATATATATATATATATATATATATATATATAAAAGTTCTGCATAGAAACCAATCAGCTTCCAGGATTTTTTGTCAAAGCTTAGCTGAACAAGCTGAATTTAGAAGCTGATTGGCTACCATGCACAGCTGCACCAGAGTTTGCACTCTCCAGTTTTAGTACATCAACCCTAGTGTCCTTGTAATTGAGAACAATTATGCAAATGTGGTCTCAGCACCAAAGTGTCAGTGCCAAAATATGAAGACCCCTGCTGTTGCAAAGCTGACCTTTAAACGCTTGCCGACCGACGCAGATGTACATCAACAGAATGTCACGGGCAGGCAGATTGGCGTACAGGTACATCCCTTTAAATCTGCCGCCCAGCGGGCGCGCGCCTGCCGCGTGCCTCGTGAGCGTGTTCGCGGGTCCCGGGAACTCGATGTTCCCGAGCGGCCCGCGTTTGCTGTCGAAAAAGGTCACTGTCACAGATGGCTGTTCCCCGTTATCGGGAATGGTCATCAGCTTATTGCGAGTTTTTTACCAAAAATATGTAGAAGAATACGTATCGCCTAAACTGAGGAATTTTTTTTTTATATATATATTTTTGGGGATATTTATTATAGCAAAAAGTAAACAATATTGCATATTTTGTTTAAATTGTCGCTCTATTTTTGTTTATAGCGCAAAAAATAAAAATCATATAGGTGATCAAATACCACCAAAAGAAAGCTTTCTTTGTGAGAAAAAAAGGACGTCAATTTTGTTTGGGAGCCACGTTGCACGACCACGCAATTGTCAGTTAAATAGACGCAGTGCCGAATTGCAAAAAGTGGCCTGGTCTTTGACCAGCATAATGATACGGGGCTTAAGTGGTTAATATGTAGACAAAAATGTCCTAATGAAATATGAGTCCCCTATTTACTTTTGGCACTCGTGCCTCGCCCCTGTCAGAGTGATTTAAAAATTGCTAAAAAGAGTGGGTTTTGGCATTTTACATATTTCAGATCTCATTCTTCAGCATGACTTGCGTAGACAAAAATGTATATGATTCACACGATTCTTCAGTTCACGTGTAGGCAACTTCAACTCATAAACCTAAGACAGATTACAGTGAGGCAAAAACAGGCATTATGTTAATATGCAGATGCAAAGAAAAAGACCCGTCATAAAATAGCTGTGGAAGAATGACACTGCCCCCTGTTGCTTTACAACATCAGAGTTTTGTTAAAAAATAAATACTATTGTGTTGAATGGTGTGGCTGTGTTATCTTCATTCTTCCAGTCCTTTAACAGAAAGAGTTGTTTTTGCTGTCATGGTGAACCTGCAAGGATAGAAATATGGAAGCTGTCACTACTGACTTGTTTAATGCAGAATTTCAGATACATATAGAAGACAAAAAAAAAGTAGCAAGAAGCCCTTGCAATGCTTTATCTTTCACTGTCCAATCACATGCTATGGAAAACACAGGACATTAAGCTGTTACCAAAATGTAACAAAGAAAAAAAAATAGGTCTCCTACCTTGTACCTTGCTGTGTGGCAGGGCTAGCTAAATCTAAGAACTGGATAAGCCTCGCACATACGAGCAGAATGTCGGGAGACATTTGCTGGTCCAAAAAATATCATCCGACAGGGTGCCCGTGTGTATATCAGTCTGTCCGACAGAAGCTGGCCGTTTGGTTGACTTCTTTCCTATGTGAATGCTGGAAAACCAGCAGCCGACCGACTCTTGATCAGCACTCTCAGCCAATGGACGAGAGAGCGCTGATCTGAGTTTTCTGGTGGGGGCCGTCCCCCGGTCAGAACACATCTCAGCCGGAAAGATCGCTGGTCTAACCTTGCATGGTTATTACAGTAGCAACTCGTATCCTCATATTGATTAGTGGTTACAAATTAAGAAAAACTACTGCAGTAGGGAACAGACACAAAAGATACACTCAGCATATTTCCAAATAACAGTTCTCCTTTATTATGACGCAATTGTAGGTTTTTATACATATGATTACGTAGGTATCATATTAATATTACAATTGTACGTTTATGGAAACAAGGGGCGTAACATAGGCAGACTAATTCTAATCAGGACTCGAAAGAATGCAAACATGTACTGAAAAACATTATTAGTGCCGTGTGCACAGTGAGGGTAGTGTGCAATACATACAAAATAGAATACAATTATATACAGAACTTACAAATTTCCTTAACACTCCTGACCGGAGTTGTCAGCTTTTTTCCATGCAACAATGCGAGTTGCACAAAAAAAAAAACTGTAGCGTGTACCAGGCTATAGACAGAAATGCTAATTCTTTGCAGCTAATATATGCAGT
Source organism: Rana temporaria (assembly GCF_905171775.1). Classification (NCBI taxonomy): domain Eukaryota; kingdom Metazoa; phylum Chordata; class Amphibia; order Anura; family Ranidae; genus Rana; species Rana temporaria. The sequence goes on from NC_053490.1 coordinate 383,255,288, forward strand.
TCACAACATTTAGCTCTTTGGAGTTCAGCTTTAAGGTACAGGATAAGTGCCTGTCATATTAATATATATCTGCTACATATGATCTATTAATACAAGCATAGTGATTTATGATTGCTCTTGTTCACTTGGTCAATTTCCCCATTTTAAATAGTATCAATTATTGTGAAATATACATATAGGGCTAGATTCAGGTAGCCCTGCGTAATGTTGTGCGGGCGTAGCGTATGGTATTTACACTACGCCACCGCAATTTAGAGAGGCAAGTGCAGTATTCACAATGCACTTGCTCCGTAAGTTGTTGCGGCGTAGCGTAAATCTGCTGGCGTAAGCGCGCCAAATTCAAATTATGAAGAGGTGGGCGTGTTTTATGCAAATAAAACATGACCCCACGTATTTGACGTTTTTTACGAACGGCGCATGCGCCGTTCGTGAAAGAACCCCAGTGTGCATGCTCCAAATTTTGCCGCAAATCGTCAATGCTTTAGACGTGAACGTAACTTACGTACAGCCCTATTCGCGAACGACTTACACAAACGACGTAAAAATTAAAAAATTTGACGCGGGAACGACGTCCATACTTAACATTGCGTACGCCTCATATAGCAGGGGTAACCTTACGCCGGAAAAAGCCTAACGTAAACGACGTAAAAAAATGCGCCGGGCGTACGTACGTTTGTGAATCGGCGTATCTACCTAATTAGCATATTCCTCGCGTAAATCGACGGAAGAGCCACCTGGCGGCCAGCGTAAAATTGCAACTAAGATACGACAGCGTAAGAGACTTACGCCGGTCGAATCTTAGTCAAATCTATGTGTAACTGATTCTAAGAATCAGGCACATAGATACGACGCCACAACTCAGAGATACGACGGCATATCTGGAGATACGCCGTCGTATCTCGTACCTGAATCTAGCCCATACTGTACATATATATATATATATATTTATATATATATATATATATATATATATATATATATATTACAAAGTGATTACAGCACAGTAAGCATACACCTATAACCAGCAATATAGGAACTTCAGGCATCACTGCCTTTTTTAAGTTAGCAACCTGCACCATGCAGTATAAATGGAGATACAAGTGTTCAGGTATTAAATAGCTTCATATATATACAACACATGAGGTACTAAGGAAGTGTTGCCACTTTAAATTTGTATGATTTTTGGATTTTGCCAGTGTAGGTTAATGGTAAGAAATTACTCTATTCTGGGGTTGGTTGACTGTTTTTAATATGAGAAAACAAAATGACTACAGTACAGAATGTTTTTTTAAGATAAGTGTGGTGTATTTTATGCTGGTGTATTTTTAAACTGGAGAGCTTCAAAGGGCTGTTGTTGGCATTTAAGCATTGGTAAGAAATATGAGCAAGATATTTGAAAAAGTCAGGGACTTAATCCCAGCTCCTAGTGATGAACTGGATTATTTTTTTAGGAGAAAAGTTTTCTTAAAATTTAAAAACAAAATAAAAAGTCAAATTTAAAATAATAATAATAATAATAATAATAATAATAATAATAAGCAAGCTTTAGGGCTACTTCTGGTTTAGTATACAAACTACGCTGCAAAATATTCTTACACAACCAAGGGGTACTGTAATACATTTCTTTGTCCACACCTTAGAGAACTTGACATTTACCAAACTGAATTGAGGTTTACTAAGTAAACAATGGCTTTTATTGGTTGCATACTAGCTATACCACTGAAGAAAATTTGTGTTTGTGGTCAGAAAATGGAAAATTGCTATTGTTGTACAATGCAAGATACAATAAAAGAAAATATTTCTGTTAGAAGGGTGTGAGTAGAATTAATGCTTTCATGTAGAACTATAGGCAAAACTTTTTTTCCTTAAATAGAGTAAGAGAGAGTCATAACCTGTCCGTTTATTTTTTGTCATCTGTGTCCCATTGTGGATATTTCTCTTCACTAACTGTCCCATAATCCCAAAACTAAAAAAAGTTTTGCCTTTAGTTGTACTTTAAGTATGTTTCAGGCTACTGGTAAATATTTAAACAAATTATTATCATACCTCATAAAATATAACTGGTTAATTAACAAGGGTGTGCTATCCTACTATGAAACTGACATAATCGCTTTTGACAACATCTCATTGTGACACAAAAGGCTGATGTAAAGGAAGTCTTTCAAAAAAAGATTTATACATATATATCAAATTCACATCTAAAAAAAGCAATATTTTTCTTCTTCATCTGCTCGGTTTATCTCAGATATTAATATAGCGCAAAAAAAGTCTAATGTGAGACATAAATGGCTTTCTACCCCCAAAAATATGAGTTCTCACCCATCATTTAATTTATTAATTGGCCAATGAGGAACAAAATTTGCCATCAAAGGAAAATAATTAGGTATATATAAAAATTCAATATCTGAATGATAAACATCTAATGTGTCTTTAAATATTCACTATAAATGGAACCCCCCCCACTAGACTCTTATATGAGCATGTAGCCTGGCAGGACAGGAAAGAGGAGATGAGCATAAATGGAATGTAACTAGTAAATGAAGACACTGGCCCGGATTCAGATACATTTGCTTATCCTTCATCGGGCGTAGCATATCTCAGATACACTACGCCGCCGTAACTTAGGGCGCAAGTTCCGTATTCAGAAAGAACTTGCGCTCTAAGTTACGGTGGCGTAGTGTAAATGTGTCGGTGTAAGCCCGCCTAATTCAAATTTAGCTAGTAGTGGGCGTGTTTTATGTTAAACTATCATGACCCCACGTAATTGACGCTGTTTTCGAACGGCGCATGAGCCGTCCGTGGACAAATCCCAGTGCGCATGCTCGAAATCACATCGCAAATAGTCAATGCTTTCGACGTGAACGTAACTTACGTACAGCCCCATTCATGGACGACTTACGCAAACGACGTAAAATATGATGCTGTTCGTACGTTTCCGACGTCCATACCTAACATGACTTACCCCTGCTTTATGAGGAAAAATCCTTACGTAAACTACGTAAAAAAATTCGCCGGACGGACGTAAGTTTCTGAATCTGCGTATCTACCTAATTTACATATTCTACGCGTAAATATACGGAAGCGCCACCTAGCGTCTAGCGTAAATATGCAACTAAGATACGACGGCGTAAGAGACTTACGCCGGTCGGATCTTAGGGAAATCTATGCGTAACTGATTCTAAGAATCAGGCGCATAGATACGACCCCGCACACTCAGAGTTACGACGGCGTATCTGGAGATACGCCGTCGTAACTCGTATCTGAATCCGGGCCACACTCTTTTGGACATGGTCTTTATTAAAAAAAAATACAAAAAAAATTGCCCCACAATGTAAATGCATTGCTAATCATGTTGTTTAGTGTGTGATGCATAAATATCATAGAGACTTTCTAATAAAATACAGAAAACAAAAAGGCTAGAAAATTGGGAAATTGGGAAAATTGGGAAATCTGAAATAGTGGACTTGAACAATGAACAAGGTCAAATTAATACTGAAAAATAGTTGAGATAAAAAGAGGTGAACTGACCAATATCAATCTCTTTAAGGAAACTTGAACCATATGAACATTACTAAAAAATAAGGATACCTACAATAACTCTAGATTGGTATTATATTATGAATGATCCAAACATTAGCTGATCTTTTCTGTCTCTAAAATGTATACACAATCAACTCTTCGATTGTAAGCACTTTTGAACAGGGCCCTCCTAACCCTACTTGTATTTGTATTTTTATTGCAACTGTATTTTCTCCCTTTATATTGCACTATATATATTCTATAAAGCAATAATAACTGTGGGATAGGAATGTGTATTTGGAGATTTTCTCTGTGTGTATTTTTATTTTATTGGTTGAACTAGATGGCTAGTCTCTTTTTCAACCTATGTAACTATGTACTTTTTTTTTAATCAGATAAGCATCACAGTATGTTAGGGCTGTATTTTTCAATTTTTTCAGGTGCAACACCTTTTAAAAGTATGCAAAATCACAAGGCACCTCAATCTAAAAATTACCTTCACAGCGAACCCCCCCCCCCCTTAGCATCAGAGCCCCCTATCACATCATAGTTCTCCCTCACATCAGAGGCATCCGATCATATCAGAGGCCTCCTAATCACAAGTATCCCCTTCACATTAGAGTCATCCCTTTATGTCAAAGCCCTCCCTCCCATCCCATCAGAGCCCCTCTTTAATGTAGATGTACACATACATCAGAGGCCCCCTGTACATGAGTCCCCCCATCACATCAGATCATCTCTTCCATTCCATCCCCCATTACAGAGCTTCCCAGTCACGCTGGCCACCATGCCAAAGCCCCTCAAATCACACATGCCTGATGAAGGGGTCCTGCGAGGCTATGAAACTTCACTATAGTAACTATGATGTGATCGCTGAATAAAGCTTTGGACCCTTTCTGAAGATCCTTGATTTGCAGGTGACATACTTTTGTGAGTTCCGTTTCTAGTCAGTTGGTCGCTGCAGTACCCATTTACATTTTCAGCCAACTTCAGGAATGTTTGCATTGGGATTATTGCGATTGAACTTACCAAATCACACAGTCCCCCCATTACAGAACCCCCAAATCACACAGGTCCCTCTTCACATCAGAGCCCTACCTTGCACCCCACTAAACCATGGCAATTCTTCATACTAATCCAAGGAAAACTGGGTTCTGCGCTCACGTCACCCTGGCTCTTGCCTTGGTGGTTGCAAGAGTCGAGGGACCTTCCCTCCTTTTTCTTTGTATTCCTCCAGCAAGGCACTTTTTACAGTAAGCGAAGAGCATTTCTGTTTCTGGGTGGTTCACTGCTCTAGACCTGTACATGTATCTCGTCCTATTTCATCCTAACTGATGTTCTTGGCTCGTGTACTGTGTTTTATACGAAGCAAGCCTTACTTTGATTTTTCATTTGTATCCTTATATTGTACTATTGCTTCCAGTTCATGTCTTCTTTGGAAAAATCTAATATATATTTTGTGAAACAATTACAATAACCCTATTTACATATGATCCTAGTAGAGGAGTCCTATCCTTCTGTAACTTTTAGATTTTACTGGAAATAGTAGTTATAATTTCAGATTTCACCCACACAGCCATCTACCTGTTATATCGTTTATTGCTCCCCTTTAGAGAGTGATAAAAAAAATTAAGATTTTGTTCATATGTGCATGATTCACGTGAACATAACTTTTAGCTTATTTTAGCTTAGCTCATTGTTACTTAATAGTAGTGAATGCATGTTCTAAATAGGTCATACATATTAGCAGATATTGGGGTTGGGTTTCCTCTCACCATCCCCTTAAAGGTATGTGCGAACAATGCATTTCGACATGCTTTTGCTGTGTGCTAGCAGCTTTTAGCTATTATATGTGCAATAAGATTCAAAAGAAAATATAATAATTGAATATGTGAATACAATCCTAAATTCTGACAAGCCATAAACAGGTCTAGATGCATTTTTAGAGCATTGTGCATTCACAACAGCATGATCAGTAAAAACTATAATAATATATAATAACACATATTTGACAAAACAGCAGGTAATACTCAGCAACCAGGCATAACAAATCCATAGTATGATTAGTTAAAGTGGAGGTCCACCCTAAACCAATAATTACATAAATAGGCTCCAAAAAATGTGAAAACAATATGTGAAAAAAATGTTTTTTTTTAATACTTGCCAGGAATGGCAGTTACTAGGCAGATCGTCCCAATCTGCCACTTCCTATTCGGCTGTGGTCTTCATTCTTCTCCTCTTCGCGTTGTCTTCTGGGGAATAGGGTGCGCTGTCTTCTGGGACCTGTGTGTGTCCCAGAATAAAGCCGGCCATTCACAAAGTGCCGCACGACTTGCACATGCGCAGTAGGAAATGGGCAGTAAATTCGCAAGGCTCCACTGCCTGTTTCCCTAAGTACAAATGGCGGCGCCGGCACACGATCCGATGGATGGATCAGCCTCAGGGGGCCGACATCGCGGGCACCCTGGACAGGTAAGTGTGCTTATTAAAAGTCAGCAGATACAGTGTTTGTAGCTGCTGACTTTAAAAAATAATAATAATCATCTGGAACACCGCTTTAAGTAGAGTCCTCTATCAAATGTTGTATTTGTTTGTACTGTATCTCCACCTCAATAATTATTTTCACAAACTTCAGTTTTTGTGTACTATGTCTATAATATCTAGCAACCTAGCACTGCTGCAAAATATGTAAGAAAGTCATAGATTCCCATATTTTGCTCTTATTTACCTATCCAATCCAAGCAGTAAACTGTGTCTTAGATGCGTACACATCACGGGCAAAGCACAAAGTGACCCATGACAACGTTTTATAAGAGCCTATCTAACTTTTACGACATTCTTAGTAATTTGGAAAATGACTGTAAAATGTTTTAAAACAAAATTTTCCCTAACCCAAGCGCTAAGGGGTATAACACATTAGGGTCATATACTATAACAGGGAAAAAAATGTCCCAGTGAAAAAAATGGCATATTATTTTATATGTTAAAATATTTCAACACAAAGATTAAAACAGCTATTTTAGGTTTATTTTAGTTAATTAATTGGGAAACTTATTGTGAGTTACTGCTCTGTATTTAACTTTAGCAAATAATGAAATCAATATTTCAAAGTATCATGCTGCGTACACACGACCATTTTTAATGTCATGGAAAAAGCTTTGTTTTTCTCATTGTGATTCTTGTCAAGCCTGCCTTGCATACACACGATCGTGAAAAAAAAATGCTTGAGCAAAGCGCGGTGACGTACAACACGTACGACGGCACTATAAAGGGGAAGTTCCGTTCAATTGGTGACACCATTTGGGCTGATTATGCAAATTTCCCTTCTCATTACCTGCTTCTGAGCATGCACGTTTTTTTCCCCGACGTTAAAGCCTACACATGGTCATTTTTCACGACGTGAAAAACAACGAGAAAAAATGGAGCAATGTTCAAAATTTTTATAGGCCATTTTTCACATAGAGAAAAATGCTGTGAAGCCTCGTTTTTAATGACCAATTTAAAAAAAAAAATTCTTGGTTGTGTGTACGCGGCATAAGACTTCTTCATTAGGCTAGGACCAGGAGCACTGATAAGGGGGCAAAGTAACCAAAGATCATAGATGTGTGTCAACACCGCTCTAGGTCAGTCTCCCATCTTCACCTCCGCTAACACACAGGCCAGGTGTTGGCCCGTCCATCACGGATTCCATTGAGCAAAAATAATTTTGGTTGGCCGCACGTCCAGTAAAATCACTCTTATTTTAGTCCATAAAAACATATCTGAAAACACAAATGGAGGGGAACAGCATCACCAGCTAACACGTTCCACACTTCCTTAGCGCTTAGTCATAGCTCACATAGATCATGTTACACTAGTGATCGATCCTGTCTCTGGTGAGAACTTGCCAGCTACTAGATCACTAGGAGAGGAGAGGGAACATTATACCATGTGATTTACTTTATGTGTGGCGTTATTATACCATAGTATAGGTGTCGTTATTATAGCGTGTGATATACAGTATATGTGGCGTTATTATACCGTGTGATTTGCAGTATAGGTGGCGTTATTATACCATGTGAATAAAAGTTGTATTTTTATTATAGCTTGTAATCTGTTTTTTGGGAACTTAACAGAATGGAATGCTTTAAATGGAGTCGGTATTGGAGAAATGGGTGTGGACACTGAAAGGGTGTGGTTACTGAGAGGCGTGGTTACCGAGGGGCGCGGTCACTAGGGGCGCTGTAAAGCTTTCTCGCACAGGGCGCCTAAAGGCCTAAGGCCGGCCCTGACAGGAGTGCAATTAGTTTTGTACTCCTGTGACCCATTTTCAGCAGAGAGTGGTCTGATGTCCGCTCTCCACTGACGTCACCAGGATCAGTCGAGACAGAGTGTTATCCTGACTTAGGATGTCTGGATCCGCCAGCTGCCTGGACTGATGGCTGTCTCAACCTCTCAGTGAGCCTCTAAGACGCTGACAGCTCAGTGCTCCAATGAGCATCGAGGAGCAGAGCAGGAGAGATGCTGGCTTACAGCTAGTATCTCTCCACTCTGGGAGGTGAGAGAACCGAGCCATCAGCGATGTTCGGTGGCTCGGTTCTCAGTTAAGAGACGGCTGGGGACAGATGCAGCATTGGTCTGATGTAAACGAGTAAACACTCACAGACAGATTTGAAAACTTCAGCGTGTGTAATAACATGTGTCTCCGCTCTGCGGCCGCGAGTGGATGACGTCACCAGCAACCCTCCTACTTCCTCACGCGTATCGTGACAGCCAAACGTCACTTAATCATAGGAAATCTGTCTACATAATTTTTAAAAAAATTGGGATATTAATTCACTATTATTTCACAGAGTATTGCACTATGCACTTTTAATGGATGAAGCACTTTATGGATTTTCACTTATTTTATTGTATTTATTTATTATTTATTATTGTCATCATTATCGGAATTTTTTCATGGTGAATATATGTTTTTTATTAACATTGTGCTGAGTTTGGCACGTCTGTTTACCTGATTAGGTATTTATTATTATTCCACTCTTAGTACCCTCCACATTATTTTATTAATGTTGGGTGGTATTCTTGGACATATCTAGAGTGGAACATATTTAGACCCACAGCAGGTGGTGGATTTACTCATCAGTTATTTGGATCTGTTCTTATTATCTTTGGAGAAATATTTTATCAACAGGAATTGTTATTATATATTTTTATATATTTTAAAATTTGCAAGCGCCACTACACCCCACCCCTGAATTTTATCTGTTGTCAGTGTGAGAGCACTATTAGTCGTGGCTGCTGCTTCTTAGTTTTATTTATATTATATTTTAGCTTAGTTGCCCTTGGTTAGGTTGATTTGCGCATTAGTTCCACCCCCCTTTTTATACAATGGCAGGGGAAGTTTGATTCCACTGGCACAACCCTTGGGGCTGCTTTTGCTAATCTCATGTTACTGCATGTTAAGTAAAAGTTTGGTAAGAGACGATTTGCACTTTTCAGACTGTTACAGCGTAACAAATGTGCTATCTCCATTACAAACGCTACTTTTACCGAAGGTGCTCTCCCGTCTCATACTTTATTCTGAGCATGCGCAGGTTTCTTAGCATACACATGATTGTGTTTCTCGACGAAAACCAGCACGACGAGGAACACGACGAGGAAATTGAGACTCCCGTCGAGGAAAAAGAGAACTTGTTCTCTTTTTTCCTCGTCGAGTTCCTCGTCAGTTTCCTCGATGAAAAACGTACACACGACCATTTTCCTCAGCAAAAAAGCTCTGCCACCAAGTTTCTTGATGGATTCTGTCGAGGAAAAACACAAACACATCGAGTTCCTCGGCCAGTTCAGCCCTGAAGCCGCCGAGAAGCTCGGCGGGCCGAGAGCTCCCATAGAACAACGAGACGAGTTCCTCGGCGGCTCCATCGGGCCGAAAGTGTACACACGACAGAGTTTCTCGGCAGAATCCGGCTCTGACCGAGTTTCTCGCCGAATTCTGCCGAGAAACTCTGCCGTGTGTACGGGGCCTTAGAGTAGATAATTAGAACTACAGCTACAGTGTGTTATTTTTATTTGTGGCTAATTTATCACACAAACAGTGTACAAATATTAAATCTGTACCTCAACTCAATAACAAAAATAGCTTCCATAAAGGTCCCCCATTGTATTTGAATGGATTAGAGCAAATAAAAGAAAAATGGCTTTTCTAGCAATGTTTATGAACAGGTTGCTTCTTGGAAGGTCCCCAAGAAAATGATTGTGTACCTTTCTAAACTAAATATATTTCTTGGTAAATTTCCCTTGACCCTACTCAGTTGTAGTTGAAATAATGTTTCCCTAAAACAAATTCCCCTAAATTCCAAAAATATTGCACATGCTATACTCTTGGGACCTCTAAAACATTGTATGGTATCGCATTTTGTACATTTCTGCCATTAATCATTTCTTATTTTTCTCCTTTCTAAATAGCAATGCCAAAACGACCCCAGGCTCATAAACCATATTTATTAAAATGTCATCTGCAGCCCACAGTGCTGTATCCGCCTCTTTTAAAATTATTTGTCTACTTGTAAGAAAAGAACAAACCCTTTTGGCAGGTAGAAATTAGAAAAGAAAAAAAAAAGAGTAACTGTTTGGCATTCTTTCCATAAGTACAAAAGCCATAGGGTAGGGTGTCAGACTAGAAGGCAATTTCAATTTGGCAGGCAGGTGACGTTGATTCTATAAATGAAAGAATGAAGGAGGGGCCATTTATGGGGAAAATGGGGATTTTCTTCAGTAAAAATATGTAGCCTTTAATTGCTGCTTGCATTCTGAAATCTACATGTAATACATGAAATTAAAACACTTTTTTAGAATAAAAAAAGCTTTATTTTCATGTAGTCCCATAGATGTGTAAGAATGGATGGGCCCTCCGCAGAGCTTTTTTTCTTAGAAAATAGGTGCAGGAACTCAACCACGACCCCGTTCAGATTTCAAAAACAGTACAAGGGTCTTAAAGGGGCATTACCAATACCAGGATTGCATTACATACAGACTGCAGAGTTCAGGGGCTTACACACAGAGTGCAGAGCTGTCACTTGTAAACACAGAAACCAGACTTCTATGTTTACAAGTGATTGTGGTGAGCAGGCACCAAAGGGTCTGAGCCAGAGGTGGTGGAACTGAGTTCCCCCAAGTTCCCCCTGAAAAAAAGCCCTGGCCCTCCGTCAATCCAGTACTTTCACCAGGGTGTAAATAGTTTCGGGAAGCTGGCAATGAAATATAATTTATCAGCAGTTTAAACTGCATAATTTTTGGGGAAATGGCACTCTTCCTCCAAAAAATTATTCCAGCAGCTCTCATATTACAGCGGGAAGCTGTCATACATGGAGGTGGTAGAAATACCGCTTCTATATCCACTTGCGGACCACCCACCGTACAGGGCGTAGGGCGGCCGCTCTGTGCCCGATCATGTATCTAGTACGTGGTCTGACACTTCTGGGTCTGAGGCATGCATGCGCGCCGCTGGTGACCCACTCCCGCTGTGATCACACTCAGTACACAGGCAGAATGGCGATCTACGTATGTAAACAAGGCAGATTGGCGTTCTGTGAGGAGGGAAAGCATTCATACTGTGTTCTTGCAAAGCAGGGGCACAAATTTTTGACTTCCATTAGTAAAATCACCTCCCCCACAGTAGACAAGCACTGGCTAGGAATACATTTAACCCTTTGATTCCCCCTAATGTTAACCCCTTCCCAGCCAGTGTCATTAGAACAGTGATAGTGCCTATTTTTTAGCACTGGTCCCCAAAAAGTGTCAAAAGTGCCAGTTATTGTCTGACTTGTCTGCCGCAATATCGCAGTCCTGCTATAAGTCGCTGATCGCCGCCATTACTAGTAAAATATAAATATCCCACAGTTTGTGGACGCTAGGGTTGTCCTGATACCACTTTTTTAAGACCAAGTACAAGTACCGATACTTTTTTTCAAGTACTCGCCGATACCGATTACCAATACTTTTTTTAATGTCATATGACAGTGGCACGTGTGTCAGTATTTTTATTTTTTACTATTTTTTTTATTTTTTTTTACACGATTTTCTTCTCTTTTCTTTTTTTTAGGGAGGTGGGGGGAGTGGATATTGTCCGTGTGTTTTTTTTTTTTTTTTTTTATTATTTTTTACAATTCATTTTTTTTTTATTCTTTATTGCAAATGTTTGTTTTTTTTTGCCCTGTTGGGGGGCTTTGGTGAGATATCAGGGGTCCTAACAGACCCCTGACATCCCAGCTTTGAGACAGGGAAAGGGACTAAGGACACACAGTCCCTTTCTCAGCTGCCTCAGCTGCACTAAAAATGAATGGACAGGAGACAGAGGCTCCTCTCTATTCATAAACTAAAGCATCGTAAATACCAGTTACAATGTTTCAGTTATATGAATGGACTGAGTCAGTGATCAATGACTCTGTTCATTCAGAAAAGAAGGAGCTGTGTTTAGCGGCTCCTACCTCTGCTCTCCATCCTGACAGATTGAGGACAGAGGGGGCAGAGGGGACATGGATGGAGACACTGAGCACAGAGGGGAAGAGCAGCACAATGGAGGGGGACATGAAGTGGAGCACGGACGAGGAGAGCAGCACAATGGAGGGGGACATGGAGCACGGAGGGGGGACACGGAGCAGAGCATGGACGGCAAGAGCAGCATAATGGAAGGGGACACAGAGCATGAAGGGGGGACACGGAGCGGAGCGCAGATGGCGAGAGCAGCACAATGGAGGGGGAAACGGAGCACGGAGGGGGACACGGAGCGAAGCGTGGATAGCGAGAGCAGCACAATGGAGGGGGACACGGAGGGGGGACACGGAGCGTGGAGGGGAGTGCAGCACAATGGAGGGGGACACGGGGCACGGAGGAGGACAGCAGTAGAACAGAGGAGGGACTGGAGGAGGATACAGACAGAGGTGCTCGGTGCAGCTTTGGGGGAGTTCCAAGCACCGATCACCTCTGTAAAGATTTCACAAAAGCAGCTGAAAAGGGGAGGGGGGGTCCAGGGAGAAGCTGTCAGGCTTTATAGAAATCTTTACAGGGAGATCTGTGTTTGTAACTCCCCCGGCCGCACCGATCATCCCTGACTGCCCAGGTATCGGGTGAAGCATCGGAGCATTTGCCCGAGTACAAGTACTCTGGAAAATGCTTGATATCAGTACCGATACCCTAGTGGACGCTATAACTTTTTTGCAAACCAATTAATATATATGCTTGTTGGGATTTTAGCAGAACACATAATGTCCAAAATTTATGAAGAAATTCTATTTTTTTTAATTGGATATGTTTTATAGCAGAAAGACAAAAAAATATATATTTTTTTAAATTGTCTGTCTTTTTTTGTTTATAGCGCAAAAAATAGGAACCAGAGGTGATCAAATACCACCTAAAGAAAGCTCTATTTGTGGGGAAAAAGTACATACCTTTTATTTGGGTACAGCGTGCAATTTTCAGTTAAAGTAATGCAGTGCCATATCCCAAAAACTGGCCTAGTCAGGAGCGCGCGGGGGGGGGGGGGGTTAAATCTTATGGAGGGCAAGTGGATATATGATGCTTGGCTCCCACTGAAGAGGGGGCCAAATAGGCAAACTTACAAAATTCCCAACCTAGGTTCCAACTGAACCACAGCTCATCCCTTTTTGAAGTACAAATTGCACACATATGCCCTTTCTTTGGTGGTCAGTACCTGTACCCTCTTGCCTGCCACTTGCCTGACTAAAGGGCCCTGGTAGCTATACATTCTTTCACCCAGGGCAAAGAATCAGTTTGCACCCCCCCCCCCTTTACCCAGACAAAGTGCTTCTGCAGGGAGGAAATATAGGTAATTGGTTCTAGTAAATGCCAACCCTCCTGTCCAGTGTTGCAGGGAGGCACCACAGGAGCATAAGTAGGGTTGCCGTTGCGACCCCACTTATATGCCCATGGATAGCGGCTTCTCCAGCATTCAGCAATTTGGCAGTGTAAGGCCCTTGTCACATAGATGGACTGATCATTTTTTTAGGCGGACTTTCCACTGCCCTCTATGGAGCATCACATGTAAATGGACACGTGTCCATTGATACCCGCTGACATCTAAACCAATCCTATCCACTAAAAATAGATAGATAGGGAATCTGTTCCCCATCCGTCTGGTGGATTGGATGATAGTTGTCTATAAACGGAAAGGCGGTCCGTTTACATCCGACTGCCCAGGAAAGTGGGCTGTGTCCGCTCTGCATAGGTTTAGTAGACACAGACCTGTCATCTGCGTGCCCAGCAGGGATCATTGGAGAGAGCACGCCCGCGTGAAAGAGATAATGCAAGTAGAGCAGCTGATACAATAGACAGGGGAATTAGGCAGGAAAGTGGGAAAATACCAAGCCATAGCTGTTGAGTCAGTTGTCTGTCCCCTCCCCCTCTGCTCCTCTAGTTCTCCCAAACTCCTCTGATCCCCCCATGCTCCTCTGCCCTGTGTTCTTCTGGCCCCCCCTGTGTTTCTATGGTCCCCCCCAAACTACTCTAGTTCCCCCTTGCTGCTCTGGTCCCCTTCTCTGGTCTCCTCACAGCGCTCACCTCCTCTCCCTGGCTAGTTGTGCAGTATAGGCTAAAATATTGACAATATCCTCAGCACAGAGAAGCTCATTGTACGATCCGGAAGACAGCTACACAAAGTAATAACATAACCTTCCCCGACACTCATTCTCCAGGTCTTTCCTTCCCCCGCTCTCATCCTGTCTGCTGCCGCAGGGAATCTAGATGGAGAGCGGGGGAAGGAAAGACCAGGAGAATGAGTGTCGGGGAAGGTTATGTTATAACTTTGTGTAGCTGTCTTCCAGATCGTATGATGAGCTTCTTTGTGCTGAGGATATTGTCATTATTCAGTATCAGTATGCACTGTACAACTAGCCAGGGAGAGGTGAGCGCTGCAGGAAGAACAAAGAAAGGGGGGTAGAGGAGCGGAGGGGGGCATCAGCTAAAGAAGGGGCCGGACCAGGAGTGGCAGCTGGGTCGGCTTTTAGCGGTACATACCGATCCCTGTATTTTCCTCCTGCAGCAGCTGAATGTGCTAGCGGGAGGTAAAGGAGGAAAAGGGGCTATTCAGCTGCTGCAGAGGATCAGTACCAACTGCAGCGCCCCTCTCAATGCCGAGCCGGGGGCAGCCCCCCCCCCCCGTTTCGGCCCTGACCTCCCCAGTTTTGGCCCTGCCCGACTCCTAATCGTTGCTGTATATTTATTATGTGACCACAGAATAAAGCTTTGGATCCTTTCGAAGAATCTTTGGTGTGCTGTTGATGCTTCTTCACTTTGAGTATTCATGATTTCCAGCCTATGGTCATTACAGCACCTAGCATCACTAAACAGCCGATTATCGTAAATGTGCGTGTGGGGAATATTGTGTTTGCCCTTACATTGGTGGTCACTGCCTGTGCCCACTTAGAGTGGTAGTCTGTGTCTGTCTCCACTTACATTGATGGTCAGTGTTGGTGCCAGATTACATTGGTGGTCATGTCTGTCTGTGCCCCTCTTATATTGATGGGCAGTGCACCCCCCTTTATGGTCAATATGCACCCTGTGTACCCCCTTGCTGCTCAGTGGTGATCAGTGTGCCCCTCTTTCGTTGATGATTAGTGGGAGTTATGTTACTCATAGGATCGCTGTGAAGAAGAGAGAAGCACTGGCAAAGAAAGAGGAAAGGAAATGTGTTTCACAACAATCACAATTGTGATTGCTGTGATTGACTATCACAGTGATCGCAAGATTCAAAGCCACAGTATGGATCATAGGCAGATCCCAGTCATTGCGCACGTGCATCTGTTCTAAATTCAGCAACGCTAGTTACACCCCTGGTGTATGTCAGCATGACACCTCAGTAATATAGTATATGAAACACTATATTACCAAAAGTAATGGGACACCTGCCTTTACATGCACAAGAACTTTAATGGCATCCCAATCTTAGCCTGTAGGGTTAAATATTGAGTTGGCCCATTTTTTGCAGCTCTAACAGCTCCAACTCTTCTAGGAAGGCTGTCCACAAGGTTTAGGAGTTTGTCTATGGGAA
Organism: Rana temporaria; assembly: GCF_905171775.1. Lineage (NCBI taxonomy): Eukaryota > Metazoa > Chordata > Amphibia > Anura > Ranidae > Rana > Rana temporaria. Next base: position 383,270,853 of record NC_053490.1, read on the forward strand.
TGTCTCCATTCTAATTCATCCCAAAGGTGTTCTATTGGGTTAAGCCTAGGACTCTGTGCAGGCCAGTCAAGTTGCTCCACCCAAAGCCTGCTCACCCATGTCTTTATGGACATTGCTTTGTGCACTGGTGCGCAGTTATGTTGAAACAGGAACGGGCCATCCCCGAAATGTTCTTACCAAGTTGGAAGCATGAAATTGTCTGAAATGTCTTAAGACAATCCCAACAACTGAAAAACAACCCCACACCATAATCCCCCCTCCACCAAATGATTTGGACCATTGCACACAGCAAAGTCCATAAAGACATAGATGAGTGAGTTTGGGGTGGAGGAACTTGACTGACCTGCACTTTTGGTAATATAGGGCCAAATCCTCAGCCAGGCGGCGTAACTTAACTTTCAGCAGTTAAGTTACACTGACTTAAAGTTTCTACCTAAGTGCCTGATCCACAAAGCACTTACGTAAAAATTTCAAGCCGTGTAACTTAAGTGCCGCCGTCGTAAGGCGGTCCTCCTCTCCGGGGGGCGTTTACAATTTAAATGAGGCGCGCTCCCGCGCCGGCCGTACTGCGCATGCGTGTGACGTAATTTTCCCGACGTGCAGCGCGCGAACGTAATTGACGCCGGGCGGCTTTGTGGATTGCGACGGGACACTAAAGTTGCGACGGGTGAAAAAAAATATACGCACCGGGAAAACAAATAATTATAAAAAAAAATGACAGCGTCGCTCAGCATGCATTCCTGAGAGGGAGAACTCCATGCCAATTTTCAAAGAAAAAACCGGCATGGGTTCCCCCCCCAGGAGCATACCAGGCCCTTAGGTCTGGTATGGGTTGTAAGGAGACCCCCCCACGCCGAAAAATCGACGTAGGGGGTCCCCCTACAATCCATACCAGACCCGTATCCAAAGCACGCTACCCGGCCGGTCAGGAAGGGAGTGGGGACGAGCGAGCGCCCCCCCCCCCTCCTGAGCCGTGCCAGGCCGCATGCCCTCAACATGGGGGGGTTGGTTGCTCTGGGGCAGGGGGGCGCACTGCGGGCCCCCCCACCCCAGAGCACCCTGTCCCCATGTTGATGAGGACAGGACCTCTTCCCGACAACCCTTGCCGTTGGTTGTCGGGGTATGCGGGCGGGGGCTTATCGGAATCTGGGAGTCCCCTCAAATAAGGGGGCCCCCAGATACCGGCCCCCCACCCTAAGTGAATGGATATGGGGTACATCGTACCCCTATCCATTCACCTGGAGGCAAAAAGTAAAAGTTATTAAACACACAACACAAGGGTTTTTAAAATAATTTATTATTCTGCTCCGGAGGCCCCCCCCTGTCTTCTTTATTAGCTCTATTACCAGGGGGGTTTCTTCTTCCGCTCTCCGGGGGTCTTCTTCCACTCTCCGGGGGTTTTCTCCGCGCTCCGGGGGGGGGTCTTCTTCCGCTCTCCGGGGGGGGGCTTCTCCGCTCTCCGGGGGTCTTCTTCTATCTTCGCCGCTCTCCGCTGTTGACTCGGCGAACCCCGGTTCTTCTGAAGATGTCCGGTGCCTTCTTCTTCAGCGCTGGCTGCCTGCTATCTTTGTGTGTTAGCTCAATTTCTAACAGGCAGCCGGCGCGGTCTTCTGTGACGTCACCTTCTTCTCCCCTCTTCCGATGTTGCCTTGTCGCCTCTTGTCGCTGTAATGATGCAAGCGCGCCTTGCATCCCATTTATATAGGCATCACCGTCCCATCATGCTCCGGCAGGTACCCACGTGGTGGGTGCCTACCCACGTGCACCCACCACGTGGGTACCTACCGGAGCATGATGGGACGGTGATGCCTATATAAATGGGATGCAAGGCGCGCTTCCATCATTACAGCGACAAGAGGCGACGAGGCAACATCGGAAGAGGGGAGAAGAAGGTGACGTCACAGAAGACCGCGCCGGCTGCCTGTTAGAAATTGAGCTAACACATAAAGATAGCAGGCAGCCAGCGCTGAAGAAGAAGGCACCGGACATCTGCAGAAGAACCGGGGTTCACCGAGTCAACAGCGGAGAGCGGCGAAGATAGAAGAAGACCCCCGGAGAGCGAAGAAGCCCCCCCCCGGAGAGCGGAAGAAGAAGCCCCCCCCGGAGAGCGGAGAAGACCCCCGGAGAGTGGAAGAAGACCCCCGGAGAGCGGAAGAAGAAGCCCCCCCTGGTAATAGAGCTAATAAAGAAGACAGGGGGGGCCTCCGGAGCAGAATAATAAATTATTTTAAAAACCCTTGTGTTGTGTGTTTAATAACTTTTACTTTTTGCCTCCAGGTGAATGGATAGGGGTACGATGTACCCCATATCCATTCACTTAGGGTGGGGGGCCGGTATCTGGGGGCCCCCTTATTTGAGGGGACTCCCAGATTCCGATAAGCCCCCGCCCGCATACCCCGGCAACCAACGGCAAGGGTTGTCGGGAAGAGGTCCTGTCCTCATCAACATGGGGACAGGGTGCTCTGGGGTGGGGGGGCCCGCAGTGCGCCCCCCTGCCCCAGAGCAACCAACCCCCCCATGTTGAGGGCATGCGGCCTGGCACGGCTCAGGAGGGGGGGGCGCTCGCTCGTCCCCACTTCCTTCCTGACCGGCCGGGTAGCGTGCTTTGGATACGGGTCTGGTATGGATTGTAGGGGGACCCCCTACGTCGATTTTTCGGCGTGGGGGGGTCTCCTTACAACCCATACCAGACCTAAGGGCCTGGTATGCTCCTGGGGGGGAACCCATGCCGGTTTTGCTTTTAAAAATTGCCGTGGAGTTCTCCCTCGGGAATGCATACCAAATGCCGTCGCTTGAATGGGCCTTTACAAGGTGTGACTAACTTTACACTTTGTAAAAGCAGCCCTAGTTTTACACCAGGCAAACTAAAACTTACGGCGAAAAAACGAAGCACAAAAGCTTTGTGGATCGCCCTAAGTGCTAATTTGCATACCAGAAGAGGCATTTCGACTCGAAATGCCCCCAGTGGCGGATGCGGTACTGCATCCTAAGATCCGGCAGTGTAAGTCCCTTACAGATGTCGGATCTTCTGCCTAACTTAGGAAAACTGCTTCTGAGGATCAGTTCCAAAGTTAGAACCAGAGATACGACGGCTTACGCCGGAGTATCTCTTTTGTGGATTTGGCCCATAGTGTATATACACATGGCACCTTTGTAACAATGCTAATCAGCAGGGCCGCCATCAGGAATTATGGGACCCCTTATACAGCTTCAGGCATGGTCCCCCTGGAGCAGAGAACCGGGGGGGGGGGGGTGCTGCCACCTGAAATTGAGAAGCGGGGGGGGACTGCCGTGAATTGAGAAGCGGAGGGGCCCTTTACAAAAAAAAAAGAAATAAAGAAAAATATATATAAAAAAAGGGGGGTAGCCATCCGGGGCCCTGGGGACCTCTGAGCCCTTTAATAAAAAAATATATATGTATATATACAAATTATTATTATTTTTTTTTTAAAAAGAAATTACAAAAAAGGGGGGTTGCCATCCGGGACCTCTGGGCCCTTTAATAAAAATAAAAAAATAAACCTCTGGGCCCTTTAATAAAAAATAAATAAAAAAAATATATAAAAAAATAAATAAACATTTATATATATAAAAAAAAAGGGGGGGGGACCTCTGGGCCCTTTAATAAAAAATTAAAAATAAATATATAAACAAAAATTAAAAAATAAACATTTATATATATATGAAAAAAAGGGGGGGGGTTTCCACATGGGACCCTGGGGACCTCTGAGCCCTTTAATAAATATATATATATATATATATATATATATATATATATATAAAAGAAGAAAAAGACAAAAAAATAAATATATATATAAAAAAAAAAAAAAGATGTTATAAAAAAAGGGGGTTGCCATCCGGGGCACTGGGGACCTCTGGGCCCTTTAATAATAATTAAATATATTATATATATATATATATATATATATATATATATATATATATACTGGGCCAGATTCATCAATAGATACGCCGGCGGAATTCCTGATCTGCCGTCGTATCTGTGAGAGCCGACGGTCGGATCTGTGAGATCCCATGGTCGGAGCTATGCGACTGATTCATAAGAATCAGTTCCGCATAGATCTCCCTTAGATCCGACTGGTGTAAGTGACTTACACCAGTCGAATCTTAGGCTGTAATCTCCCGCCGGCCGCTAGGTGTCGTCGCTTTGTTTTACACGTCGCATATGCAAATGAGGAGAACCGCCGATTCACGTCCGTACGCCCGCCCGTCGCTCTTTTTCAACGTCGTTTGTGTTCGGCTTTTTCCGGCGGAGAGCTACTCCTGCTATATGAGGGGTAGCTAATGTTAAGTATGGCCACCGTTCCCGCGCCGAGATTCCAAATTTTTACATGGTTTGCGTAAGTCGAACGGGAATCCCGATGGCCGCAATTGACGTACCCGCCGCTAACAATGACGTCCTAGCGACGTCATTTGGAGCATGCGCACTGGGCTTTTTCGCCGGCGGCGCATGCGCAGTTAGATCGGCGCGGGAACGCGCCTGATTTAAATTGTACACTCCCCCTAGCCGCGGAATTTCTATTCCGCCGGGGGGAGTTACGATCCAACGGTGCAATTTGCGAGGTAAGTGCTTTATGAATCATGCACTAGCCTCGCTAAATTGCACCGGCGGATCGTAAACCAGGTAGATCTAGCGGATCTAAAGATCCGCTGAGCTACATGAATCCGGCCCACTGTATATAAGAAATAAAAACAATACATAAAAAAAAATATTTTTTTTATAAAAAAAGGGGGGGTGTCATCTGGGGGCCCTGGGGACCCCCGTAACCCTAAAAAAAAATTAGCCCTTTAATAAAAAATAAAATAAAAATATATTAGAAATATATATTTTTTTATAAAAAAAGGGAGGGTTGATATCCGGGGCCCTGGGGGCCTTCGGGCCCCTGGGGACCTCCAGACCTCTAAAAAAAAAATTGGCCCTTTAATAAAAACTAAAAATATATTAAAAATATATATTATAAAAAAAAAAAAAAAAGGGGAGTTGCCATCTGGGGCCCTGTGGACCTCTAAAAAAAAAAAATTGGCCCTTTAATAAAAACTAAAATAAAAATATATTAAACTTTTTTTTTTTTAAAGGGGGTTGCCATCCGGGCCCCTGGGGACCTCCGGGCCCCTTAAAGGTGTAATGCCTGTACCCCCCTGATGGCGGCCCTGCTAATCAGTAACACTTTGTTCTGCAACATGGAACCTTAATAACAGTGTAAATCAGCGTGGCACCTCAGTAGCAAAGCATATGAGCAAAAGGCACCTGTTTTACATAGAACCTCAATAATGTTGTATATGGTAACCTAGCACCTCAGTAACAATTGATTGGAATATGATACTCTATTAACATTGTCGATGATAAAATGGCACCTCAGCATCATGGTATAAGAGAATCTCGTGCCTCACTAACATAATATATCACAATAAAGCTTTTCACTATTATAATATATGCAAACGCAACTTGACAAAATTGTACATGGTACCATGGTGACATGCTATATAGCCACAAGGTATAACAAGTAATATGGCAAATTATTTATAGACTGTGGCAACATGGCATCTGAGTAACTCGGCACTTCATGAACCAGTACACAGAAAAATGAAGTGCAAAATAGTATATTCATACCAATATGAGGCCTTATAGATTGTAAGCTCTAGTAATGAGCAGGGCTCTCTGATTCCTCCTGTATTGAATTGTATTGAAACAGTACTATTTGCCCTCATGTTGTAAAGCGCATGTTTAGGCTACACTTTGCCTAATCAATTATTTAAAATACCTCAAGATGTCGATAAGTGTTGGGTGGGCTACAGGGCTGGACTGGGACAAAAATTTGGCCCTGGACTTCATCCAGACCGGCCCACTTTAATTCAATAAAATTCTGCCCCCCGAAAAATCACGCCCACCAAAAGGTCCCTACATCCATTATTGTATATCATGAGAGGGTGAGAGAGAGGGTGAGAGAGAGGGGAATGAGAGAGAGAGGGAAGGTTGAGGGAAAGGGGGTGAGTGTAAGAAAAAGAGAGCGAGTGTAAAAGAGAAGAGGTGAGTGTAGGACTGAGATGTTTTTCAAGCGCTTTTGGGCTAAAAATAGCACCTGTAAAGTGCCTGAAAAACACCTCCGCTGCAATCCCAGTGTGAAAGCCTGAGTGCTTTCACACTGGGGTGCTGCCAGGGCGTTAAAAAAAGTCCTCCAAGCAGCATCTTTGAAATGAATGGCCACTGCTGCTGAAGCGCCTGCAAAGCGCTTTAGCAGCAGCGATACACGGGCCATTTAACCTTGAATTCGGCTGCTAGCGGGGGTTAAAAGCGCCTGCTAGACGCCGAATAGTGCAGCTAAAATGACAGTAAAGTGCTGCTAAAACTAGCAGTGTTTTACCGTCCATGCCCACCCCAGTGTGAAAGCAGCCTAAGGCCGGGTACACACGGACAAACATGTATGGTGAAAGCGGTCCGTCGGACCGTTTTCACCATACATGTCTGCCAGAGGGCTTCTGTACGATGGTTGTACACACCATCGTACAGAAGTCCGCGCGTAAACAATACGCGGGGCGTGTCCGCGGTGTCGCCGCGTCGATGACGCAGTGTCGCCGCGACAATGACGCGGCGACGTGGGCGGCCCGCCTTTAAAATGCTTCCACGCATGCGTCGAAGTCATTCGACGCATGCGAGGGACGGCGGGCGCCTGGACATGTACGGTAGGTCTGTACTGATGACCGTACATGTCCGAGCGGGCTGAATTCCAGCGGGCTGTTTTAAAACAAGTCCAGGAATATTTGCCCGCTGGGAAAAGGCCCGGCGGGCAAATGTTTGCTGGAATTCGGCCCGCTCGCGCCCACACACGACCAAACATGTCTGCTGAAACTGGCCTGCGGGCCAGTTTCAGCAGACATGTTTGGTCGTGAGTATGGGGCCTAAGGCCGGGTACACACGGACAAACATGTATGGTGAAAGCGGTCCGTCGGACCGTTTTCACCATACATGTCTGCCAGAGGGCTTCTGTACGATGGTTGTACACACCATCGTACAGAAGTCCGCGCGTAAACAATACGCGGGGCGTGTCCGCGGTGTCGCCGCGTCGATGACGCGGTGTCGCCGCGACAATGACGCGGCGACGTGGGCGGCCCGCCTTTAAAATGCTTCCACGCATGCGTCGAAGTCATTCGACGCATGCGAGGGACGGCGGGCGCCTGGACATGTACGGTAGGTCTGTACTGACGACCGTACATGTCCGAGCGGGCTGAATTCCAGCGGACTGTTTTAAAACAAGTCCAGGAATATTTGTCTGCTGGGAAAAGGCCCGGCGGGCAAATGTTTGCTGGAATTCAGCCCGCTCGCGCCCACACACGACCAAACATGTCTGCTGAAACTGGCCTGCGGGCCAGTTTCAGCAGACATGTTTGGTCGTGAGTATGGGGCCTAAGAGTTAGGGAGTGAATGAGACAGAGGGGGGGAGATGAGAGACAGAGGGGGGAGCTGAGAGACAGAGGGGGTCTGAGAGATAGAGGGGGGTCTGAGAGATAGAGGAGGGGGCTAAAAGAGGGGGGGACTGAGAGACAGGGGGGGACTGAGAGACAGGGGGGCCTGAGAGAGTTTCCGTTTAAAAAAAAAAGATTTTTTTTAAAACGGCCCACTGAGCCATCGGCCCACCGGGAAACTCCCTGTAGTCCCTATGGCCAGTCCATCCCTGGTGGGCTAGGTGTGTCACCTTCAGGTGTGCAGAGAAATTCAGTGGCTCCTCTGGGAGTAGCACTATACAATTAAGATTGAATATTTTGTTTCCTTCATAACCCCAAATGTGACCACTTCTCTTTCTTATTTAACCAATTTTTTTTACCTTATGGACCCTGAATGCAAACTAATCTGCAATATGTATATGTGTCCATTGTTTTCACTAATGCAATTGCTGCACATAGATACGCTCACTACTATGTATAGACCTCATTAGTGGTGGCTGATGCTCAAACGAAAAAAAAAGAAACATCAATTGCAGCCTCACTGTGCCTATCAATTGTCGCCACTGTGCCATCAATTGTCGCCACTGTGCCATCAAACGCTGCCACTGTGTCATTATTTGTTGCCACTGTGCCATCAAACGCAGCCACTGTGCCATCAATTATCACCACTGTGCCATCAAACGCAGCCACTGTGCCATAAATTGTCGCCACTGTGCCATCAAACGCAGCCACTGTGCCATCAATTGTCACCACTGTGCCATCAAACGCAGCCACTGTGCCATTAATTGTTGCCACTGTGCCATCAAACGCAGCCACTGTGCCATCAATTGTCGCCACTGTGCCATCAAACACAGCCACTGTGCCATCAATTGTCGCCACTGTGCCATCAAATGCAGCCACTGTGCCATTAATTTGTGGCCACTGCACCATCAAATGCAGCCACTGTGCCATCAAATGCAGCCACTGTGCCATCAATTGTCACCGCTGTGCCATCAATTGTCACCACTGTGCCATCAATTGTCACCTCTGTGCCATAAAACACAGCCACTGTGCCATTAAACACAGCCACTATGCCATCAAACGCAGCCACTGTGACATTAATTGTCGCCACTGTGCCATCAATTGTCGCCACTGTGCCCATCAATTGTATGTCGCCACTGTGTCCATCAATTGTCGCCACTGTGTCCATCAATTGTCACCACTGTGCCATCAATTGTCGCCACTGTGCCATCAATTGTTGCCACTGTGCCCAGCAATTGTTGCCACTGGGCCCATCAATTGTATGTCACCACTGTGCCCATCAATTGTCGCCACTATGCCATTAATTGCTGCCAGTTTTCCCCCTGTAAAATGCAGCCAGATTGACCCAAAATATCGCCAGTTTGCCCCCTCCAGTCGGCACTTACCTTTCTCGGGTCAGCCACCCTTCTCCACGATCCCTCGATGTCTTCTCCTGCCCTCGATGTCGCTTCAGCCAATCAGGTTACTGGTAACCAGACCCGGTGAACCTGATTGGCTGAGACGCGTGTCAGTGTTAACCAGGGAACGCACACCCTGTGCGTCCCCTGGTTAACTATTTGGAAGCCGATTAGAGTCCACAGGCTGTAATCGGGAAGCCTAACAGAGCCGCTGGCTTTGATAAACACTTCCAAAACCAACCTACTGCAGTTATTCAGATGGCCGGTGCCAGCTGAATAGTGGTCAGCAGCGCCGACAGTACATAGATTCATGCAATGCATGAATCTATGTATTGTTGAGTGAGTGGGTGCAGGAGATAGGGGGTCGGCACTCTTGCGCCCACTATGGACACACCGCCACTGGACCTCACTAAGGCAAATCAAAAGACAAGTACTCCAGCTATTTTCTACTACGTAAGCACAGGTCTATTTATGAGAAATAATGGACATAATATAACATACCATGACATGGATCCACAAAGGATGTATCTTATAAAATTATTGGCTCTGTATGCTTACTTGCATGTCTCTTTTTGTATATTTATTTTGTGTCAGTTGTGTTTAGATCAGTCTGGCAAGAGGCTAACATTGTACAAGTTCGTATGTTGTCTGCTGGGAACTGTTGTACTTTCCTTTAGGGCCTCAACTTTGCCGGCCAACAGTTTTTTCATCAATCACTGGCCAGTGGGATAAAACTGGGACTGTTATAACAAGATAGAACTGTCATTATAAACTATTGCTAGGTAAATGCAGTTCAGTTCTGTCAATTACTGTGAGTCAGAATACTGCAGGCGTCTAACAAAATCTCTCATAGTAATTTTGTTGATTGTATAAGTATATTGCTAATCCTTTCTTCTTTTAGGTTACACTTGGCCTAATAAATTATTTAAAATACCTCAATGTGTCAATAAGTGCTGGGTGGGTGAGGTGTGTCATCTTCAGGTGTGCAGAGAATTCACAAAACAATTCAGTGTCTCCTCTGGGAGTAGCACTACAGGTATACAATTAGGATTGAATATTCAGTTTCTTACATAACCCCAAATGTGACCACTTCTCTTTGTTATTTTATTAAAAAAAAATTTTTTACCTTATGGGTCCTAAATGCAAAACAAATCTGCAATATGTATATAGCAAATAAATAGCATACCCCACATTTCGTTTGTTATTTTCAAATAAAATCCCTTTCAGCCCATACAGACAAACACTAAAATCTAAAACAGCCTAATCAGCTTCAACCACTTCAGCCCCGGAGGATTTGGCTGCCAAATGACCGGGCCACTTTTTGCGGTTCGGCACCGCGTCACTTTAACTGACAATTGTTTGGTCGTGCGACATGGCTCTCAAACAAAATTTACGTCCTTTGTTTCACACAAATAGAGCTTTCTTTTAGTGGTATTTGATCACCTCTGCGGTTTTTATTTTTTGCACTATACACAAAAGAAGAGCGACAATTTTGAAAAAAAACACAATATTTTTTACTTTTTGTTTTAATAAATATCAATAAAAAAAAAATATATATATATATATATATATATATATATATATATATTTCCGATATGTATTCCTCTACGTTTTTTGGTAAAAAAAATTGCAATAAGCGTATATTTATTGGTTTGCGCAAAAGTTATAGCGTCTAAAAAAAAGGGGGATAGACTTTTTTTTTTCTAGAAATGGCAGCGATCTGCGATTTTTATTGTGACTATGACATTGCGACGGACATATCAGACACTTTTACCAATTTTTTGGCGATTAGTGCCATAAAACTGCACTGATTACTGTGTAAATGTGACTGACAGGGAAGGGGTTAACAATAGGGGGCTCTGAAGGGTTAAATGTAATTCCTAGACTAGAGCGTGATTCTAACTGTAGGGGGAGGGGACTCACAAGGGGAAGAGACCGACCTGTGCTCCTCTGTACTGGGATAATAAATATCCCCAAAAAATCTATAAAAATATTTTTTCCTCAGTTTAGGCCGATACGTATTCTTGGTAACATATTTTTGGTAAAAAAATTGCAGTAAGCGTTTATTGATTGGTTTGCGCAAAAGTTATAGCGTCTACAAAATAGGGGATCGTTTTATGGCATTTTTATTAATAATTACATTTTTACTAGTAATGGCGGTGATCAGAGACTTTTATCGTGACTTCAACATTATGGCGGACACAACAGACACTTTTGACGCTATTTTGGGACCATTCACATTTATACAGTGATCAGTGCTATAAAAATGCACCGATTACTGTATAAATGTGACTGGCAGGGAAGGGGTTACCAATAGGGGGCTAGGAAGGGGTTAAGTGTGTCCTAGAGAGTTATTCTAACTGTGTGAGGGCGGGGCTTACTGTGACACGACAGTGATTACTGCTCCCGATGAGAGGGAGCAGAGGATCAGTGTCCTGTCACTAGGCAGAACAGGGAGCTGTCTTGTTTACACTTGTTCTGCCGCTCCATGACACAATTGTGGGACACCGGCGGACATCGAGTCCGTGGGTCCCACAGGCACAGTCATAGAGCTCGCGGCAGGGGCCCACACAGCGGTAAATTGTCGCTGACGTAAAAGTGCTTGCGCTGGTTGACAAGTGGTTAATAACTGGGCATCTAAAAGTATGTGAGATTAAAAATAAAAAGAGAGAAAGTGATAGAACAAGCATGGGCAAAGCAGTGACCTAGAAAAAAAAACATACTATAGATCCAGGAAAGGAAAGGAGCTTTATGTAATGAACTGATTTCATAGAAAATGATTTGCATTCATGCCTGCAGCAAAACAAAACAGGTAAAATTATTGATGTATTTATAAATTGTTTCACTGGATTTTCCAGTTACACAACAAATACTTACATTCAATGGCCTTGCACACATTGTTAAGGTGTGTCCACTTTTTTCCCCAATGTAATTGTTGAGATCTGACGCACATAGGTACGCTCACTACTATGTATAGACCTCACTAAGGTATAGCAAAAGACAAGTACTCCAGCTATTTTCTACTACGTAAGCACACGTCTATTTATCAGAAAAATAATGAAATAACATAACATACCATGACATGGATCCACAAAGGATGTATCTTATAAAGCGATTGGCTCTGTATGCTTACTTGAATGTCTCTTCATGTATATTTACTTTGTAGCAGTTGTGTTTAGACCATTCTTATGAAAAAGCAGGCTTTTGTTTAATGAGATGTTAAAATGTATCTAAACCCAACAACAAAAATGTTATATATTGCAGTTTACCAGTCCTTACATGTGGTTGATTGATTATTTTCCAAGCTTTTTTTTTATATATATATAATTTATTGATATAATAAAGAGCTTTTAATTGTGTGTTTAACAGACCAAAAGGGAGCAAATAAGAGAAGTTCACTGCTAGGAAATGTATTTCCTTCAGAAGCTTTCCCTATACCCTTTGCTCTAATGACAGCTCTAACGTACACACGATCGAACATTCCGACATCAAAACCGTGGATTTTTTTCCGATGGATGTTGGCTCAAACACACGGTCCCACAAATGTTGTCTGAAATTGCAAATGTCAAGAACGCGGTATCGTACAACACTACGACGAGCCGAGAAAAATGAAGTTCAATGATTTTGAGCATGCGTCGAATTGATGCCGAGCATGCGTAGGATTTTTGTGCGTTGAATTGTGCACACACGGATGGAATTTCTGACAACAACTTTTGTTGTCGGAAAATTTCAGAACCAGCTCTTAAATTTTTGTTGTCGGAAATTTCGACAGCAAATGTCCGATGGAGCCTACACACGTTTGTATGCGGCATAAGACTTTGGATTTCCTCTCACTTTGTTTCTCTGTGATAATGGTCACCAGTACAATTTTAGGGGTATTATCTCCCCAGTGGGGACACAGACAGCAATTAAAACGTAACAGAGGGTCTAAAGGCCCGTACACACGATACGAAAATCAGAAGTAAAATTTTGCAGTTTTCTGGATCATTAATATGGTACTTTCGACAATCGATTCCGGTTTTTCGTATGACAAAAGCTGGATGTACAGACTATACATTTTTTGTCGTACGTGAAAGCAACATCTGATTTTTGTTTAACCAGCATGGTTTTCATCCGAAAAAAATCATAAGAGCAAGACTATGCATGCTCAGAAAGAATACATACAAAACTATTGAACACATTACGTCACTTCTGAAGTTGTATTCTGTTATACGAAAATTTTCTTAAATTTCAACATGAGACTAGCATGCAACAAAATATTGACGAAGGGTCGTCCAAAAATCTGATCGCGTGTACGAGGCTTTACCCTTCCCCATTCTATTCAAAACAAGTTTTTTTCCTAGAGATACACTAACAGTAAATGTCCCTTAGATACTTAACAAAACTAAACTTAACACTTAAGCTTAAAGCATAATACTTAACCTGACCCTAACATTATCAATGAAGAAAGTAATGACAAAGAACCCTCAAAGTCCTGCACCAAATACAAATTTAGTGGAGTCTATGGAAAAAAGTGCTTTTATTCTGTTTTTAAACAATAAATACAAAACTGTGGCAAATGTTTTAAGAGATGCTTTGGCTGTGCATATTTTGATAAGGTTAAATAGGAGTATTTTATAAAGCTTTAGGTCTGTAATTAGGCTGTTGAGCTATCATGTAGAGCCAGTGTTTTTGTTGGTTTCCAATGTTTTACTTATGCTGGCCATACACTAGCAAAAAAATTGTTCAGTCAAGCACATGAGAAACGACTAACGACTCTACTATCATGCAAGTACTAATTTTTAACTGATAAATTGTTTCAATGCCATAGTATGTGACAATTTAACATTTAAAGGGGTACTAAAGGTTCGATTAAAAAAATAAAATAACAAACATGTCATACTTATTTCTGCTGTGCAGCTCGTTTTGCACAGAGTGGCCCCGATCCTCGTATTCTGGGGTACCTCGCGGCTGTCTCGGCTCCTCACCACATCAGCTAACCTCCTGGGAAGTGCTTTGCCAAGGGTGTTACCTTGCGGGCACGCTCCCGAGTCCAGCATTTGCGTCCATAGACACGAATGCCGGACTCAGCCACACCCCCCGGCACCCACGTCATTGGATTTGATTAACAGCAGCACGAACCAATGGCTGCGCTGCTATCAATCTATCCAATGAAGATCCAAAAAGACCGGGTCGAACGTGGGACTTTTGAGGGCTCAGGTAAGTAAACGGGGGGGGCTGGGGGGCCAGTAAGTATCTGATGCTTTTTCACCTTAATGCATAGGATGCATTAAGGTGAAAAAACGGGAACCTTTTCATAGTTTTGATGCCTTCAGTGTGAATCTACAATTTTCATAGTGATGAAAATAAAGAAAACTCTTTGAATGAGAAGGTGTGTCCAAACTTTTGGTTTGTACTGTATGTATGTATATATATATATATATATATATATATATATATATATATATATATATGTGTGTGTTTATTTAATAATGACATCAATTTTAAATGCATGAATACAATTTTTTGTTGTCAAATTTGTTTATTGGGTTTAAAGTAAAGAGAAAGCAGTAGATACAATTGGCAATAAATGATTCCAGAAAAAGAAAAATGGTATCATGTAATAAGAGAGTATTTGAAACATAGAATAATCTAATAAATATTTGTAGATCCTATGAGAAATATTAAAGGAATCATTAAAGCAGGTTAAAGTCAAACCAAACATGTTAGTCTAATACATTTAAACTCATATAAAATATTACAGAATATTATGATATAAACGGAACAAGATATAATTATGATATGAACTATAGCTATGGAGCAATTGTAATTTTAGCAATGAATCGGTTCAAAAACTAGCCAAAATAGGGGGGAGAAGGATCCTATTCATGTTAATTATTGAAACAATAGGAGCAAAATTTGATATCGTATTTACATATTCACATTTACCATTTTATATAATGAGATAGCTTGAGTTATATATTTGCAGAAGTGAGAGATAAAAAGAAAGAAAAGGGACAGAATGTGGAGTATAAAAAGTGGAAAGTGATGAAAACAATAGGATAGGAATGGGAGTACAGGATAGAGGAAAGGCTCCGGGATCGTTACATAATAGAGATAGTAATAATATTGATGAACTGTATGCAGAATGTTACTGGCTTCCAATATCTTACCAAGGTCTCAATAGAGAATCATCTGGGTTAGATGAGATAGTATAGGTCACCCATGGGTTCCATATTGTTTCATATATGTCTATGGAATCATTGGTTATGGCTTCTGATTTTGAGTGGAGCATGGCTTGGTGTACTCTATTTCTGGTTTCAGAAACCAGAAGCATAGCTGTTTTCCAAGCTTAGGAGATGGTTTGCTTTGCGGCTGTGGTGATTTGTAGGAACAGTTTTAATTGAGCATAGGAAATACAATCCGGTTTTAAATTTAGGAGTGCGGTAGACGGATCAGGAGTAATGGATTTCTTAAAAACTGCTGAAATCATGAGGAATATTTCTTTCCAGTAATTTTTTGTAACAGGGCACTCCCAGAAAATATGTAAATGTGTTCCCGGATCACCACAGCCGCGAAAACAAAGCAGGGAATAATGGGGAGAAAATTTTGCTATTCTAACAGGAACCAAATACCAGTACATGAGAACTTTATAATTTGTTTCCATAGCAAGTATATTTTGGGAGGACGTTTTAGTATTTGACCATACTTTATTCCAGGTAGATATATCTATATTGAAACCAAGGTCGTTCATCCATTTTTCAGCATATGAAGGTAATTTTGCGGTAAGCTTAGTACATAGTTGGCTATATAGTATTAAAATGAGTCCTCTTGAATGGGGATCTCGTTTACATATTCATTCAAACTGTGTCATGTCACTCAATTTATCTATACCTTGTAAATATGGTGCAAAGAAGTTTTTAATTTGTAAATAGCAAAAAATTTCTGATACCGGAAGTTTATGACTTTCAGGTATTTCTGAAAATGTTTTAAATGAGGCAGGTGATAAAAAGTCACAACATTGTGTTAGACCCGCTGAAATCCATCTTGTGAAGGTTCTAGGAAATGTGAGGGCTGGGTAAAACTTTGAGTTTCTCATAAAAGATATAAGGGGTACATGTGGGGATTGTAAACCCTAAGTCATTTTGAATATTTCCCAAATAGAGATTGTATGTTTAGTAATCTTATTGTCGATTATTTTGTGGTTAGAGGTGGACCAAATGAGATTTGGTATAGAGATTGGGTCGCTATCAATGGTTTAAATTACTACCCATAGTGGAATTTCATGGCTTACATGGTATTTGGGAATGTTTGCTATTTGCGCAGCATGAAAATAGGTGGCAAAGTTTGGGAAACCTACACCTTCTTTAAGTTTAGGGAGGTATAGGGTATGTGGAGAGATTAGAGATTTTAAAGTGCTCCATATAAATGATTGTGTTTTTCGTTGTGGGTTTCTAAGGAAGTAGGCTGGAATAGGAATGGGTAAAACTCTAAAGAGATATAACATTTTGGGTAAAATATTCATTTTTATAACATTTATTTTACCTAACCAAGATAAGGGGAGAGTGGACCATTGCTTTAAATAATTTGAAATTTTCCGTAACAGTGGAGGGTAGTTGGCGGAGAAAATAACTTTTAGATCAGGGGTAAGTACAATACCTAGATATGAGAGATGTGTCACGAACCATGTAAAAGGGAGGGATATCTTCGCTTGTTGAAGTATATCTGGGGGCAAAGAAACGTTTAAAGCTATAGATTTTTGCATGTTTATTTTTAATCCAGATATATGGGCAAAATGGTCAAGTTTGTTTATAACGTTGGGAGCTGTAATATGGGGGGAGGACATGAAAATTAAAATATCATCAGCAAATAAGCAGAGTTTATGGTGGTAGCCAGCCAGTTCTATACCTTTAATTGATGGATTTGTTCTAATAGCTTGAGCTAGGGGTTCAATGAGTAAGGCAAATAACAGTGGGGGGCACCCCTGGCGAGTGCCTCTGTTAATATTGAACATAGCTGATTTATACCCTGCATACTTGATGTATGCCTTTGGGTTATTATATAAAGATGTGACACAACTAAGGAAATGTGGGCCAAAGCCCCATCTTTGTAAAGTGAAATGTAGGTAGGGCCACGTTACCGTGTCAAAGGCTTTTTTGATGTCTAGTGACAGTAGACACATAGGGATTCTTCTTTTGTTGGCTGCTTGGATCAGCAACAAGGCCCTACGTACATTATCAGTTGCTTGGCGCATTGGGATAAAACCAACCTGGTCGTTACTTATTAAGGTACCTATTATGCTATTCAATCGGGTTGCAATCACTTTCGCTAATAATTTTATATCTAGATTTAAGAACAATATAGGTCTAAAATTAGCACAGGAAGAGTCATCAGATTGTTGCTTAGGAATCATAGATATAATTGCTGTTAGAGTTTCAGATCTGAATGATTGGTTATTAATGATGGAGTTGAATGCTTCTAACATCATGGGAGTTAATATATGTGAGAATTTTTTATAGTAAAGGGCTAAAAAAACGTATCTGGTCCCGGACGCTTATTAGGTTTGAGGGATTTAAAAAGTTTCTGCTGAGGATTGGTCGAAAGAGCCTTCTTTTTTATACAAGGAGGTGAGATGTTTGTGGAAGGTATGAAGGATATTGACTGGATTACTTGTATATTTATCATGGGAGATTTTCAGTCGGATTGGTTTGGATGGGTTGTTTAGTTTTTTAAGTGCACGTGCAAGGAGAGTGCCAGATTTATTGGCTTGGAAGTAATATTTTTGTTTGGATTTACAAAGAGTTTTATCTACTGATTCTGATAAAAATAGGTCTAGAGTTGAGCTAGCTTTCTCGAGTGTTTTATTCTGCCACTTGAGCTTACAGACATAATGTATGCACATATGAGCAAAAACATGCATGTAACTTTATTCCAGTGGCTATATAATATTCTGGCGAGTGGAATGAGTTTATGCTCATAAGCTTCCAAAGACCATACACCTGTAAACACGCATAAACATGCTTAATTTTGTGTCAAAATTATGGGGTAAGGATCTTGCGCCAAAAATAAAAGTGAAATAATGAAAAAGCTGCTCCCCAAAAAATTCAAGAATGAATGTAAATGTGAAAAAGAGGATAGGGGGCGCTAATGTACATAGGTGAAAATCCAAAAAACAATGACAATATACAATCGCAATAAAGTGTATGTGCAATGAATTCCAATGGGAAAAAATGCAATGGTGCAAAAAAATAAGAAATATTATAATCTCATCCGTGAAATGAGTTCATAAAGAGAAAAAACGGTGAACACAAAGAAAAAACACCAAAATGTCCATAGACTGAATAACAAGTGTTCATTTGTTCCTTGCTTTTCACTGTGTATGTGATGAGATACAAGCAGGATTCCACCTTCACCGATCTATATCACCCAATAGTGCATAAAGGATGGCCCCTTACGGCATGAAGTTGACCTATTTAACTAAAAACAGGTCAATTTGAGCTTGTTGTCACCATGGACAAAGAGTGGACACCTGAAGTTCCTGTGGGTCAGCTGGCTTAAAGCATCATAGGGGTATAAAAACAGAGAGATACTGCCATGGCATAATAACGTTTTATTAAAATGTTAAAAACAAACACAATGCCGAGTGGAGGCTTACTTGAGTAGTGCCTGCATCCCGGCACTGAGGCTTTAGGCTTGATGATCAGAAAAGATTGTTGGAAACGGTCAAAATAGAGAGCGATGTCCGCGCTGGGATGGTCTGCAGCGTGCGCTTCACCTCGCAAGGCTGAGGAACCAGCTGGACAGGAAGATGCTGCGCGTGGTCTGCGTGTCGCCTCGACGTACGTTTCAATATGTCGTCATCAGGAAGCGCGCTAGACTCACGCACAAGACCTGATATAAATAGGTCTCCTAAACAGCAAAGACGAGAGTGTGTAGCCAATGAAAGCCTCAGTCTCAGTTACTAGGCAACTGGTAAACACAGTACAAGATGTGATAACAAGCCGCGCTCAGTTTAAATACAATAGCAGTGAAATCCAGGGAACTAGCATTATTTGCTCCACTGGAGCGCAACTGTTGATATTTGAACATGGGTGATATCAGCAGAATTCATGAAATAATATAGTTATTAAAATGAATTGAAAAAAACAATTAAAAATCTTAACATATTAAAATTATATATATAAAATTAAAAATAAATTTGAAAAAAAGGGATGATATTTGGTAAATCATCCTGAAGGGCTCCATATTGATCTTTCATTATTCAGAAAACAATTTAGATCAAGTTCAATATTGAGACCCAGTGGCCGCATAGTCCTCAGACGATGCAGCCACTGAGTCTCATTTTGGGACACTGCTCGGGTGAGATGGGTGCCCCTCCAATGACTATCAATACCATAGAAAGTGAGCTTCCCAGGATCCCTATTGTGAAATAAATCAAAATGTTTGGATACGCTATGATTAGGGTAGCCTTTAAGGATGTTTGCTACATGTTCGTTAATCCTTATTTTGAGCTCTCTAGTGGTCCTACCCACTTATTGAAAAGTGCACGGGCATTCCAAGACGTAGGTTACATACTTGGAATGACATGTAATTAGAGGTTTAATGGAAAACTCTTGCTTGGTGACACTTGAGCTAAATTTAGTTACTTTGCGACCTTTCCTGTTGGTTTTTTGCAGGATCTGCAACGAGTGCAGTAATAGAAACCAGAACCATCCAAGAAAGTGAGGGGTCTTTCCGGAGGGTCTGGGACATTTCCTGCTATTCTATTCCTGAGACCAGGGGCTTTGCGATAAATAAAGTTAGGCTTAGAGGGTAATATTTTGGCCAAATCGTTGTCTTTTAATAAAATGGGCCAGAATTGTTTGAAAATGTTTTCCACATTTTTATATTGTCTGTGATACCCAGACAAAAACAAAATTTCACCCTGGTAAAGGGGTCTAGGTTTAGATTCAAGCAACGTATTTCTGTCCATAGCTCTGACTTCTTTTTTAATATCCAGCAGCTTAGTTGGTGAATAACCTTTGGCAATGAACCTATTGGTTAACATGTCTGCTTGTTGTTCGAAGTCATTGATGTCATCACAATTGCGACGAATGCGCATAAATTGTTCTTTGGGGACTGCTCCTAACCATTTGGGGTGGTGACATTCCAGTCGGTGGATTTGAAAAAAGTTCTGGTACAGATTTTGTTATCTTTTTTCATAATGGTCAGATCTAGGTAGTTTATGGTAACCAGATTAAATTCAGCTGTGAAGCTAAGACCATATCTATTATTATTCATTTGAGATATGAAGAAATCTAAAGATTGTTGGGACCCCTCCCATAGCATGAAAATGTCGTCTATATAGCATCTATAGTAGGCCAACGACTTTTCAGGTTCTTTAAATATAGTTTCCTCCTCCCATTTATCAAGGACTAAATTAGCAACACTGGGGGCATAACGAGTCCCCATAGCAACCCCTTTAATTTGTTTATAGAACTGGTTTTGCGCCCAAAAATAATTATTGCCCATAGCTAATAAAAGGCCTTGGATCAAAAAAACAATTTGAGTCTCCGGTAATGTGGATTTCTTACGAAAAGCCTCTCTCACAGACACAATGGCATCAGACTGCGCAATATTGGTATATAAAGATTTGACATCTATTGTTACCAGCCAGGTAGTATCTGTGACTGTGACAGAGGCCAGAGACTTGATAAGTTCTCTACTATCTTTTAGATAGGCTTTACCTGTTAATACCATGGGTTGCAAGAATATATCTAAATACTCTCCAACCCTGGCAAACAGCGAGTCGATCCCACTTAATATTGGTCGACCAGGGGGTTTAGTCCTATGTTTATGAATTTTAGGGATAATATACAGCACCGGAGTGCATGGGACCTTAGGAACTAAGTACAGTGCCTCTTTTTGGGTCAGTATAGTTTTGGACACTCCATCATTCACCCAACATGAGAGTTCATCTTTTAATTTGATCATAGGGTCTCCTGGGAGGGGCAGGTAGGTGGTGGTGTCACTCAGGAGGCGTTGGATTTCTCCATAGTAGTCCTCTTTCCTGAGTAGCACCACCCTCCACCCTTGTCTGCTGGACGGACTACTATATTTTTATTTTGTTCCAGTCTTTTAATTCCTTCTGTCACCATTTGATTATTACTAATAGCTTTATTAACCTCTATTTCCCTAACTTTATCCTGAACCATATTCTTAAACACCTCTATGTGATGGTGTGTGCCCTTATTAGGGTTGAAAACAGAATTGTTCTTTAACCCACTATGTTGGTAAACAGTAGAAGATGGTTGAGGTGGATTGATGGTCTGCTGGCAAAAATGTTTTTTGATATTAAGTTTTCTGACAAACTTTTCAATATCCAGAAATACATTAAATTTATCAATATTTTTATTGGGGGGGGAACTTAAGACCTTTTGAAAGGACCACAAGTTCGGCCTCTGAGAGTTCAACTTCTGCCAGATTAAATATCCCTTCATCTAGTTGTCCCGGGGTCTTTTTCTTTCTGGCTCCCCCTCTTTTACCTCTTGGTATAATTTTTTTATGGTAGTCTTGGTGGTGGCTGGGGGAATTTTGTAAGGTTCTTTCCATCCCCTCCATTCCCCCCCCGTTTGTTGGTTCTGTTGTTGTTGTGCAGGTCTAACTCTATGTCCACCTCTGAAGTGACCTCGCGGGGTCTGGGGGCATAGTATTGTTGGTTCTGCTGGTAATAGGAATTAGGGGGGTCCATAGGTCTGTAATCCAAAGGAGCAAATTTGTTATGGGTGGGAATCATGTAGGGGGTGGAGTGATAATCATTAGATGGTGGGTAATGACCCCCATACGGAGCATCACCACCTCCTGTATGATAAGAGTTTTTAGATTGGGATGGAGTCCTAGGTTTTTTGGGGGTGTGAGTTTTTACTTTGGGTCTGAGCGTTGCCTGAGTAGCCATGATTAAAACTCCATCATTCCTCTCTGTGCAAGTGTCTGTTGCTCCATTGAAGCCGGGGACAACTTGCCATTTGTAAACTTTCTGATCACTGTAGTCTGTGATATCTCTCTGATATTTCTTAAGTTTTTTATTTTTGATGTCCCCATCGTATTTACATAGATGGGTTTGAAGAACCTGAGCCTTCTCAATAAAAACTTGGGTACCCATAAAGGGTTCCATTTGTTGTTTAAGATCTGCAATATTGGCTTCAATTAGGACATTTTTGGATTTTCTTCTTCTAATCATGAGCTGTATTAACTTTTGCTCACACGCATTAAAAAACTGAAACCAATCATCTAACAGAGAGGGGTCTTCAATGCCGTCATTGGGGTAAACATCCCACCTTAAACTGCGAGGGGTAA
The DNA here is from genome assembly GCF_905171775.1 of Rana temporaria. NCBI lineage: Eukaryota > Metazoa > Chordata > Amphibia > Anura > Ranidae > Rana > Rana temporaria. The sequence continues at coordinate 383,293,046 of NC_053490.1, forward strand.
GGTTTTTACTAATATATACCTCAAAAGGTCTTGTGTCAAAATTAGCTAGATCAAAGTATTTTAATATGTAATAAAATAAAAGCAAATAAAATTATCATATGAAATATCTCCTGATAATGTCCAGTGGACAAAATATGTTGGGTTGATGCCGTTCATGCTGTCTGTGATTCTGGAAGGCAAGCCATAGATTATGCAATTTTCTTTCCTTCCATCAACTGTGGAAGGAAAGGAATTTGCTTGATTCTCCCATCAATACAGTCAGGCCTCGTACACACGATAGGTTAAACAGAGGACAACGGTCTGTTGGACTATTTTCATCGGTCAAAACCGATCGTGTGTGGGCCCCATAGGTTATTTAACCATCGGTTAAAAAAAAGCCAACCGATAGGACAAAACCGATCGCTAGTAGGCACGACCATCGGTTAAAAATCCATGCATGCTCAGAATCAAGTCAACACATGCTTGGAAGCAGTGAACTTTGTTTTTTTCAGCACGTCGTTGTGTTTTACGTCACCGCGTTCTGACACGATCGTTTTTTTAACAAATGGTGTGTAGGTGCGACGGACCATCAGTCAGCTTCATCGGTTAACCGATGACAACGGTCCATCAGACTGTTCTCATCGGATGGACTGATCGCGTGTACGCGGCTTTAGTGTTCTGTTCTGTTGTGTTCTGTTGGCAGGCAGCCTTCCCCTCGTCAGAATACACTAATCAGCAGGCTTTAGCTTGCAGTTCCTATTGAGCTGGGAAAATCTGACAGGGCGGTTGTATGAAGTCAATCGGACTTCTGTACAACCACAATGGCCATACATAGATTGAAATTTGACTGGTCCCTCCTAAACCGACTGAATTTCGATCCATATATGGATGGCTTAACCATATATGCGACAGCATGGCACGGCTGGGCAAAACGACATTATTTTATGGGGCTCGTGACACCGTGAGAACCGGGAACTGTGTGTGTAAACAGATCCCGGTTCTTTCTGGGGAGAAATTACTGATCGTGTGTTCATACAAAGTATGAACAGCGATCTGTCATCTCCCCTAGTCAGTCTCATCCCCACTTCAGTTAGAACACAGAGAGGGAACACAGTTAACCTCTTGATTAGTGATGTCGCAAACATAAAATTTTCCGTTCGCGAACGGCGAACGCAAACTTTCGCAAATGTTCGCGAACAGGCGAACCGGGCGAACCGCCATAGACTTCAATGGTCAGGCGAATTTTAAAACCCACAGGGATTCTTTCTGGCCACAATAGTGATGGAAAAGTTGTTTCAAGGGGACTAACACCTGGACTGTGGCATGCCGGAGGGGGATCCATGGCAAAACTCCCATGGAAAATTACGTAGTTGTCGCAGAGTCCGTTTTTAATCCATAAAGGGCATAGATCACCTAACAATCATAAATTGTTTGGAATAACGTGCTTTAAAACATCAGGTATGATGTTGTATCGATCAGGTAGTGTAAGGGTTAGGGTTAGGGTTACAGATAGGGTTAGGGTTACAGACAGGGTTAGGGTTAGGGTAACAGATAGGGTTAGGGTTAGGGTTACAGACAGGGTTAGGTTTAGGGTAACAGATAGGGTTAGGGTTACAGACAGGGTTAGGGTTACAGATAGGGTTAGGGTTACACTCTGTAACCCTAACCCTAACCCTGTCTGTAACCCTAACCCTATCTGTAACCCTAACCCTATCTGTTACCCTAACCCTAACCCTATCTGTAACCATCACCCTATCTGTAACCCTAACCCTATCTGTAACCCTAACCCTGTCTGTAATAGGGTTAGGGTTCACAGTGACAGACCAAACTCTGACAGACCAAACACCCCGTTTAACACACCACAAACACCTGCAAACAGTCCATTTGCACAACTGCAAACTCCCCATTTACACAAGGTTGGATACCAAGCTAGCCATGTCCCGTTCCTTGTCCTCACTGACGTCAATGAACGTTTTGGAAATTGCAGGCGATGGGGGTTTTTCAAAGCTTATGGTCATGCTGAGGTAGTTCAGTGACAGTTAAGTGACCCAGAAAACAATGATTCTGCAGTGTGGGCCCATTGTTGGCCTAGGAGGCTTTAATGATCACCTTAGATAATCACAAAGAAAATTAATGTTTTTTCTATGCAAAATTATCCAGCCGTTTGCTTTTGGTCTGTTCACAATGAAGCAACGACCTTATCATCTGGGGTGTGCCAACATTGCCATTGCCAACACACTCATAGAGGTGGTTGCTTCATTGTGATACGCAAGCCCCTTCACCACAACAAGGTAACGATCACGAAGGGGAATTGACACATGTATGTGCCTTTTTTTGTTTTGTTTTTGCAGCCACAGTGCAGCACCAGAGGCCAGAAAAATTAGGCATGTACACATGCCTGAAAAAGTAGGTATTGTTGCAGCTGCTGCTGTAGCAGCGGCCAGAAAAATTGATGTTTTCCAGGCAGAGAGTGCACTAAAACATTGCGGCTTGAACCCTATTTGGTGGTGGATAAGTCACGCAAGTCATCCGGCATGCAGAGATAAAATACAGCAGCGTGTGGACCATTTGTAGCCCAAGGAAGCTCATCTCATCAGGCCTTTAGTCAAATGTATCGCCCACTGTCAGTCCCTTCGGGATCCATGCCTCATTCATCCTAATAAAGGTGAGGCAATCTAGACTTTTTTGACCTAGGCGACTTCTCTTCTCAGTGACAATACCTCCTGCTGCACTGAAGGTCCTTTCTGAAAGGACACTTGAAGCGGGGCAGGCCAGAAGTTCTATCGCAAATTGGGATAGCTCAGGCCACAGGTCAAGCCTGCACACCCAGTAGTCAAGGGGTTCATCGCTCCTCAGAGTGTCGATATCTGCAGTTAAGGCGAGGTAGTCTGCTACCTGTCGGTCGAGTCGTTCTCTGAGGGTGGACCCCGAAGGGCTGTAGCGATGCGTAGGACTGAAAAAGCTCTGCATGTCCTCCATCAACAACACGTCTATAAAGCGTCCTGTCCTTGCCGGCGTGGTCATGGTAGGAGGCGGATTACTTTCACCTTTTCTACTGTTAGATTCCCGTTGTGCTGTGACATCACCCTTGTATGCTGTGTAAAGCATACTTTTTAATTTATTTTGGAACTGCTGCATCCTTTCCGACTTCCGGTAATTTGGTAACATTTCAGGGACTTTCTGCTTATACCGGGGGTCTAGTAGCATGGCCACCCAGTACAGGTTGTTCCCCTTCAGCCTTTTTATACAAGGGTCCCTCAACAGGCCCGACAGCATAAAAAACCCCATTTGCACAAGGTTGGATGCCGAGCTACTCATGTCCCGTTCCTCATCCTCACTGATCTCACTGAAGGTCTGTTCTTCCTCCCAGCCACGTACAACACCACGGGTACCAGATAGGTGACAACAAGCACCCTGGGATGCCTGCTGTGGTTGGTATTCCTCCTCCTCAAAGCCACATTCCTCCTCTGACTCCTCTTCCTCACACTCCTCTTCCAGCGTTTCTGCAGGTCCAGCAAGTGATGCTGATAAGACTGTTTCTGGTGGTGATGGTGACCACAACTCTTCCTCTTCCTCTTCCTCTCGCTCATCTTCGGCCTGATCCAGCACTCTTCGCAGGGCACGTTCCAGGAAGAAAACAAATGGGATGATGTCGCTGATGCTGCCTTCAGTGTGACTGTCTAGGTTTGTCACCTCCTCAAAAGGACGCATGAGCCTACAGGCATTGCGCATGAGCGTCCAGTAACGTGGTAAAAAATTCCCAGGTGCGCAGAGGCTGTCCTAGCACCCCGGTCATATAAATACTCGTTGACGGCTTTTTCTTGTTGGAGCAGGCGGTCGAACATTGGGAGTGTTGAATTCCAACGTGTCGAGCTGTTGCAAATCAAGCGCCTCACTGGCATGTTGTTTCGCCGCTGGATATCTGAAAAGTGCGCCATGGCCGTGTAGGAACGCCTGAAATGGCCACACACCTTCCTGGCCTGCTTGAGGACGTCCTGTAAGTCTGGATACTTATGCACAAAGCGTTGTACAATCAGATTCATAACATGTGCCATGCACGGGACATGTGTCAACTTGCCGAAATTCAATGTCGCCAACAAATTGCTTCCGTTGTCACACACCACTTTGCCAATCTCCAGTTGGTGCGGAGTCAGCCACTGATCCACCTGTGTGTTCAGGGCGGACAGGAGTGCTGGTCCGGGGTGACTCTCTGCTTTCAGGCAAGTCAACCCCAAGACGGCGTGACACTGTCATATCCGTGATGTGGAATAGCCCCTGGGGAGCAGGGGGGGTGCAGTTGATGTGGAGCAAGACGCAGCAGCAGAAGAGGACTCAGCCGAGGAGGTTATCGAAGAGGATGGAGTAGGAGAAGTAGAGGAGGTGGCAGCAGACCTGCCTGCAAGTCGTGGCTGTTTCACCAACTCCTCTGCAGAGCCACGCATTACATGCTTGGCAGCCGTCAGCAGGTTTACCCAATGCGCAGTGTAGGTGATATACCTGCCCTGACTGTGCTTTGCAGACCAGGTATCAGTGGTCAGATGGACCCTTGCCCCAACACTGTGTGCCAGGGATGCCATGACTTCCTTTTGCACAATAGAGTACAGGTTAGGGATTGCCTTTTGTGAAAAAAAATTCGGCCGGGTACCTTCCACTGCGGTGTCCAAATAGCTACAAATTTTTTGAAGGCCTCAGACTCCACCAGCTTGTATGGTAAAAGCTGGCGGGCTAAGAGTTCCAACAAGCCAGCTGTCAGACACCGGGCAAGGGGGTGACTCTGTGACATTGGCTTCTTATGCTCAAACATGTCATTGACAGACACCTGACTTTGGGCAGATGAGCAGGAACTGCTCAAGGTGAGAGACGGGGTGGCGGATGGTTGAGAGGGGGCAGGGAGGACAACAGTGGTTGACGTGACTGAAGATGCTGCACCAGGAGGAGGATGGTGGCTTTGAGCTTGTGTGCTGCTTGTACTCGTCATCATGTTTTGATCCAATAGGCGTTTGTGATGTACGATCATGTGCCTTCGCAAAGCAGTTGTACCTAGCTGGGTGTTGGATTTCCCACGACTCAGTTTCTCAGTTGCAAATGGCATCACTGTTATCAGAGGCAGACACACAAAAAAATGCCCCACTGCTGAGCTTTGCAATGATGGCATTCTGGTGGTGGCAACAGCATGCGTTGATTGGCGTGCTGTCTGGCTGACCCCAGGTGCCGATACATGCTGTCTGACTGTGCCACTAGCTCCTTGCGACGACCTCCCCCTGCTTCCAACTCGTCTCCTCCTCCTCTCTGTCTCCCCATCTGAACTTTCCCCCTGTTCTTCTTCTCTTTGAGCGGGCACCCACGTGACATCCCCGGACACATCGTCATCATCAACCGCTTCACTTGTATCTGACAACTCAGCAAAGGAAGCAGCAGCGGGTACATCATCATCACACCATACGTTCATGTGTGTAATGCTGCCTGTCATATCCCTTTTATCTACAACCTCTGGCAATAATGGTTGCACATCACTCATTTCTTCCAACTCATGTGTAAATAACTCCTCTGACAGATCAAGTGAAGCAGCTGTGATGCTAGTGTTGGTGGTGGCGGCATGCGGGCGAGTGGTAACTTGAGAGGTGCCCGAAGCTGAGCTGGAGGAGGATGGTGTGTCAAGGTTCCGAGCAGAAGCTGTAGAAGATTGGGTGTCCTGTGTTAGCCAGTCAACTATGTCCTCAGAACTTTTCGAGTTCAGGGTACGTGGCCTCTGAACACTGGGCATTATTCTAGGGCCAAAGGGAATCACAGCACCACGACCACGACGGCCCCTGCGGGGTGGCCTGCCTCTGCCAGTCATTTTTTTGTTATTCATTTAGTTGTACTATGCGTGCAAGCTACTGTGACACCAGATATGAGTGGCACTGTGCACTGGCAGAAGTTGGCAGAGTAGACGCTGTAGGCCTGACACACGCCTGCAGACAACTAACTGCTATTCTATTGCAGTCAAAAAAAAAAAATGTTTTTATTGAATCTACTATGCCACCAGATATATGAGTGGTGGCACTGGGCAAGTAGGCACAGTATACACTATGAGCCTGACACACGCTGGCAGCCAGGCAACTGACTACTATTCTATTGCAGTAAAAAAAAAATTGTTTTTAAATGTTATCTACTGTTCCACCAAGATAGATGAGTGGTGGGTGGCACTGGGCACAGTGTACGCTGTACCCCTGACCAGGGCCGGCCCTACCATGGGACCCGCTGGTACCATTGGTACCAGGCGGCACTTTCAGGGGAGCGGCAAATTGCCGCCCGCCAGCTCCGCTTCCCGCTCCACTGTAGATCAAATTGACGCCTGCCGTACGACCAATCACTTGCAGCCTCTGCCCGAGTCTCTCTCTCTGTCTCACACGATCAGCCGATCAGCGGCACCGAGAGAGAGACTCGGCTAGTGTAATTAAGCTGCCTGGACTAGGAGGAGGAGGTGGGTGGAGCCTCTCCCTGCACTGGTTGCTAGCGCCTGGGCCGCTTGGCATCTAGCAACGAGTGACGTCAGTGAGTCACGTCAGACTCAGAGTCTCAGAGCCGACGTGACACTGACAGGAGCCATAGGAGAACAGTTGTTGCTGCAGAGTTAGACAGAGTTCCTTTGGCTTTGGGACAGCCTAAGTGCCTAACCTCAGGTTTTAAAGTCGTGTGCTGCTGCACTAAAATGTCCAGCACAGTCAGTCAGGACAGAGCACCAGCATTCTTCCTTCTCCGTTGCTGATCGTGTTGGCCCCACCCACCGGCACCTCCTCCCTCCATCTTGTCCACACTACAGGCCTCCGCCCCTGAGTGAGAGTTGGCTCCACCCACCTCCTCCCTCCATCTTCTCCAGCTTGCAGTCTGCAGAGAGGCGTGAATACAGGAAGAAGCATGCTGCAGACAGTGCAATTACTGGTCCTGGATCCATCTCCACTCCATTGCTCCTGCATGGGAGCCCCTCCCCCCACCAGAGCACCAAAATATTTGACTAAAAGTGAGTAAAAGAATGAATGAATGTTGTGTCAAATCGCAAAATACATGTGTGCTACTGCCATGTATGAAAAAAAATTTCTTTTTAGTTTAGACTTGATCAATCTTAACCCCTTCAGCTCCGGAAAGTTTTATGCCCCCCCCCCTTTATGACCAGGCCATTTTTTTCAATGCTGTAGTACTTTAAATCACTGACAATACCCAAGTAAAATTGATGTTCTTTTTTCCCCACATATAGAGCTTTCTTTTGGTATTTTAATACCTCTGCAGTTTTTAGTTTTTGCAACAGAAAAAGCGCGTAAATTTTGAAAAATAAAGCAATATTTTTAGCTTTTTGCTATAAAAAAAATGTCTTCATAAATTTAGGCCAATATGTATTCTGCGTGTTCTGCTCCCTTCAGCTTTCAGCTGCTAGAGGAAGGGCCGTCGGACAATGCATACGAAGCCGGCGATCGCCGCAAACACCCCCCCCCCCAGGAGACAGACGGTGAAGACGGCGATGACCGCAAGCACCCCGCCCCCGGCCTTAGATGTGTAAAAAACGCAATCCACCACCCGCACACTCTGGGCGGGACAGTCGGCAGATGATCGGGCTTCCAGGCAAATCAGCGGGCGGGGGAGCAGAGAGATGAAATCATCTCTCACTGCCCGCTCTGCATCACTGCAGTTCCGCCCCCACTGTGCGGGCAGCAGAGAGATTACATTATCTCTCTGCTGCCTGCCTTTACTCGGGAAGTGGCAACCGGCTACCTCTGGCAGGTGACATCATGGCAAGTGACAATTCGCAATATGTGGCAAGTGACAATCCGCAATGTGTGGCAGGTGACGCGGCAAGTGACAATCCGCATCAGAAGGCAGGTGACGTGGCAAGTGACAAGCTCGGTGCTCCCACTGATTCTGCATTTTTTATTTTATATAACAATGTAATAATAGAAATAATGCGCTTCAAGCATTTTTATTATTATTTTTTTTACTAGTAATGGCAATGATCTGCAATTTTTAGCAAGACTGCGACATTGCGGTGGACAGATCAGACACTTCTGACACATTTTTGGGACCAGTGACATCTATACAGCGATCTGTGCTATAAAATTGCACTGATTACTGTGTAAATGTCACTGTCAGGGAAGGGGCTAAATGTGTTCCCTGGGAGGTGTTTCTAACTGGGGGATGGGATTGACTGGTGGAGGAGAGAGATCTCTGTTCCCAATCACTAGGAACAGCAGATCTGTCTCTCCTACCCTGTCAGAATGGGGATCTGTCTGTTTACATTGACAGATCCCCGTTATGGCTCTATAAAGGAGAATATGTATCGGCCTAAACTGAGCACTTGCCATGGCTGCCATACCCTAGATACGCCACTGGAAGTCCCGCACCACCCTATGAATCTGGATATGGCGATAGAAGGGGCCCTCAATCCCAGGGTCCATATCGGCCATATGAACGCAGTCCAATACCCACACACAATTATTATACTCCACTTGATGAACAAAGACAAGAAGGACAATATTATGCTGGAACAGACAATAGGTATTTTTTAGAGAGAGGTCAAGATCACCATCCACCGAGGAACCTGGACGAGACAAGGAACCCAAGGAGAAGCCCAGAAACAAGAGGATGTAGATCAGGCAAGAGACAGCAAAAGAAAAAGGGAGTGAAGGGAGAGGGCATTTTCAATCTTAGTGGGCAACCTCTGGCACATGAGGAATCGGGGGTCCTAGATAAAGAACTCAAATACGCACTCACTAAGTATCTTGACAAATTTCACACCTACATTGGTATTCAAAAATATGTCAGAAAACTAAATATTAAAACATATATCGCAAGCAATACCGCTAAACCTAAAATGGCACACAAAGAAGAAATTATACACAGCACTAGACAATAAACATATTGATGTTTTTTAAAAATTGGTTTAAAAGACCTGAAGGACCTCAAGATACAGAAGATAGAAGAGCCAAAACATTTTAAAAGTGGCATCAGAAAATTGACCAAAAGAAAAGATCTGGTGATCCACCCAGCGGACAAGGGAGGAGGAATTTTGTTTCTCAAAAAAGTGCAGTAACATGAGAGCATGAATACATTACTTCAAGATAAAAGTTCTTATAATCGATTACTGGGAAATCCATAGTCCAAATGTAGAAGAGCGCTAAAACAAATAGTAAATCTAGGCCTTAAAAGAGATATTCTCAATAAAAAAGAAGCTAAATACCTAACAAAATTTGCTCCCAGCGTAGCGGGTCTATTCATTGCCCAGTGGGAGGAAGAAGCATTTTTTTCAGATATTCCAAGTGAACTGACCATCTTTAGAAGATACATTGATGACATCTTCATCCTTTGGAAAGGTGATAAGGACCTGTTGATCTGTTTTCTTGAGAATCTCAACTTAAATGACAGGAACATTCCTGGATTTAGAGATCATACAAGAAATTTTCTCTGATGATCGGTTTGCACAATTAATCGGTTTGCACAATTACTTTCACATGTAATTGCTTGGCATAGGTACAAAAAAGAGCTCTCGCAATTGATGAATTTACTGGCTAACAATACCTATAACCTCAAATTTACCATGGAATGCAGTCAATCTAAAGTCAATGTTTTGGACTTACAGATCCATGTTGACCCCACAGGTTGCTTGCACTCTTTCCTTTATCGCAAGCCGTCAACAGGGAATACTATCCTACATGCGACTAGTGCACATCCTGAACCCCTTTTGGAAAGCATTCCATGTAGTCAGTTTCTGAGACTCAAAAGAATTTGTACTCGGAGGCTGAATTCACGGGGATATAGTCGTTCCCTCCTAAAACCATCTTTTAATAAAGTCGTCAAATTGGATAGAAAGGACCTCATTCATTCCAATAAAAAGCATAAAGTTACTAATTCGGTTTGGATTATAAAACAATTCTCTAAGCAACATGTGCAAATGCGAGGGATTTTCAAAAAATGTTGGCCCCTACTCATTGCTGACAGTTCCATCAATAAATACATCAAATCGTATCCGGAAATCACATTTAACCACTTCCCGCCCGGTCAATAGCTTATTGACATCCGGGAAGTGGTTTTGTTATCCTGACTGGACGTCTATTGACATCCTGCAGGATAACAGCCGCCGCGTGCCGGTGGTGTGGTGTGTCAATCTGACACACCGCAACACCAATCTCAGTAAAGAGCCTCCATGTGATCAGCCATGTCCAATCACGGCTGATCATGATGTAAACAAGAAGTGCCGTTGACCGGCTCTTCCTCACTCGCTGCTGACAGACACGAGTAGAGGAGAGCCGATAGGCGGCTCTCCTGACAGGGGGGGTTTGCGCTGATTGTTTATACCCACACTGGATAAATAAATAAATAAAATATATAAAATAATAAAACATTTATAAAAAAAAGGGGGGGTTGTCATCCGGGGCCCTGGGGACCTCCGGGCCCCTGGAAACCTCCAGACCCCTTACAAAAAATAAATAAAAAAAAGGGGGTTGCCATCCGGGCCCCTTACAGGTGTACTGCCTGTACCCCCCTGATGGTGGCCCTGGCAGTGAGGTAAGGGGCCATCCATTTACCTTAGCAGAAGGCACTGAAGAGCCATCAACTGTGCACATTTGCACCTTAGTAGAAGGCACTGAAAAAAGCCATCACCTTGCACTCATCACTTTTTATGTGCGATTGCACATTTTGGACTTTTTTTCTTTTTGCATCACACTTTGGAATATACCACGTTCACCTACTGCACCTTTGCATTCCATTTCATGCTTATTTTACATATTTCACAGATGTCATTGTTTCATAGCAGATTTTATTTGCACTTGTACTATTTGAAGTTTTTTCCATGATTATTTTGCATTGTGTTATATACCTTCAGCATTTGAGGTTTATTTGGACACTATATTGTTTGGCACGTTACTTAGTTTGCCACTTGCACAATATTTTGCACTTATTATCATTGCTTTTATGCTTGTGTGTTTTTATACTTTTGCATATAAATTTATCAACAGCTTAGCACTACTGTTTATATTCATGGGCGAGAAGCTGCTGTGATGTGAGGAAGAAGGCTTCTTTCTTCCTAATATCAGCAATAGAAGCTTAAAAATATATATAAATAATAACTATATATGTTTATGTGTCACATTTACAATATATATATATATATATATATATATATATATATATATATATATATATATACACCGCTCAAAAAAATTAAAAGAACACTTTTGAATCAGAACTCCTGGGATAGTGATCTGGTCAGCTAAGTAGCAGAGGGGGAGGGGTGTATACAGAGGGGGTTGTTAATAAGTTTCAGCTGCTTTGCTGTTAATTAAAATTAACAGCAGGTGCACTAGATGGGCAACAATGAGACAACCTCCAAAACAGGAATGTTTTTTCAGGTGGAGGTGTCTGACATTTTTTTCCCTACTCATCTTTTTTGACTGTTTTTCACTAGTTTTGCATTTGGCTAGGGTCAGTGTCACTACTGGTAGCACAAGGCGATACTTGGACCCTATAAAGGTTGCATAGGCAGTCCAACTTCTCCAGGATGGCACATCAATACGTGTCATTGCCAGAAGGTTTGACGTGTCTGCCAGCACAGTCTCAAGAGCATGGAGGAGATTCCAGGAGACAGGCAGTTACTCTAAGAGAGCTGGACAGAGCTGTAGAAGGTCCTTAACCCATCAGCAGGACCGGTATCTGCTCCTTTGTGCAAGGAGGAACAGGATGAGCACTGCCAGAGCCCTACAAAATGACCTTCAGCAGGCCACTGGTGTGAATGCCTCTAACTAAACAATCAGAAACAGACTTCATGGGGGTGGCCTGAGGGCCCGACGTCCTCTAGTGTGCTCTGTGCTCACTCCTGGACACTGTGGAGCTCGATTGGCATTTTCCATTGAACACCAGAATTGGCAGGTCTGCCACTGGTGCCCCATGCTTTCACAGATGAGAGCAGGTTCACCCTGAGCATATATGACAGACGTGAAAGGGTCTGGAGAAGCCACGGAGAACTTTATGCTGCCTGTAACATCGTTCAGCATGACTGGTTTGGTGGTGGGTCAGTGATGGTCTGGGGAGGCATATCCATGGAGGGACGCACAGACCTCTACTGGCTACACATTGGCACCCTGACTGCCAATAGGTATCAGGATGAAATCCTTGGACCCATTGTCAGACCCTACGCTGGTGCAGTGGGTCCTGGGTTCCTCCTGGTGCACGACAATGCCCGGCCCCATGTGGCGAGAGCATGCAGCCAGTTCCTGGAGGATGAAGAAATTGATACCATTGAATGGCCGCCACGCTCCCCTGACCTAAATCCAAAAGAACACCTCTGAGACATTATGTTTCGGTACATCCGGTGCCGCCAGGTTGCACCTCAGTCTGTTCAGGAGCTCAGTGATGCCCTGGTCCAGATCTGGGAGGAAATACCCCAGGACACCATCCGGCGTCTCATTAGGAGCATGCCCTGATGTTGTCAGGCATGCATACAAGCACTTGGGGGCCATACAAACTACTTTGTAGGACCATTTTGAGTTGTTGCAATGACATTTCAGCAAAATAGACTAGCTTGCTGCCAAATTTTTTTACTTTGATTTTCGGGGTGTCTTTGAATTCAGCCCTCTGTAGGTGGATAATTTTCATTTCCATCAAATGATGTGGCATCCTTTCATTCCTAACACATTACCCAGTCCATATCAGTATAGATATCCAGCATGAGATTTTGCCCGTTGAGAAAAAATGAGATGGCAACCCCCTTTTTTTATATAAAAAAAATATATATATATTTCTTTTTTATATATGTATATATATATATATATATATATATATATATATATATATATATATATATATATATATATATATATATATATATGTTTTCTGATATGTTTTCAAAGTGTTCCTTTAATTTTTTTGGAGCAGTATATATATATACACCCACATACACACATACACACACACACACACACACACACACACAGTATAGCTATAATGTATTTATCCATTCACATCTGAGCAATGCAGAATTGTTGGCAGAATTGCCACAATTCCAAAATTGCTGTAAAATTCGGTCAAAATACACAATGCACTTTTGGGTGCCATTCATTGTCAATGGCACCCAAGATGCAGTTAGCAGACAGTTAGCATTTTGCCACACATTTTGTCATTTGACAAATACACCACCAACATGTATTGAAAAAATGCACAATGCTCCATGCCTAAAAAAAATAAAGTTTGACCTTTTGAGATTTTTCGCACATTTTTGTACAGTTTTTGATGCACTTTTTGTTTCTTTTTTTCAACAAACATTTTGGCTTGTTTTTTAAAACATATTTTAGCAAATTTTTTGTACATTTTGGTGCTTTTTTAACATGCATTTTGGCAAATCCTTTACTTGCGTTTTGGTGTGCATTATGGAAACACATGCAAAATGTATGATATGCTTGCAGTGCCAACTTCTCAGTTAATGGCATCCCAAAAGTGGCTAGCAATGTGCTGTTTGCTAAAATACACATAAAAGGCAAATCAAAATACATGTTAACAAAGTGTCAAACTACATGCTAAAAAAAGCGCCAAAGTGTGCGTTACAAACCACACCAAAATGTGTGTTAAAATAACCTGTGCCAAAGTGTGAGCTAAAGGGCCAAAATATGTGTTTTAAAAGGTGCCAAAATGCACAATAAAAAAACGTCAAAATCCGCGAAAAAAATGCCAAAATTAGCAATAAAAAAGGGCCAAAACACACATTTAAAGAATGTGCCAAAGTGTGTGTAAAAAAAAATAAACTGAGTTAAAAAAAGCGCCAGTGGTCAGCTCGTATTATTTTTATGTAATTACAGTCTTTTTAACTTTGGTTTCACTTTTAAAACACCGCTGCTCTGTAATTAGGTATCTCAAAAGATCACAGGCAGCCCTCCCTCTACTCAGATCTCAGGTGTTCTCAGAGGAAAAACTCTTCCTCTCTACCGAGAACAAATGTTCTCCACTTCATAAACAGGGTGCCAGAGGAGAAGATTTTTCTCAGAGAACTGAAATGAGATAAATTATCATTGTTTAATAAACGTACACCTAATAGTTGCAATAGTTTGAAAAGGTAAAGATTGAGGGCCAGATTCACATACATTTGCGGCCGTGTAACGTAACCCGTTTACGTTACACCGCCGCAAGTTTCCAGTTTTAGTGCCCGATCCACAAAGCACTTACCTGGAAACTTGCGGCGGTGTATCGTAAATACGTCCGGCGCAAGGCAGGCCAATTCTAATGGGCGTGTGCCATTTAAATTAGGCGCGCTCCCGCGCCGGACCTACTGCGCATGCTCCGTTTCGCAATTCCCGTCGTGCTTTGCGCGCAGTGACGTAATTTTTTCGAACGGCGACGCGCATAGCGTAATTCCGTATTCCCGGACGGCTTACGCAAACGACGTTCATTTTTAAATTTCGACGCGGGAACGACGGCCATACTTTATACAGCAATACGATTGCTGTGTAAAGTTAAGGCACCAAAAACGACGACTAACTTTGCGACGGGAAACTAGACTAGCGGCGACGTAGCGAACGCGAAAATCCGTCGTGGATCGCCGTAACTCCTAATTTGCATACCCGACGCTGGTTTACGACGCAAACTCCCCCCATCGGCGGCCGCGGTACTGCATCCTAAGATCCGACAGTGTAAAACAATTACACCTGTCGGATCTTATGGATATCTATGCGTAACTGATTCTATGAATCAGTCGCATAGATAGAAACAGAGATACGACGGAGTATCAGGAGATACGCCGTCGTATCTCTTTTGTGAATCTGGCCCTGAGTTCTTTACAAATATTTTATTTTAGAAAAAATTATAACTCCCAACTGTCAGTATTTGGAGCGATTATCCTTTTCCCTGTTGTTAAAGCCTACACACTACCATTTTTCACGATGTGAAAAACGTTGAGAAAAAATAGAGCAGGTTCAACATTTTTAATGGCCATTTTTCACGTTGTGAACAATACTCTGGAGCCTACACACTTTTTTTTTAATGACCAATTAAAAAAATGGCATTTTTCTCGTCATGAAAAACGGTCGTGTGTACGCAGCATTAGGGTCCGTCCCAATCATTGCATTGCAGTAACACGTGCAGTAACTACCAAATATGCAGTAGGTACATAATACATTGGGTTGAAGAAGTAGAGGACAACCAGTTTAAAAATGGAAGCTGTTTTCAATTGGAATACCCAATAGCGTGCAAGGGAAACATAAAAAATAAAGGAATTATGCTTATTAGAATAAACACAATGGCCCAGATTCAAGAAGCACTTGCGCCCGCGCAACCATAGGTTGTGCAGCGCAAGTGCTTACTTGCTCCGGTGTAACGAGTGCTCCTGATTCAGGAACCTCGTTACACCGACTGCAGCCTAAGATATGACAGGCATAAGCCTCCTTATGACTTCATATCTTTGGCTGCATTCTTGCGTTGGCCGCTAGGGGGCGCAGCCATTGTGATCT
This sequence comes from Rana temporaria, assembly GCF_905171775.1. NCBI lineage: Eukaryota > Metazoa > Chordata > Amphibia > Anura > Ranidae > Rana > Rana temporaria. The sequence goes on from NC_053490.1 coordinate 383,308,489, forward strand.
GTGTCTAGTATGCAAATTGCATACTAACACCGATTCACAAAAGTTGCGCGGGCCCTGCGCACGCAAGGTACGGAGTTTCCGTACGGCGACTTTAGCGCAAGGTTGCTCCTGCTATAGCAGGGGCAGCCAATGCTAAAGTATAGCCGCCCTTCCCGCTCGTGAAATTTAAATTTCACGTCATTTACGTAAGTGATTCGTGAATGGCGCTGGACGCCATTCACGTTCACTTAGAAGCAAATGACGTCGTTGCGACGTCATTTGCCGCAATGCACGTCGGGAAAGTTTCCTGACGGAGCATGCGCTGTTCGCTCGGCGCGGGAGCGCGCCTAATTTAAATGATTCCCGCCCCCGGCGGGATCATTTACATTAGGCGCCCTTACGCCGGGCTATTTAGCATACCGCCCGCGCAATTTACGGAGCTACTGCTCCGTGAATCGCGGGCATATCAAAATATTTGCGTGGGCGCAGAGCAAAAATCGTTGCCCTTTGTCCACGCAAATATTGCGCGGATCTACCTGAATCTGGCCCAATGCGAAGGAAACTAAAACAAACCACTTCATTTTATTCTCTATATTAAAGCGTTTGTTAACCCAGGGAAAAAAATGGACCTAGTCCCTTTAAAGCATTTTATACAGCACTATCCTTGTGCTGTGTCATTTGGCCCCCGTTTCACCTGGGATAGCTGTCTGATCCTGCCAGTTACTACCCTCCCCTTTGTAAACTGACCACGGTTCATCATGGCTGCTGAGCCCTGACACTGTGGTAAGTTTACGTGCCACCGTCATTCGCAGCTCTCCTCTCTTCCCCTCTGTGCTCCTGTGTCCTTCTCCCCCTTTCCCTCCCAGCCTGTCTGTTCCTGTGCCAGGGGGAAATCCTAAAATAAAACAAATGCAGCCACCACATCTAATGATTGGTAAACTGCAATATATTACATTTGTGTCTTTGTTTTTTGTTTATGTTTTGTTTTTAAATAGTGACAACTAGAAATAATAAAAAAAAACATATATTTGTTCTTTCTGCAGTTTATCAGAAAGTTTATCCAAAGTTAGTACAAAAAATCTTATAAAATTTGCTTTTCCCCTTTGGTCTGCTTTAAGGTAAACATTTTACACTTTTGTGTTTTAAAGTTAACCCTATGACACCATGTTAACTTACTTATTGTTTTTTTGGGGGGTTTTTTTAAGTGTATTTTCTGTTTATTAATGCAACCTGACTTTTTATTCTACCTTTCAAATGCTTTTATTCCTCTACGTAAGTCAGATAGATTGCAATGTAATGTATAGCAAGTGTAGGGGGAGCTCAGTGTAACGGCTACCCACTGGTAGTGAGGGTCTCAGCCGTTGGAGACGTCCTTTTCCCTGGCAAGCTGCGATATGCAGGTACTGCCGGTATATCCCATCGAACGCCCTTCCAAGAAACGAGACGGGCTACGTTTGCAGAGTCAAGCAGGACTGACTTTATTTGGCATATTTCACCTGCTTATATCTGCTTACAACTGTTACAAGAACAATGACAATTTCCGCCCCCCCCCTTCACCCAGTAGGGGGCTTCAACACAGAACCCCTGAAACAATGACATCTCCTTGAATTAATCACTTGACCAGTCTCTAGCCACTTCGGCACCGCAACCACTTAACATTTTCTGGCCAGGCACATTCCTTTCTCAATAGAATTCAATTAACCTTTAAAACAATTATCACTCACACATAATCCCCATCAGCATACACCTCACAGGGGGGCTGTTACCTACACAAGAGAGAGTTCATTAGCTATGCGAAGGGAACATTAGCATTCAGCAATGAAAGAGACTTGTCCAATTAACCCTTTGAGCTCAGAATACAATGTGGTACATCCAATTGTGACAAGCCATGCAGTTCCTTGTAGTCCTCCCTGCATGAGATTATAACTGTCCCGGCAGCATGCATATGTCCGTTACACTACTCCCCTTTTGTGGAACACTCCGGCAGACCCGGATTGATCTTTTTCGGATCAACTTGGGGATGTCCGGTCTGCTGTTAGGGTAAAAGTTCAGTTTGCCTGGACAGTCCGTCGGCCTTCCCATTGGCTTACCAGGTCGGTAGCTGATGGTGACGGTGAATAATAGAATTCAGTTCTGGAACAATCACTTGCTTTGCTCTCTCAATGGCTCCCAAAACCTGTTGCTGATGCTCTTGGGACAGATACGGCACCACCTGGATGCAAATCCCATTTAATCTTTTGACAATTTCCGCCTGTTTGTGCATTTCAATGTTCAAGCCACGGGACATCTCATAATACATGACATAGTGTCGTTGCATCTCTGATTTCTCACTGGCCAACTTGTCACATTCCCATTTTAGACTGTGACATTGTGCCGGATCTACATTACATGTCGGGGAAGGTAGTCTTACCCAGTTCTCAGCAGCAAGCGGGTTGATTCCAGCAACGCGGGTGGTCACGGCACAAGCAGCAGCAGGTGTAGGTAAATAAGCCGAAGTCAGAGGGCCAATGTCGTTGCCCAGCACCACCTCGGCAGGTAGGTTGTCCATGATACCAACTGTGGTCTTTCCTGACCCGGCTCCCCAGTCTAAGTGCACCCGGGTGGTGGGTACGCGAAATACAGCACCCCCTGCGACCCGGACGGCAACTGTGCGAGTGGACACGTTCTCTGGCTTTACCAGATGTTTTTGAATCAGAGTGATAGTTGTCCCGGAATCTCTTAGGCCTTGTGCTACTTGTCCATTCACTCGTACCTCCTGACGGTGATGCTGACGGTTATCCGGAGAGGCCGCTTGTATTGGGTCTGCCTCATACCAAATTCCCAGACATTCCTCAGGGCCCCCCTCGGTCTCCAGGCAGTGGGTCGCAGGGGAACGTGATGGAGTGACCTCTGTGTTGGGTGTTGTGCGTCTCCAATTGTTATTTGTAGCTCTCAAAGGGCAATAACGAGCAATATGTCCCGTGTCGCTGCAGTGATGGCACGTCACCCTAGGCGAATCCCGGGGGTAGTTGCTAGGCCCCTGAGGACGTGGTGGGACTGGAGCCCGAAACTCTGGGCGTGGGGTGACGGTTGGAGTACGCGGTTCTACCTTCTGAGCCAGCCGCATAGTACCCTGGCTTACTTTCCTTGTCTCTGCGTACTCATCTGCTAGCCGAGCCGCCTCGTTTAAGTTAGCGGGACGGCGATCTCGTACCCAGTCTTGTATGTCTGCGGCCAGGTCTTGGAAGAAATGTTCCATTAGGAACAGCTGCAATACTTCCTCCCCGGTGTTGGCCTTGCACCCTTGGACCCAAAGGGATGCCACCCTTTGTAACTGGTTGGCCCATTCCATGTGGGAGTCCACAGCCATCTTCTTGGACTCCCGGAAGCGCCGGCGGTAGGCTTCTGGAGTTACGGCATATCGGGTTAGCAGCGCCTTTTTAACTTGCTGATATTGTAAAATATCCTCTGGAGCGAGAGCCCGAAAGGCTTCATTGGCTTTGCCCGACAATTTCCCCGACAAAATAGTGACCCATTGGTCTGGTGGTACCTGGTGTAGTGAGCACTGCCTCTCAAAATCTGCCAAATATCCATCTATTTCCTCCTCACTTTCTACAAAAGCTTTAAATGCAGTGAACGGTATTTTCTTTCCTGTAGCAGCAGGTGGGGGGGTAGGAACTGCAGGTGTAATGGGCTGTCTCGCTCTTACCAGTTCCAGTTCTTGTCCCCTCTTCGTTTGTATCTCTTCCCTTGCTTCCCAGAACAGCTGGTTGATTAGTTCCACGGACGTTTCTGGATACAAGGATAATCTCCGCTGTACAATCCCAGTAATTACATCTTCCTCGCTGACCGGTGCAAGGGGCTCCGTTCCTTCCATGGATCCATCCATTTTGTCCAGCTCCAGCAGTTCAGCTATCAGCTCCCTCCGTGGTCTGTTGCTGGCGCTCCTACCACGACTCTCTAATAAATCTTTCAGTGTGGATCTTTTCAGCCTGGTGTACTGCGACTCCATTCAGCACTTGCTCTTTGGATAAAAGGACCATCCCACCGCTGCCAACCAATGTAACGGCTACCCACTGGTAGTGAGGGTCTCAGCCGTTGGAGACGTCCTTTTCCCTGGCAAGCTGCGATATGCAGGTACCGCCGGTATATCCCATCGAACGCCCTTCCAAGAAACGAGACGGGCTACGTTTGCAGAGTCAAGCAGGACTGACTTTATTTGGCATATTTCACCTGCTTATATCTGCTTACAACTGTTACAAGAACAATGACAGTTTCCGCCCCCCCCCCCCCTTCACCCAGTAGGGGGCTTCAACACAGACCCCCTGAAACAATGACATCTCCTTGAATTAATCACTTGACCAGTCTCTAGCCGCTTCGGCACTGCAACCACTTAACATTTTCTGGCCAGGCACATTCCTTTCTCAATAGAATTCAATTAACCTTTAAAACAATTATCACTCACACATAATCCCCATCAGCATACACCTCACAGGGGGGCTGTTACCTACACAAGAGAGAGTTCATTAGCTATGCGAAGGGAACATTAGCATTCAGCAATGAAAGAGACTTGTCCAATTAACCCTTTGAGCTCAGAATACAATGTGGTACATCCAATTGTGACAAGCCATGCAGTTCCTTGTAGTCCTCCCTGCATGAGATTATAACTGTCCCGGCAGCATGCATATGTCCATTACACTCAGAAAGGACACATTTAAACCATATTCCTGGGAATTTGTAAAGAGTCCCTAAGACACTCTTTAACCACTTAAAGTGGAGGTTCACCCTAAAAAAAAATTCTAACAATACATTGAGAAGACTGATTACACTGCGGATATGCTGGTTTTTTTTTCCGTACATACCTCGTTATCGCCGTTTCATCCCTCGGCCTCCAGGTATGATTCTTGCTGGACTGGGCGTTCCTAGTTGATTGACGTTCCTCCGACCGGCGCATACTGCGCGTCACGACTTTCCGACAGAAGCCGAACATCATTGCGCAGGCGCCGTATAGAGTCGGCTCTATACGGCGCCTGCGCAGCGACGTTCGGCTTCTTTCGGGAAGTCGTGACACGCAGTATGCGTCGGTCGGAGGAACGTCAATCAACTAGGAACGCCCAGACCCGCAAGAATCATACCCGGAAGCCGAGGGATGAAACGGCGATAACGAGGTATGTACGGAAAAAAAAAAACAGCATACCCGCAGTGTAATCAGTCTTCTCAATGTATGTAATGTAACCTGATTTTATTGAATTGTATTATTTTTTTAATTCAATTTTCTCTTTATAAATGCAGCCTCTATGTCAGGGGTCTCCAAACTTTCTTAACGAAGAGCCAGTTTATTGTCCTTCAGAATTTATGGGGGCCGGACTGTGGCCAGTGGGAGTAGAAAATACCCAAGCATTAGTGGAAGTAAATAATACTCCTTCATTAGTTTTAATGGAAGTAATAATGCCCTATTATTATCAGTGGAAGGAATATCACTCATCCTTGGTGTCAGTGGGAGGAATAGTGCCCCATCATTAGTGTCAGTTGTGGATGGAATAGTGCCCCAAAGGCCGGACAGAGGCAAGCAAAGGGCCACATCCAGCCCCAGGGCTGCAGTGCGAAAACCACTGGTCTATGCAAACCATATTCAGGGGAAATCATAAAGACACTCTTACGTGCCTCCAAATGATCAATGTTAGTGCGGGTGACAGATTCATGTACCTGTTGTAGACAGGTACGTGAATCTTGGGCATGCATGGGGTGTAGAGACGCACTGAGACCACAGTGTCTATAGGGACAAACAGCACAGGTGTGAGCAAGTGCTGACTATATCATGAACCATATTAACCATTTGCTGTTCTCTCAATGTCTGTGATGTTTTTATGACTCTATGAAGTTTGAATAAAGGATTTAAGGAAGTGCAGCAAATTCCAGATATATCCCTTTCACTCACAGTGGTGGGGAGCTTTATTATCAGAAGGCAAAGCAGGTTCACTTTCCTTGTGATTGACAGCAGGCAGGCAGTGGGCATATCCTTAGCCAATAGACAGCCTGCTATTGGCTATAGAATCCATCCACTGCCTGTTGTCAAATAGCTTTGCTATATACAAACTGGAGGTAATTAATATTTATTAGTTAATGCATTAATAGTGTCACATTTTAGAAGTCGTGCTATTAGGAACTACCTGCATCTTCCGCAGATGTCAGTAAATTTACCAAAACAGGTGGAAGATTACACTTTTTGTAGCTGCTGACTTTTAATAAACAAACAAATGACTGTAACTCCACTTTAATGCAGTTTATGCATTAAAGCGGAGCTCCGCTGAAAAAAAAAAAATTAAAAGCCAGCAGCTACAAATACTGCAGCTGCTGACTTTTAATATTAGGACACTTACCTGTCCTGGAGTCCAGCGCCGTCCGCAGCAGAGGACGAGCGATCGCTTGTCACTCTGCTGCCCCCGCCATCCTCGGTGAGGGAACCAGGAAGTGAAGCGCTCCGGCTACACTGCCCGGTTCCCTACGGTGCATGCGCGAGTCGCGCTACGCCTGCCGATTGGCTCCCACTGTGTACTGGGAGCCGAGTGTTCCAGAACACAACGGGGGACGGGGGGGGGGGAGGTGACATCATGCCCGCAGTCTGCCCGAGACTGTGTGGCCGGAAGTGGGTGCAAATACCTGTCTTTAGACAGGTATCTGCACCCCCCTCCCCCTGAAAGGTGTCAAATGTGACACTGGAGGGGGGAGGGTTCCGATCAGCGGGAGTTTCACTTTAGGGTGGAGCTCCGCTTTAAGATAAAAACATTGTGTGTGCAGCAGCCCTCCCTCAGCCCCCTTAATACTTACTTGAGCCCCATCTCGATCCAGTGATGTGCAATACAGCCTCGGCTGCCCTTTCCCTCCTCATTGGCTGAGATAGCAGCGGGCGCCATTAAAGCCAATGAGGAAAGGGAAAGCATGGGGCCAAGCTGCGGCTCCGTGTCTGAATGGACACACAGAGCAAGCTGCTTGCTGTGGGGGCACCCAACAGGAGAGAGGGGCCAGGAGCGCCAGTGGGGGACCTGAGAAAAGGAGGATCTGGGCTGCTCTGTGCAAAACCACTGCACAAAGCAGGTAAGTATAACATGTTTGTTATTTTTTTTAAAACATGAATTTAATATCACTTTATTGAACAAGCTTTAGAAGCTGATTGGCTACGATGTACAGATTGTGCACTCTCCAGTTTTAGTAAATTAACCCCACTGTCTATATCTGTTTTTTGTTGGTTTTTTTTAGAGTCGCAGTCTTGATAAGATGTTGCAACAGCAAGAGAAAACAGACATGAAGATGGGGTCATCTTCAGAGTTTTGCAGTGTCATAAAGCACTGAGAATACAGTATATAATTACAAATCATACAAAAAAACATACACTCAGTGATGAAAAGACTATATATTGCTTCTATTGGTTGTACCGATATTTTAAAGCGGGGTTCCAACCACAATTAGCATTTTTTAAATGTATGTCCTTTCATCATGCATTTTTATAATATAAATCCGGTCACTTACTATTTTACAATTCGCCGCCGCCCCACATAGTTATTCAAAAAAGATATTTTATAAAACTATGTCCACACCATTGTCATTTTGCTTGTGGGCATTGTGAAGCCCACAAGCACTTACTTCCTGGAAGTCTTGGATGGGGAGTGATAATTGGGTAGCGCACTGCATCCTGGGAAATGATGACACACATTTCCCAGGAGCATTAGAGGGAGATGATGTCAGAATCCTAGGTGATTCCAAAGGCAGATTTCGTGGGACGGCATAGCAACAGGCATTTCCAGATGAGTAAAACTTTGTTTTTTCTTTTTTTCTTTTTTAGGTCTAATGAGCACAATAATGAAAAAAACTTTTTGGGATGGAAACTCCACTTTAAGCTGTACCACAAATTATTTTTGTGACCACTGTTTTATGGTTACAAGATTAGTATTGCACAACATAATCTATAAAAGGCAAAACTTCTTTCTCTCTGTCAAGGATCAGCAGCAGTCTTTCCCTTAGGTGTGTGCCTGTTATTGTCCCATAATGTAAGTCCCATTGTGGCTCTGAAGTTACAAGATGGAGACACAAGAGCCTCTGGATAAGTTTTAATGCACACAATTCATACAACAAGAGTCTTATATACACATTTTTTTCCTTTAGGTTCCGTTCACACCTAATGCTGATGCGGATCCCAGCAGGGGTCCAGTGCGTCCTGGTTCACCGTTTCAGGTGCGATTTCAGCACAAATTTTTGGTCCTAAAACGGACCAAAAGACGCACATGGCTCCTGTGCAAATGCACACCGGAGCCTTATGGGAGATATGTGAACCGGCTCACATAGAGTGCCATTCACATTCTCCTGCTATTGCGAATTGGATGCTGGGATCCCGCATTCCAATTCGCAATAGTGTGGCCTTAAATTCACACCTAAAAATATACCCTGCCTCTGATTAGATGTGAGAATTCTAGCGAGGGATCCCTCAATTAGCTGCGGGAGGCAATGGGAGGCTGCTGGCTCTCGCAACTAATTGCAGAAGCTGCATGAGAGATTACATGACTGCGATTAGCTACAAGAGCAGGCCATCTCCTATTGCTTTTAATAGGGCTGCCTCTTGCAGCTAATTGAGGGAACCCCTACTGAGGATCTTGCATCTAATCTGAAGCAGGGTGCATTAGCAGGGGTAAATAAACCCTATGTCCTTCTTGCAAGCTGACATATAATAGGGGGTAATTAGTGAACATTAGCTGGCCAAATTGGTATATAATATAATAATGTTAAAAAACAGCGATATAAACAACAGTGCTATTAAAGTGTAACCACAGTCAAAACATTTTTAATAGAGTAGAGAATGGTTAAAACCCTTAAGTCATTGTTTGCTGTTTGTGTCCTCCAGAGGAACTTTCATTTCACTTCCTGTCTTTGAGAAGCTACAGGAAGTGAGAAAAAATATCCCCAAAATAAAAGGGGTTCTCATCTTGGACATTTGTCACCACAGCATTTTCCCCATTGAATTACTTCCCCTTAAAATTCTCTTATGACAACTCTTATGTAGAACTTCCCTGTGCTTTCTGTCTCTGTGACAATGAAGACAGACAGCAATAAAAAGGATCTGACCCATCCCAAATTTACTAACACAGAAAATAAAAATGTTTTGCCTTGACATACACTTTAAATGTTATTTTTACATAAAAGGCAAGCTAAATACCAGTTAAATGGCAACCCTGTTATCATCTTGTCTAAGAGATGCAGCAGGTTTCTTATACTTATTAAATGTAACTAGGAAAAAAAATATTTTTATTAATTATACCTTCTGGAAATTCTGAAACATGTTATCTGTTTATGTGTCAAGGTTGCTTAGTAAACTTTAGTACAGCTAAGTATTATTGTTTACAGGTATGTACTGTAAATAGGGCAGGCAATTTACGCAGCACTATTCATACCGTACATTCATTTCATTCCCTGCCCTCAAGGAGCTTACAACCTAAGGTTCCTGCCTCACGTGCATGCACACACATACTAGGGCAGATTTGGGCAGGAGACAGTTAACTTACCAGCATGTCTTTGTTGTGTAGGAGGAAACCACACGCAATCACATACAAACTTCATGTAGGCAGTGACCTGGTTGGGATGCAAATCGAGGATCCAAGTACTGCAAGGCAGGAGAGCTAACCACTAAACCGTGCTGCCCAAATAAGACTGGGTTCACACTATTGCGAATTGGATGCGATTTTTCTCCGCATCCAATTCGGATGTCAGGAGAGTTTGACCGGCTCTCAATGGATGGCTGTGGAGCGAATTGCACAGGAGTCCTGTGCGTCTTCTGGTCTGTTTCAGGTCCAAATTCAGCCCAAAATTTGGACCGAAATTGTACCTGAACTGATCACCAGGGACGCACCGGACCCCTGCTGTAAGTATATAAAGTTGATAAATATAAACGTTAGGTATAAAAACTGGGTAGTATGAGGGTCACAAGACAACATTTTTTTTGATGTGTGCCTCACATAAAGAATCACATTTTGCAAAAAAAACAGGGCACTTAATGTAGAACCTTATTAGGTGTCCCTTTGTATGATTCAGCCTGCTGAGCTGCTCCTGATTCAGTCTGCTAAGCTGATCCAGTCTGCTGAGCTGATCCAGTCTGCTGAGCTGCTCCTGATCCAGTCTGCTAAGCTGATCCAGTCTGCTGAACTGTTCCTAGTCCAGTCCACTAAACCGACCCAGTTCCTGTCTCCTAGTTCCTGCAAGGAAGCTTCGGCTGGGCTGATCCACTTCCTCACCCTTGTTGATCCTGCCAGGCACCCGTGCCACTCCAATTGCTCCTGTGCCTACTGTTACCTTACCAGGGGGGGCACGAGTGGGAGCTGTAAGGGAGGCCGTCCTCTGCAATTCGGGCTCAAAATCATCAGGTACGTGACAGGGGCCTACCATCTTATCTTGGAGTTGGTTTGGAAAAGCTGGGGGTCACAGATCCAGCTGTTAAGCCTGCACTCCCTTCTTTCTTAGGCAATGTTTCAGTTGGTTGGGGTGTTTTTTCTTTATAGATAAACTGATACGGAGGGAGGCGGTCTTGATTCCCCCTTGAGGATACAGGGTGAGATTCTGTCAAAGAACACAGCCCATCCCTTCTTCCTTTTCTCATATCTAGTGTTAAAGTGGATTGAGATACTTGGGCACCATGTACCTCCTTGCATCAAGGCCCACTGAAATTTCATGCTGACTTTGCAGGCAGAAGCTCCAGTAAGGTCTTTATGACTTCCTTAATAGTTTCTTAAGAAGGTCTCCTTGAGCAATATGATCTAAGACTTTCCACCAGCTTTCCCACTTTTGTAAATTAAAGTAGATGGTATGGAGGCTGCTGCAACCACCCTAGGGCTATGGGCCAGGCACTGGTCTGGTTGGCCATGAGCAGCCTGCCAGTGGGTTCAAATGGATTAACCACACCTTGACATCACTTGTCAGATGTAGGTTTGTACCCTAAAAGCAGGCTGGAACGTCTTTTTTCTATTCTAACAGTGCATAAATGTGGGAGGTCTCAATCTATTTTCATGTCAAATACAAACATTCATAGGTCAGGTGCTAATACTATCATGGTTTGGTGGGTCTTTTCTTCGGTCCATGTACAGTATCACTGGGGATATCCACTAAAATTTTCAGCCATAATTAGCCATTCTGCTCTTCACACTCCTTGGCAGCAGTGACTGGGCCATCCTACTGTCACAGTTAATACTTTCACAGTGGTCATCACTCTGTGCATGGGGTCAGAAGGATTCCAGATGATGTACCTGTGTAAAATGCTGCCTCCCTAAGGGCTGATAGATAGGTCCTTCTGTATACCTTCAGTGAGGACCTACCTGGATGTCACCCAGAACTCACTGACACATGAGTACCATAAAGTTGATTTATGGTACATCATGTAAAGTCCTGCTGGAAAAGGGGTTGGAAGAACAATAGTACAATAGCAGATATAACAAAGATATTAGTCGATCTATAAACAAGAGAGACTGCCTATGCTACTATCCAATGGGGCGATTAGGCTTTGGATCCCCAGTTGGAGCGCAAAGGCAGAATACAACAAGCTGCCAGGTACCTGGTGGAGATCATGCTAAAGATGGGGCTTCTTGTGCACCTTTTGTCCAACAACCCTGGTAGTAGCAACAAAGTGTGCTAGGACATAGAGTGGCATGAGCGGTGGTGTTGCAGACAGCGCATAATCAGAAGTCAGGAGCATAGCCAGGACACAAGCTGAAGGTCATCAACAGCCTGGGGCCATTTTGCGCATAACCAAAATTATGAAAACGATTGAATTTGACATTTTAGAAGTACATCTTTTCCCAGACCTGTTGTGGTACACTTTACAACAAAAACACATGTTAAAGCCACTTATCACCATCCTAAGAGACCAATCTATTCTCTATCCACTGGAGATTCCCTTTTTACACTTGATGGGCAAAAGGGATGATAGAATTATCACATTCTGCTTTCCTTTATTTACAGAACTTGCAAAAAGCTTGGTATCTCCTGTCCCACTGTTCCAGACTGGGAAGCTCTTCCCAGATGAAATACAACAGAGACATTCCGTCATACAGTTCAACAACTCAAATGCCCTCAATCTAATGTGAATCTCTCCTAAAGTGGTTGTTAAACCACTTATATAAAATCATCCCATCCACACTGTAATATACCAATAAGGCCGCGTACACACGGTCGGTCCAAACCAATGAAAACGGACAGAAGTCCAGTTTCATCGGTCCAAACCGACCGTATGTACGGCCCATCGGTCCGTTGTCCTTCGGTCAAAAATTTTAGAACTTGCTTTAAAATCGAACCGATGGACCGCTGCCCGATAGGTCCAAACCGATGGTTAGTACATAAAAGCATCGGTTCAAAACCTGCGCATGCTCAGAATCAAGTCGACGCATGCTTGGAAGCATTGAACTTCGTTTTTTTCAGCACGTCGTGTGTTTTACGTCACCGCGTTCTGACCCGATAGTTTTTTGAACTGATGGTGTGTACGCACATCAGACCATCAGGGCACTTCAGCGGTGAACCGATGAAAACGGTCCGTCGGACCATTCTCATTGGTTTGGATCAACCGTGTGTAAGCGGCCCAATTGTCCCTGCATCTGTGTTATGTAAAAAATATGCTTATCTGTATCTATATCAGCACAGCTCCCAGTGCTCATCTTTGGCTCTCTTCACTTTCCGGCTCAGAGTTCCAGTGGACGGGGCCAAGCACTCCTGCTGACGTCAGCTGGGGAGGAGAGGCGAGAGCCGCGCATGAGCGATGGAAGCCGCGCTGATATGGATACAGATAAGCATATTTTTTACATAACACAGGCACAGGGACACTTATTGGTATATTATAGTGCGGATTTTATATGAAATATGAGAGCAGCAGGAGTAGGGGGAGGGGGGGCATGCACTCACATGCAGACAGGCAGAGAGGGGAGGGGAGGAGGACAGGGGAGACACAGACACAGGAGAGCAAGGCTGTGGATGATGGAGGCATGAAAACTGACCACAGTTTCAGGGCTCAGCAGCCATTGTATCCTTTTAGCTTCCTATGTGTTTCCTTAATGGACTCAAAAGTATTTGTATTGCCTCTTATGGTTGCTCTTATGTTAAGGATAGCAACTCACTTCTTCTTTTCCATCTATTTTTGTTGGACAATTGATCTCTGTGGGTCCAGTGGTCCCCAAGGCGTTCAAGAAACACCCTCCAATTACATTTAGATTACTCTCATGCCTTGTACACACGATCGGTCAATCCGATGAGAACGGTCTGATGGATTTTTCCATCAGTTAACCGATGAAGCTGACTGATGGTCAGTCGTGCCTACACACCATCAGTTAATAAACCGATCGTGTCAGAACGCAGTGACGTAAAACACAACAAAGTGCTGAAAAAAACAAAGTTCAATGCTTCCAAGCATGCGTCGACTTGATTCTGAGCATGCGTGGATTTTTTTCTATCGGCTAGGTATCCATCGGTTAATTTTAAAACAAGTTTCCAATTTTTTAACCGATGCATAAATAACCGATGGGTCCCACACATGATCGGTTTGGTCTGATGAAAACAGTCCATCAGACCGTTCTCATCGGATTGACCGATCGTGTGTACGCGTCATTATATTATTATAGTTTTTCTTTTGACCAGTTTGACTTTAATGATTCTTCTATGTTTTTTGTGTGTTCGTCCCTTTGCTGCTCTTCCACATCCCTAATTTTTTCCCACTGGCTGCCTTTCAAAGGTCATCTTCTGAACTTAGAACGTGATCTGTCCCTGTGGAACAAGCCTGTCAGAGAATAATTTAGACCTTTACTTCTATAAGCCATCTGTATGTTTAGGTTGATAACCTTGCATGCCAAAGGGTTAAAATCATATTGTAAGCAGAAGTTAGCCTTACAATAGTTTACAACAGTTTAGCAGTTTAATATCCATTTCAATGTTGAATACCATGATCCCACCTGGATTCCATGGGGTCTAAATATGCTCCCAAATGATCCCAACTCACAAAAGAAAAACAACTAGAACTTTTTATTAGGATTACTGTGAACTCTTGCCACATTAACATTACTAAAGACCAGTCTTGCTCATCTTCCTTTAAAAAAGTAATTAGTTACAGTTACAAATTACTTGTCCGAAAAAGTAATTGAGTTAGTGACTCAGTTACTTCATTGGCAAAGTAATTAGTTACTCAGCAAAGTAACTGATTTTTTTTTTGCCAGCGTATAAGACGAAACTGTACCATCTGTAAACATGCCTCACTGTGCCATCTGTAACATGCCTCACTGTGCCATCTGTAACATGCCTTACTGTGCCATCTGTAACATGCCTCACTGTGCCTGTAACATGCCTCACTGTGCCTGTAACATGCCTCACTGTGCCTGTAACATGCCTCACTGTGCCATCATACATGCCTCACTGTGCCATTATACATGCCTCACTGTGCCATCATACATGCCTCACTGTGCCATCATACATGCCTCACTGTGCCTGTAAGTAACATGCCTCACTGTGCCTGTAAGTAACATGCCTCACTGTGCCTGTAACATGCCTCACTGTGCCTGTAAGTAACATGCCTCACTGTGCCTGTAACATGCCTCACTGTGCTGTCACTGTGTAACATGCCTCACTGTGCTGTGTAACATGCCTCACTGTGCTGTGTAACATGCCTCACTGTGCTGTGTAACATGCCTCACTGTGTAACATGCCTCAACGACGATCTCCGGCTCCCTACCTTCTCCTGTTCTCCGTATCGTATGTCAGAGGTCGGCCATCCATTATTCAAAAGCCGCGCCTCCTTCTCAGGCTTTTCCGTGATAGGCGGAACAGTAATTTTCCCAGCAGAGCCTCTGTTCAGTGTTCCGCCTATCACGGATGTCCTCTCGTCCGAGGCTGAGGATGAGAAGGCATCCGTGATAGGCAGAAAACTAAACAGAGGCTCTGCTGGGAAAATTAGTGTTCCGCCTATCACGGAACAACAGTCAGAGGAGGAGGCATGCTTTTTTAATAATGGATGGCCGACGTCAGAGGAGGAGGCACCCTTTTTAATAATGGATAGCCGACGGGACGGCTGAGCTGACAGTGACAGGTACATGAATGTAATTTCGGTAACGCCGCCCAAGTAATGGGAACAGCGTTGCCGAGAGGGAAAGAGTAATCTGGTAGATTACTCGTTACCCTCAAAAGGGCCATCGTTATGTAACGGCATTTATTTAAACACTGTTACTTACAACACTGCTAAAGACCCCATTGGTCAGTATTTTATGCTCCATGGGTATGGGGCCTACCGAGGTTACCTTAGGTCAGTGCTTCTCAATTATTTTCTGTCATGCCCCCCCCCTAGGAAGAAGAAAACATTTCGCGACTGTAAATAGTATCATAAAATTGTTATAAGTACACCTCTGCATAACACTGTATCCACATATCCCCCCACACAGTATTGCCCTTGTTCACATATCCCCCCACACAGTATTGCCCTTCTTCACATATCCCCCCCACACACAGTATTGCCCTTCTTCACATATCCCCCCACACACAGTATTGCCCTTCTTCACATATCCCCCCACACACAGTATTGCCCTTCTTCACATATCCCCCCACACACAGTATTGCCCTTCTTCACATATCCCCCCACACACAGTATTGCCCTTCTTCACATATCCCTCCACACACAGTATTGCCCTTCTTCACATATCCCCCCACACACAGTATTGCCCTTCTTCACATATCCCCCCCACACAGTATTGCCCTTCTTCACATATCCCCCCCACACACAGTATTGCCCTTCTTCACATATCCCCCCACACACAGTATTGCCCTTCTTCACATATCCCCCCACACAGTATTGCCCTTCTTCACATATCCCCCCACACAGTATTGCCCCATCACATATCCCCCCCCACACAGTATTGCCCCATCATATATCCCCCCACACAGTATTGCCCCCTTTACATGACCCCATCACATACCCCCCCCCCACAAAGTATTGCCCCCTTTACATGACCCCCATCACATATCCTGCACACAGTTTCCCCCATCACATAACCCCCCCTTTTCCCCCCACAGCACAGCCCCCCACTCCTTGTCCTTAACATCTCCATATATTTTTCCTCCCTTCCCTCTCCACTCCTACCTGTAACTTTTCAGCGCGGAGAGCCGGAGGTGGGACATTCGTCAAGTGAAGCCGCAGCAGCACTGGGCGGGGCGGGGAGACTTTTGGGCGAACTGGTGATTGGCTGCTAGGACCGCCTCCTAGCAGCCAATCACCTGCCATCCAACATGACAGGCTGCTACCTCTCTGGTCCTGTCCCCCAGTTCAAAAATGTCCCGCCGTCCGCTCCTCTAACTAGCGGAGGAGGCTGGGGACAGAAAGGGATACTAAATGGCGCAATCGCCGCGGTCCGGAACGAGCCCCCCTTTATGGAGCCTCGGGCCCCCCCTGGGGGGCGTGCCCCACTATTTGAGAAGAACTGCCTTAGGTACAGTATGTGTTTACCCCAATTCCTTCTAGATACTTTTTCTCCAGCAACTCCTCCACTGTGTCTACTCATATCTAATATTTGCTGGAGACTTTAACTTTCAGTTTTTGTCTCACAGAGACGGATTCTCTTTAGAGACAGTAAATCTCCTCCATCATAACTCACCAGTCTGCAATTTTGACAGATAATCCAGAAAGACAATTTGTCTAATATTTGGAAAACCAAAAATCCACATACATTCCAATATTACTTAATATCTGTATACCCAAACTGACTTTTGCAGACTGCGTCACTGAATAATCCTGTTACACCCAAGGAAATTCTTGAAACTTTTAAACAGCCTCTGGATAGCAAAGCACTAGGGCCTCATGGTTTGTCATGCCCGTATTTCAAAACCTTCACCACGTCTTTACTCCATCACCTGACTACTTTTTAAAACGTATTTTTAAAAGGCATTCAAATTCTGCTCTAAATTTCTTCACATCAGCAGTTGTTAATCTTCCTCAGTCTTTGTCACGGAAGAATAACATTTTGTGCAGCGCTGGAAGGGTTGACCCAATTCCACTGCAGTTTGCTTTTAGCATTGAACTTGAGTGGCCTTCATTTACTGCAATCTGGATATTGGAGGAATCAAAATTAGGAACAAACAATTTCTTTCCCTATACGCTGACAATGTAACCTTCTTTATCAGGATACAACTAACACCCACATATCATGGGAGCGCAGGCCACACACCCCCGACCCAGATCATAAATAAACCGCTCCAGACAGCTCCTCAGCCATGCCTCTCCACTGCTGCCCTCTGCCTTCTGAATCAGCTGCCTCAAAAGCTCCTCCATCTTCGGTCAGCACAGAAAGCTTCTTGCTTGCAGGTCCAAAAAGGACTATTTCCTGTTCTGGCCCCCTTTTATAATGGAACACCCTCCAGGTGCACACAATCCCTCACATAATAACCCTTCTACCACACATATTCCCCTTAAAGGGGAAGCGCACCAACCACCCTTTCCTTACCTACCACTAAACAAACAAAAAAACCCCGGGGGGGTGGGGGGGGTTAAATTAGCAAACCTGAGGGGGGACAGACACGGACCCATGAAGGGGGGCCCAAAAGGTTGTGCCCCCCTTTTACATATTTTATATAACCATAACTACATTCCACTTAACCAAGAAATGTCTTGCCCCTTATTTAGATTGAATCATACCACCTATCGTTTCTTGGCTGAATAGCTTCCAGTCACATTTCAGTCATCCCTTTTCTAAAAATCCAAAATACAATAAAGTATTTTAACCATTTCCCGCCCGGTCAATAGGAGATTTACGTCCGGGAAGTGGTTCTGAAATCCTGACTGGATGTCCTGCAGGATTTCATGCCCCACGCGCCCGTGGAGGCGCGCAGCGCCGTGATCGGTGATGCGGGGTGTCAGTCTGACACCCTGCATCTCCGATCTCGGTAAAGAGCCTCCGGCGGAGGCTCTTTACCACGTGATCAGCCGTGTCCAATTACGGCTGATCAAGATGTAAACAGGAAGAGCCGTTGATGGCTCTTCCTCACTTGCGTCTGACAGACGCGAGTAGAGGAGAGCCGATCGGCGGCTCTCCTGACAGGGGGGGTTCGCGCTGATTGTTTATCAGCGCAGCCCCCCCTCGGATCGCCACACTGGACCACCAGGGAAGCCCACACTGGACCACCAGGGAAGGGCAAAAAAAAAGGGGGGCAATAAAAAAAAAGTCAGTAAAAAAAAAAAAGAGCAGTAAAAAATATAAAAAGATGCCAATCAGTGCCCACAAATGGGCACTGACTGGCAACATGGATACATCAGTGCCGCCCCACAGTGTCCATCAGTGCCACCCCACAGTGTCCATCAGTGCCACCCCACAGTGCCCATCCATGCCCAGTGCCCACCTATCAGTGCCCATCTGTGCCACCTATTAGTACCCATCAGTGCCATCCATAAGTGCTGCCCATGAGTGCCCATCAGTGCCGCCCATGAGTGCCCATCAGTGCCGCCTATGAGTGCCCATCAGTGCCGCCTATGAGTGCCCATCAGTGCCACATACCAGCGTGCCAATCAGTGCCCATCAGTGCCACCTCATCGGTGCCCATCAGTACTACCTCATCGATGTCCATCTGTGCCATCTCATCGGTGCCCATCAGTGTCACCATATCAGTGCCCGTAATTGAAAGAGAAAACGTACTTATTTACAAAAAAATTAACAGAAAAAAAAACGTAATTTTTTTCAAAATGTTCAGTCTTTTTTTAGTTGTTGCGCAAAAAAAAATCGCAGAGGTGATCAAATACCACCAAAAGAAAGCTCTATTTGTGGGGGAAAAAGGACGCCAATTTTGTTTGGGTACAGTGTAGCATGACCGCGTAATTGCCATTAAAATTTCGACAGCGCTGAAAGCTGAAAATTGGCTTGGGCGGGAAGGTGTGTAAGTGCCTGGTATGGAAGTGGTTAAAAAGCTCCAGACTGATTTCATGGCGTTACCTATGTTATTACTACAATCATCATAGACTGGAAACTAGTCCTCTGCACACATAAGGCTCACCATTTTGCCTGATGGTCTACTTTCTGGTTCTATAATAGGGGGACTGAGATTGAGAACATTTGGATCACTCCAATCCCCCCTGACTCAATGCTAAAGCATGACAAATTCTTATTCTAAATTCCTATCTCCTATGTAATTTACTCAGCATGTTTGGAGACAAGCTAAAGACAAATTTAAACTGACATCTCCAAACTCGATGATGACATTGTTTCACTACACCCCTCTCATTTCTGATAGCCTGACTCCAGATATCATTCAACCCTGGCAAACTCAATCTCTTTTAGGGTAATGCCAGATGCCAAATCTTTGGACTAGAAATCTTCTCACCTTCTCCACTATTCAGGATAAGTATAAACTCCCTAGGGTGGCTTTCTACAATTATCTCATTAATTCGCCAGTATGCTAGCTCACTGGCTATAGGCCTCACTTTTAGCAAACCTACTCTGAGCATGTCTGCAGTGGTGGACTCTTTGAGAAAGGTCCTATTTCACAAATGCTTCAGATACTAGTAACCATGCCAGAAGATCCACTTCTAAAATACCTATATATGAAGAAGTGGGAGGAGATCCCCAGGTGAAAAATGATTTGGACCCAGGCACATAAAAGCTCCATATGTGGAACTTATACATACAATGCATATACTTCTGTATTACCTGCCTAAAATTGTACATTCCATACACCCATCAGTGAACAAAATGTGTCAGAGGTGGATTACACACATGGGTACCCTATTCCATATATTCTGGACCTCCCAGGTATCTCAGTCTACTGGCGTGAAGTTAACACCACTTGTCTACCATGGCAATTTTTAACATTTTTTGCACACATTATAAAAATCAGATTTTTTGCTTGAAATTACTACAAACTAAAGACAAAGGTATATAGTTATAGTTTTTTATGTTGTGCAATATTTGTATGGCTTTTTGTCAAATGCATATCTTCAGGAAAAAATACACTAAAAAAATTTTTTGTGCAAATAAACACCATACTATATCCAATTGTTTAATACAATTTTAAAGATGGGGTTTACCTCACAATTTTTGTTTACGTGTTTGCCCTAATGCTGTATGTTTGAATAGGGATGTGTACGGAGGTGCTTTACATTTTGTTGAATTTTTATTTATTTTATACACTTTTTACACTTTCTAAAAAAAATCTATATTTATATTGCTAACAAAAATAGTAATAGCATGTACGGCAATGACAGATTCTTTATGGGGACATCAGCCCTCACTGCAGGTTATCAAGCAAAGATCATACTTGATTAGCTGCATCCTTGGCTACAGTAACCAAGGAATGACAACTGTGAACCCAGAAGTGATGTTATGCACTTTGTTTCCAGCCCATTATTTACAGAGGGGATCAGGGAACAACACCTTCAACTCTCACTGTTGGAGCCATTTCCCGTGGTCCTGTATATGTGAAGGCAAAACTTTTTTATTAGATTCAGGTCTATATTGCTGTCTGCATCCCCCATTAGGAACATTCAGCGCCTCAACTTGTCCTGGTTACAAGTAGATGTTCTCACTGACAGTCTGATAGCCCTAACCCCTAACCTTTGATCCTAAACCCTAACACTCTAACCCTAGTATATGATGAAAGTACTCTCGCGCTGTCAGTAGACTAAAAGAATAAGGGGACACTCCTGCAAGCACCTGGTGATCTATCCTGATACTCTAACTCCTAACCCCAACCCCCTAACCCTAACTCTAAACCCTAACACTAACTGTAACCCCTAATGCCTAACTTCTAACCCTAAGCCCTAACCCTAACTCCTAACCCCAACCCCAACCCTAGCCCTAACCACTAACCCCCAACCCTAAAACACTAAACACTAAACTCGATGAACCTAACCCTACCCTTAACCCTAAACCCTGGCTCTGACCCTGACCATAACCCTTACCCCTAACTGATAGCCCTAACCCTAAGCCCTAACCCTAACTCCTAACCCCAACCCTAACCCTAGCCCTAACCACTAACCCCCAACCCTAATTCCCAACCCTAAACCCTAGCCATAACCCTAACCCTAGCCCTAACCATAACCCCAACTCTAACCCCAATTTAGAATTTCCTAATTTTCAAAATTTTGGTATTCTGACTTGTTCATTCCCCGACTTATTTGGGGTAGGCGGTAAACTTTGGTGGGGCTGGGTCAGCCATGCCTTGTGACCATTGACCTCTGGGAACCTGAATTCTCACATTTGACCTCTGGGGGAGGTCCCTATTCCAATTCCTAGCCTTATTCTTCAAGGGGAAACACTAAACCTAACCCTACCCTTAACCCTAAACCCTGGCTCTGACCCTGACCATAACCCTTACCCCTAACTGATAGCCCTAACCCTAAACCCTAGCCATACCCCTAACCCTATCCCTGACCCCTAACCCTCTAACCCTAACCCCCTAACTCTCTAACCCTAACACTAACTCTAAACCCTAACACTAACTCTAAACCCTAACCCTAAACCCCCAACCCTAACTGATAACCCTAGCTGCTAACCCTAACCCTAATTCCAACCCCAACTCTAACCTCCAACCCTAACCCCCAACACTAACCTTAACCCTAAACCCTAGCCATAACCCTAACTCTAACCCCCTAACCCTAATGCCTAACTGCTAACCCTAAGCCCTAACCTCAACCCCTAACCCTAACTCCTAACCCTAGCCCTAACCACTAACCCCCAACCCTAATTCACAACCCTAAACCCTAGCCATAACCCTAGCCCTAACCATAACCCCAACTTTAACCCTAGCCCTAATTTAGAATTTCCTAATTTTCAAAATTTCAGTATTCTGACTTGTTCATTCCCCAACTTATTTGGGGTAGGCCGTAAAATTTGGTGGGGCTGGGTCAGCCATGCCTTGTGACCATTGACCTCTGGGAACCTGAATTCTCACATTTGACCTCTGGGGGAGGTCCCTATTCCAATTCCTATGTCCTAGCCGTATTCTTCAAAGGGAAACACTAACCCTAACCCTACCCTTAACCCTAAACCCTGGCTCTGACCCTGACCATAACCCTTTTCCCTAACTGCTAACCCTAGCCCTAACACTAAACCCTAGCCATACCCCTAACCCTATCCCTGACCCCTAACCCTCTAACCGTAACCCCCTAGCCCTAATCATCTAACCCTAAACCTAACACCCTAAACCCCTAACCCTAACTGGTAATCCCAACCCCTAACCCTAGCCCCAACCCCTAACCCCCAACCCTAACCCTAAATCCTAGCCATAATCCTAACCCTAGCCCTAACCCCCAACCCTAAACCTTAACCCTAACTCCTAATCCTAGCCCTAACCCCCAACCCTAAGTTGGGATAGGCGGTACATTTTGGTGGGGGTGGGTCAGCCATGCCTTGTGACCATCGACCTCTGGGAACCTGCATTCTGACATTTGACCTCTGGGGGAGGTCCCTATTCCAATTTCTGAGTCCTAGCCTTATTCTTCAAGGGGAAACCCTAACCCTACCCCTAATCCTAAACCCTGGACCTGACTCTAACCCTTACCCCAAACCCTAACCCTACCCCCTGACTGCTAACCCTAAGCCCTAACCCCCAACCCTATCCCTAACCCCCAACCCTAAACCCTAACTCCTAAACCCAACCCCCTAACCCTCTAACCCTAACCTCTAAACCAAAGCCCTAACCCTAACTGCTAACCCTAAGCCCTAACCCCCTAACCCCAACCATAACCCTAACCAAACCATAACCCTAACTTTAACCCCTAACCCTAACCCCAACCCTAGAACTAACCACTAACCCCCAACCCTAACCTTAACCCTAAACCCTAGCCATAACCCCAACACTAGCCCTAACCCTAAACCCCCAACCCTATTCCTAACCCTAACCCCTAACTGCTAACCCTAAGCCCTAACCCCAATCCCAACCCTGGCCATAGCCCTAACCCTAGCCATAGCCCTATACCTAGCCCTAACCCCTAACCACCAACCCTAAACCCTAAACTTCTAACCCTAAACCTAACACCCTAAACCTAACACCCTAACCCTAAACACTAAACCTAACCCCTAGCCCTAACCCCAAACCCTAACTCCAACCATAACCCTAACACCTAACTCTAAGCCCTAACCCTAACTCCTTACCCTAACCCTAATTGCTAATCGATTTTACACATTTTCCGAATTTTTGAATCTCGAATTTTCGAAATTTCCAATTTTCGCATTTCAGAAATTCCGAATTCAGAATGTCCGAAAAATTTCGGAAATTCGTAAATTGAAAAATTCGGAAACTTCGGAATTAACTAACTTGTCAAAATTTGTTAAAAAACAAATTCGGAACTAAACGAATTGCACATGTCTAGCCTCAATTCAGCTTCATCAGTGCCCCTCAATGCTGTGACACCTGGTGACCGCTGCCATTGGATGTCCCAGTATTGGACTAGTGTGATGTCTATCAAAAGACTCTGTGCAAGAGGAGGGACATCCGATGACAGCGCTCACCGGATAAGCGGGAGATCACTGTTCTGTGTGATACGGCGGCGCTCACTCTCCCCCTTTTCCCTCCGAGGCAGCGCTGGGGCCCGACTGGACCGGAAAAAAGGTGATTGCCGGGGGCCCGCGGCCACAAGTTTTTATCCCTGGACTGGCCCTGAGAGTTCCAGCAGGTGATGCTGGTGGTCCCCCTACAGCAGCCGGGCCCTCAGACCACGGCCAAATGGACCGATCGGTCAGTCCACCCCTGCTAGTTCTTCATCCTCTCACTTCCTGTTGTGGCTGTGGGACAGGGAGTGAAGGGAAATTTTTCCATTGGGACGTAGATGGAAAAAAATCCTTATTCGGGTAATAATCATCCCTCGTCTTCTTTGCAATGCAAATTGAAAAAAAGGTTTTGCTTTAATTTATACTTTAATTCTGTCAGTTAATAAAATGCTGCCATATTTGTAGTTCACCTCAGGCATTATTAATGGTTTTTGTAAGACCACACTGGTCATGTGTCTTTCACTCTTTTGGACACCCAAATTAAAGAGAATATCAGAACCTCTGTTGGGTTTTTACTGCTTGGTCTGTCCTCTTTTCCTGTCATGGTGACAATAGTCTCACTAGACTGGAAGTGAGATAAAATCTCCAACAGTGATACAGACAAAAATTGTTCATTTTGGTATAGTAGGGGAAGATTTAAATCCCAGTGTATTTGGTATTACATTATATATTTGTATTTTCCCAGGATGTAAAGGAAAACGGAAAATTGTATCAAATACTTACCGTCATTTTCCTTTCCTGGCACCAATCCATTGTAGCATACTACCACATGTATGCTGCCATGTTGGCACCAGGAAAATCTCTTTAATGTCGCCTCAGATAGCAGTAAAAAACAGAGAGGGATTCTATTCCTTTCCTAATTTGGCTCTTTTAACATCTTTTTTTAACCACCCCACGCAGATATACTGCAGCAGGGATGCTCTCCTGCACATAATCACGTAAGTTCGCAACCTTCTACCGCTGTGATTGAACACACCCGGATGTCAGGGGGTCAGGCAGACCCGATGTTCGCCGGCATCCCGCGATCATTCTCAGGAGAGGCAGAACAGTGGTCTTCCTATGTAGCGAGGCAGACCGCCATTCTGTGCGAGGGGAAGGTGGAGATATTGGGCCAGATCCACAAAAGAGATACGCCGACTTAACTCGATTTTTCTAAATTTACACGGCGTGTATCTTTGCGCCCGATCCTCAAAACGAGAAGCGCCTGAAATTCCAGCTTTTCCGTCCTACCTAAAATAATTACACCGGCGCATTCTCGGGCGCAAATTACGCTAGGCACGCCGCTTTTTTTGATAGGCAAAGATGCAAATGAGGGAGATAGGGCGATCCACAGAATTAAGTGTGTGCGCCGTAGATTACGCCCTGTGCGCACCTGTTAGTTTCCCGGTGGGAATTTACACTTTATAAAAGCAGCCCTAATTTTACACATGCCGTCTGAATGTCTGCTGAAGCAACACCATTGAGGAAGAGCTCAGCACACACACACTTTCAGGACTACAATCTGTCTGCCAAAATGCCAGGACCATCAATGATCCTAGCTGCATTAGTGTCTATAGAGGCGCAAAGAAGGAGGAGGGCACAGAGGAGGAGGAGGAGGGCACAGGAGAGGGTATACCGCCCACGCCAAGATCTGTTTGGCATGCCTGCTTCTGAAGTATTCCACAACTTCAGATTTAACCGTTAGGCCATCCTGGAATTAACAACAATACTTCAGGATGATCTTACCAGCCCAACACAACGCTCCCATGCACTGCAGCCACTCATCAAAGTACTGGCAACTCTGCATTTTCTTGCCACTGGCTCTTTCCAACGCACAAGTGGAGGCGTGGCTGGGATGGCACAATCCTCCATCAGCAGGTGTGTGCACCAAGTGGTCCCTGCAATCCTGCGGCGCATGGGAAATCAATTTCAAAAACCCACCCAGGAGGACCAGCGTTTGAAGACCATGACAGACTTCTATCACATTGCCAGATTCCCACGCACCATCGGGGCCATTGATTGTACCCATGTGGCACTACAACCCCCCCATGATACTGAGCACATGTTCCGGAATCGTAAAGGCTGGCATTCCATAAATGTGCAGGTGATCGTAGATGCCCATGGCCTCATCTGGCACGTCTGTGCTAAATTTCCGGGATCCTGCCATGACAGCTATATTTTCAGGCAAACACAGATCTCCAGAGATTTGGACCAGAACATGTATGGAGACAGCTGGCTGATTGGTGAGTGACATGTGTGTCAGGTATGTCCCCCCCATGATGCTGACATCACAAGGGGCACATGCATGACTAATATCCTCCTGTCTTTTCCCTTACAGGTGACTCTTGATATGCCTTGGGACCTCACATGATGACCCCATTCAGGAACCCCCAAACCCCAGGAGAGCAACGCTACAACCAGGCGCACATACGTACCCGGGGAGTGGTTGAACGTACATTTGGGCTTATGAAGTCCCGCTTCAGATGCCTGGATAAGTCTGGGGGTACACTGCTGTATTCCCCAGACTTTGTGTGCCAAATAATTGGGGCATGTTGTATACTCCACAACTTTGCCCTGAGAAGGGGACTGCATATTGACTTATGTGATGACCTGACCCCCGACCCAGGCAATACCCCCCCAACCAACTCTACCCGGTCTGCTGAGGGCACAGCAGCCAGGAGACGCCTTGCAGAAGGCATTTTTTCCCAGTAAACGTACATGATTAATGTCACAATAAGAATGTATCTTTTCCCTGTAAATGCACATCAATAAAGTCACAATGATAATGCATGAATGCACACCACTGTGGTTCCTAGCACAGACACATCACATGCACATCGAATTGGATTAGATCCAAGTCCCCCCCCCCCCTTTGGGACTTGGGAGCAGTAACGCCATGCCACGGCTCCAATTATGTCACTGTGCATTCATACACCATTCAGGAACCTGGGATTGCACTTCTCCCTGGTCCTGGGGATCCCTACTCCACCAAAACTGAGGGTGACACCCTTAATTTATCAGGAATGCCACCCCCCCACATTCACACATCATTCACACACATAAATCAAATCATAAGTACAGAAGACCAAATTAAATAATAAAAAAAAAAATGCATAAACAAAAAAACAAAAGTATCCCAGCTAATTAATTAGCGGCGGCGATTGCTATGCCTTGGCTGGGCAGGGGCACGGGCAGGGGCAGGGGCACGGCCACGGGCACGGCCACGCCGTCGCGGAGGATGTCCATTGGGGGGGGTGAGCTGGGGAAGGAGGAGCCTCCTGGGGGGGGGTGAGCTGGGGAAGGAGGAGCCTCCTGGGGGGGGTGAGCTGGGGAAGGAGGAGCCGCCCCTGCTGGCCTGCCCTCCATGGCCCCTGCAATTCGAGTGAGACAGGCAGTGAGGGCAGCCGCATTGGCCTGGCCAGACCTAGTATTGTCCTGCACAGCCTGGGTCAGGGCACTCAGCTCATGGGCCACGCGTGTTGTGGCGGTCTGTATGTCGTTCAAACATGTAATGACCGCCGTTGAGTTGGTGGCCACATCACCGAGTGCCTCCATCATTTCACCCTGGCTGTGCTCCATCTGCGTAATTTTTTCAAGTATTTTCCCAAGAGTGCGGGTCTGCCGGGCATTGTCCTTCACCACACTGGCCGACAGACGCTCGCCCACAGCCACGGTCTCCTGGGTTGGCCCCCTGGCTGCCGCTGAGTCTTGCGGGCCTGGAGGAGGGGAGAGAGTGACCCTTGTGACTGGAGGCCTGTTGGGGGAGAAGTGGGAGGGGCTACCCCTGATGGTGGCCTGACTGGTGCCAGCCTCAGGGGTAGCCTCAGGGGAAGACTCAAAGGTCATCATATCAGTGGCCAGGAGGACTTCCCGGCCAATCTGCATATTTTCGTCCTCCTCCCCCTCAACCTCCTCCCCCTCAACCTCCTCATGAGTGGAGGTTTGGCCAATCCCCTCCCCTGGGGAATCCTGCCCTTCTTGGGACTCATCATCAGCCTGTCTTGGGGGTGGTGCAGCAGCCTGGCCCGATGGGCCTGCAACCTCCTGGCCTGCAACCTCCTGGCCTGCAACCTCCTGGCCATCTGTGGAGGACACAAAACAATCACATGTTTGAGGAACCACACACTTGGCACATCTTCCCTTCCCCCACCCACACATGCTAATCAACAGAGATTAAAAAAAAAAAACGTACCTGTCCTCCTCGGAACATCTGACGTATAGCCAGGCAGGCCCACCACCTGCTGTGGGTGGAAACACTGGGCCACTGCCCATTCCTCCTCCGTCAGTCTGACTGGGCAGGGTCCCCCTCCTCCAGTGCCCCTGGTATGGGCGTCGATCCTTGCCATCTTATTCTGGACGACGCTCCTCAGATCATTTATTTTTTTCTGTATGCCAGCGGGGGTCCTGGTCTGCCCCCCCCCCCCGCCGCATTGATCTGGTCCGTGATTTTTTTAATAAGCTGCCTCCTCCTGGCCGGGGTGGTGTTCTGGCTCTGAGGGCCATGCAGAAATCGCCCATATTTCACAATGCCCCGAGCAAGAATTTGCTTCTCTCCCAGGGTGAAATTAAGCTTCCTGCGTTTGGGGGGCATCACATACACCACCCAGCAACAACAAACACACCCGACAAACAATCTAGAATACACACCCAAAAACCAGACAAAAATATACACCACAAAAAAACTAAAACAAATATAAACACACAAGGACACAGCTAATATAAATTCAAAAACAAACAAACACGCACAAACAAAAAAACAAACACCAAAAAACAATCAGCAAAAACACTAACAAACAAATTAAATAAAGACACTTCGCAAAAACAAACAACAACTAGACTCTCCAACTCCTCAAACACTTTTCTCACAAACACAACTTACCAACAAACAAACAGAGCAGAAGCAAATTGCTCATGGAAGGGAAACAATGGGATATACTTTTGCAAGAGAAGTGTGTGTGTGTGGGGCTTTTTAGACACAGGGCGATCCTCAAACTAAGTACACTTGGCCTTTTACCTATCTCACTGATTGCGCCGAGACCAGTTCTGCACATGCCCAGTGAGGTCCCGATTTGTGCGCGCATGCGCAGTTCGGCCGGCGCCTCATTTGCATGGGGTCACGGCTCATTACAATGAAGCACGCCCACTTCCTTCCCACTTGCGAAAACCCCGCCTTACGCCTCTGAATTTAAGTTACGCTGGCGCAAATTTAGACGCAAATGCGCTGTGGATACGGCACTTACGACACCAACTTAGGGCAATGTAACTTAAATGACATAAGTTAGGACAAACTAAATTTGCACCGCTGGCTGAGGATCTGGCCCATTGTGTTTCTGCTAAGCAGGAACACAAATCTATGTCTTCCTACAATCAAAGCATTCCCCACACAGTTGGAAAAAGCACTACCTAGGAGCACATTTAAACCTTCGATCGCCCCTGATGTTAACCCCTTCCCTGCCAGTGTCATTAGTACAGTGACAGCACATTTTTTAGCAGGGATCATTGTATTAGTGTCACTGGAACCCAAAAAAGTGTCAGAAATGATAGTTAGGTGTCCGATTTGTCTGCTGCAATGTCAGTATCACTAAAAATCACTGAACGTTGCCATTACTAGTAAAAAAAAAACATTTCTAGATTGTAAGCTGAGCTCTAACAAGCAAGGCCCTCTGATTCCTCCTGTATTGATTTGTATTGTAACTGTATTGTCTTGCCCCCATGTTGTAAAGCGCTACGTAAACTGTTGGCGCTATATAAATCCTGAATGATAAAAATAATACTAATAATAATAAATAAAATCTATCCAATAGTTTGTAGACGCTATGACTTTTGCCCAAACCAATCAATATACGCTTGTTGGAATTTGTTACCAAAAATATGTAGCAGGATACGTATTGGCCTAAATTTATGAATAAATTTGACTTTTTACATTTTTTATTGGGTATGTTTTATAACATAAAGTAAAAAATATTGTTTTTTTATTGTCTTTTTTTGTTTATAGAGCAAAAAAAAGAAAAGAAAATGCAGATGTGATCAAATACCACCAAAAGAAAGCTGTACTTTCAAATGGGACATCAATTTTATTTGGGTACAGCATCTCACGACCACACAATTGTCAGTTAAAGTAACTCTATGCCATATGGCAAAAAATGGCCTGGTCATGAAGGGGGTAAACCTTCCGGTGCTAAGGTGGTTAAGGGCCCATTCATACTAGGAATTAACTGCATATGAACACAGGAATGCTGTGCGGTTCCTGTGCGATTCACATACAGTTCTGAGCAGTGCGATTGCAGCCCTATTCATTTTAAACGGCCTGAAATCGCACCGCACTAAAAGTTGTAGTATGTGCACTACTTTTTGAAACACACGACAACCGCATCGCATGATACTTTTGTGCCATGTGTTGTTAACTTTGTACTGACCCCCGAAGCAGATCACAGGGGTAGTGTGATTGGAATGCACTACATTCTAGTGTGAACGGGCCCATAGGCCGCGGACACACGATCGGTTAAACCGATGAGAACAGTCAGATGGAACGTTTTCATCTGTCCAAACCGATTGTGTGTGGGCGCCATCGGTTATTTAACCATCGGTTAAAAAAAAGCCAACTTGTTTTAAATTTAACCGATGGATTCCTAACTGATAGAAAAAAAAATGATCTTTAGTAGGCACGACCATCGGTTAAATATCCACGCATGCTCAGACTAAATTAGGGGACGGGAGCGCTCGTTCTGGTAAAACTAGCGTTCGTTATGGAGATATCACACTCATCACGCTGTAACAAACAGAAAAGCGCAAAACGTCTTTTACTAACACAAAATCAGCTAAAGCAGCCCCAAGGGTGGCGCCATTGGATTTGAACTTCCCCTTTATAGTGCCGCAGTACGTGGTTTACGTGACCGCGTTCTGACATGATCGTTTTTTTAACCGATGGTGTGTAGGCGCGACTGACCATCAGTCAGCTTCATCAGTTAACCGATGGAAAAATCCATCAGACCGTTCTCATCAGATGGACCGATCGTGTGTACGCGGCCTTAGAGTACATATACTCACGAAAATATTCTGACTTGTTCAACTAGATTGTTTTCAAGGGCAGTGAGCAATAGCAGCTAAATATTTCTTTTTACCTGAAACCATTATAAGACAGCTAATCTTTCAACGGTCTCCAAAGCCACACCTCTGTTATAGCCAGAGATTAAGATTTGTGTTACTTCTCTGGTACTAAACATAGCAACTGCAAACAAAAAAAGGGCATCATTCCTGAAATAAAGCAATATACAAAAAAGCCAATGACGAATACAAGTTTTTGTAAAGAAGATACAGAGCATGACTTTGGTAATCCCCCATGTAATTCTTCCCTGTGACAGTTATTTAGCTTCCTTTGAAGCTGCTCCCATTTCAGGACATGTATTATTGTTACAGGTATTCATGCAGTACAGACAATTTAAGCAATTCTTTACATATTCTACATTCACATATGCTGGTATACACCTGAGCTTAGCAGATATAATACAGGTAAAATGTCATTTCATAATTCAGTAATAATGTCAAATAGAAATGTTATGTGTAACAGCATCTGACAGACAATAATGAGTTAATTTTTCTTTTACAAAATTATTTTATTAGTAGAAAAAAATTTCAACAGATTAGCGTGACAGTGTGATGGTTGCATCAAGTATGACATGAGGAAGAGGAGCTAATAAAGCTCAACCTGTGGCCCTCCAGCTCTTACCGAACTATAAGTCCAATTAGGGCATTGCAAAGCTGATGGTTACAAGCATGACTACCGAAGGCAGAGGCATGATGGGAATTGTAGTTCGGCAACATCTGGAGGGCCACAGGTTGAGCACCTATGCAATAAAGGGATGCGATAAGCATAATACATTGTTCATCAATGCGATTGGAAACCACAGCTTTAGGTCATAATGTAGAACAGTCAATGCTCCAAATTAGGCTGTATAGTAATGACTAAGCGCACATGAAGTGTGTGAAATGCGTCTACCCAGCATTCTGATTCCTGTCGTTTTTGGGATGTCCAAATAAAAAGGATTTTGATCTACAGTGGTGTGCGGCCATTTCTTCTAATTTCATTGTGTGTGGAGGCGAACACCTACTGGATCATTAGGCTTCCTGGTCTCACCTGGAGCAGCGGGTGTGTCTTTTTCCATAGGCTGTGTGGTAGGCAAAAGATTGGACACCTCAAGCAGTAAAAAAAAATGCATACATGCATTTATAATTTGTTTATGAAACACACACAAAAAAAAAAAAGAATAAATACATTTTTGTATCGTTGTAACCATCCAAACTAGGCTGGCTCCTGGAGACCAGGGGCATTAGAGAGAGAATTATATGGGAAAGGAAGTAATTGAACAGGAAATGGAAAGTAAAAGGAAAAGAAGAAAGAGAAGGAAAGGGGGAAAGAAAAAAAGAAGGGGGGATTAGTCCAACAGGGGGTGCATAGGGAGACCCTTAAATTGAAAAAAGTAGAGTATTGAACCTGGAGGGATAATTGCATGTTATCCATGGTTGCCAAACCCTGAGGCAGCGTACACGCGGTCGGTCAAAACCGATGAAAACGGACTGAAGGACCTTTTCATCAGTCCAAACCGATCGTGTCAAAAAATTTCGAACTTGCTTTAAAATTAAACTGATGGACTGATAACCAATAGGTCAAAACCGATGGTTAGTATGCAAAAGTATCGGTTAACCACTTAAGGACCGCCTCCTGCACATATACGTAGGCAGAATGGCACGGATGGGCACATGTATGTACAGGTACGTCCTGTACTAGTACCCAGCCATGGGTCGCGGGCTCGCGTCCGCGGTGGGCTCCCGCGACCCGGTCCAAAGCTCCGTGACCGGGACCGCGGGACCAGCGGACCCTATTGCCGCTGGAGACCCGTGATCGGTCCCCGGAGCTGAAGAACGGGGAGAGCCGTGTGTAAACACGGCTTCCCCGTTCTTTACTGTGGCGGCTGCATCGATCGTGTCATCCCTTTTATAGGGGGACACAATCGATGATGTCACACCTACAGCCACACCCCCCCTACAGTTGTAAACACACTTCAGGGAACACATAACGCCCCCTTGTGGTTAACTCCCAAACTGCAACTGTAATTTTCACAATAAACAATGCATTTTAAATGCATTTTTTGCTGTGAAAATGACAATGGTCCCAAAAATGTGTCAAAATTGGCCCAAGTGTCCGCCATAATGTCGCAGTCATGAAAAAAATCGCTGATCGCCGCCATTAGTATTACATTTTTTTTTTTATAAAAATGCAATAAAACTATCCCCTATTTACGCTATAAATGTTGCGCAAACCAACCAATAAATGCGTATTCTTCTACCAAAAATAGGTAGAAGAATACGTATCGGCCTAAACTGAGTAAAAAAAATATTTTTTTCTATATTTTTGGGGGATATTTATTATAGCAAAAAGTAAAAAATATTGAATTTTTTTCAAAATTGTTGCTCTATTTTTGTTTATAGCGCAAAAAATAAAAATCGCAGAGGTGATCAAATACCGCCAAAAGAAAGCTCTATTTGTGGGAAAAAAAGGACGCCAATTTTTTTTGGGAGCTACGTTGCATGACTGCGCAATTGTCAGTTAAAGCGATGCAGGGCCAAATCGCAAAAAGGGGCAAGGTCCTTTAGCTGCATTTTGGTCCGGGTCTTAAGTGGTTAAAAACCTGCGCATGCTCAGAATTAAGTAGACGCATGCTTGGAAGCATTGAACTTCATTTTTTCTGCACGTCGTTGTGTTTAACGTCACAGCGTTCTGACACGATTGTTTTTTTAACTGATGGTGTGTAAGGCACATTAGACCATCAGTCAGCTTCATCGGTTAACCGATGACAACGGTCCTTTGAACCGTTCTCATCGGATGGACCGATCGTGTGTACGCGGCCAGGGCCACTAATTTCTCATTAATCATAATGTCATTCATGCGGTTTTTAACTGCTTTAAAACTGAGAACAAGAATAGGTTTACATAGAAGTACCTCATAGGGGTCTCTTTTAAAATTGGAGTGAAACATATTGAGAAGGAGGGTATAGACTGATTTACCAAGCCTTTACTCCATGACTCATGGAGTAAAAGCAGGAGTAGCAGCCATTTTGAAATTTACTATTGAAATACGCTGCTAGTGCAGTGTATTTCAATAGTTACTAAAGTGCTCAGTGCGCCCAGGAGAGGGCGCATTGTGCGCCTGATAGACCTGGCGCACGGCACATTGAAATGTAAATTGCGGGGGTTCGGGCGGGAGTTTATTAGGGGAGGGAGGGGGTGATGCAGGGGAAGTGTAGTGACATGTGTTTGAATGTGTTTGGCGGGCCGAATTGAAAGTGAAAGTGTTTTTTGTAAACCGATCCCCGTACGCTTACACAGTGCGCCTGAACCTCGGGAGGTTCATTTTCATACTGGGCATGCGTACAGGGAAATTTCGGAGCTTCCCGTGCGCCTTGTCAGTACGCCGAGAAAATCTTGGTAAATACCAAGCGGCGTACCCGTGATTGCGCTGCGTGACGCGGCGGACGGGAATCTCCGAGCGGTTTTTAGCCTGCGCTGACCATGAAGGAGAACTCCGCGCCAAATTTCAAACAAGAAACGGGCGCGGGTCCCCCTCCAGGGGTACACTAGGCTCTTAGGCTTGGTCTGGAACGTGAGGGGTTAACCCCGCGCTGAAAATCTGCGAGGGGTTCCCCCCCAGATCCAAACCAAGCCCTTATCCCAGGCACGCAGTCTGGCCCGGACAGGAATGGGGGTGGGGACGAGCGAGCGCCCCCCCACCCCACAGCACACTTGCCCCCATGTCGATAGGGACAAGAGCCTCTTCCCGACAACCCTTGCCATTGGTTGTTGGGGTATGCGGGCGGGGGCTAATCGGAATCTGCGAGCCCCCTTTAATTATGGGGCCCCCAGATGCCGGCCCCCACCCTATGTGAATGAGTATGGGGTACATCGTACCTCTACCCATTCACCTGGGAGAAAATGTAAAGTTAAAAAACACACCACACAGAATAAAATAGTTTATTAGTCAGCTCCGGGGCCCCCCCTTTCTTCTTTAGCTCTTTTTGGGGGGGTTTCTTCTCTCCCGATCTTCCGCCGGAATCCCGGGCTTCGGCGATTTCTGCCGGGGGAGGGCGCCATCCCTCGGTCCTCTCCAGAGCCTTCCGCCGGGGGCCCCCACTCCATTTAAGCTCTTTTTGATTAGGAGGGGGCATCCGGACTTCGGCGACTTCTGCCGGGGGATGGCGCCTATCCCCGGTGGAAAACACCGTAGAAGCCCGGGGGGGCTACAGCCCCCCCGGCAGAAAGCGACAAAGCCCGGAGCCCTCCCCCATAGGCAAGGAGCCTCATGGTGAAGGGGGCTCCGGCAGAAAACAGCCCGGGGGGGGGGGTACAGCCCCCCCCCCCCGCAGAAAGCGACGAAGCCCGGAGCCCTCCCCCATAGGCAAGGAGCCTCATGGTGAAGGGGGCTCCGGCAGAAAACAGCCCGGGGGGGGCCACAGCACCCCCCCCCCGCAGAAAGCGACGAATCCCCCATAGGCAAGGAGCTTCGTTGTGAAGGGGGTCCCGGCGGAAGACGGCGCAGAAGACGGGGGGTAGGTGCACCCCCCGGCAGAAAGCGACGAAGCCCGGGACCCTCTCCCATAAGCAAGGAGCTTCGTGGTGAAGGGGGTCCCGGCGGAAGACGGCGCAGAAGACGGGGGGGTAGGTGCACCCCCCGCAGAAACCGACGAAGCCCGGGACCCTCCCCCATAAGCAAGGAGCTTCGTGGTGAAGGGGGTCCCGGCGGAAGACGGTGCAGAAGACGGGGGGTAGGTGCACCCCCCGATGATGTTACACCGAGTAAATAGATACCTAACATGTCACGCTTTAATATTGCAAACACTCATGGAATGGCGCCAAACTTCAGTACTTTAAAATCCCCATAGGCGACCTTTTTTTTTCAGGTTACCAGTTTATAGCTACAGAGGAGGTCTAGTGCTAAAAGTATTGCTCTCGCTCTAATGCACGCATCAATACCTCACATGTGTGGTTTGAACAGTGTTTACATATGTGGGCGGGACTTACGTAAGTCCCGCCCACATATGTAAACATCGTTCAAACCACACATGTGAGGTATTGACGCGTGCATTGGAGCGAGAGCAATACTTTTAGCACTAGACCTTCTTTGTAACTATAAACTGGTAACCTGAAAAATAAAAAAAAAAGGTCGCCTATGGGGATTTTAAAGTACTGAAGTTTGGCGCCATTCCATGAGTGTTTGCAATATTAAAGCGTGACATGTTAGTTATCTATTTACTCGGTGTAACATCATCTTTCACATTATCACCAAAAATTGGGCTAACTTTACTGTTTTGTTAATTTTTAACCACTTGAGCCCCAGACCATATTACTGGTCAATGACCGGGCCAGTTTTTGTGATTCGGCACTGCGTCGTTTTAACTGACAATTGCACGGTCGTGCAACGTGGTTCCCAATCAAAATTGTCGTCCTTTTTTCCCCACAAATAGATTATTAAATGTGCGTGTTCACTTCTGACTGCAAGGACAGGGGCATTTTAATTATTATTATTTATTTTTGTTACGTAATAATTCACTAAGACCTCCCCTTCAGGCTGGAAAGCATGAGTTCAGGGGAAAAAAAAAAAAAAGCTCTCATGCCATTGCAGCTTTGTTCCTACATGTGTGATGAACTGAGTCTGCTCAGACACTTAGAAAAAAAATTCCTTTCTTTTTAAAAGGTGAAAATGACTTGGATGCTCATAGAGCGTGGGTGGGTTATTACCAGGTGTAAGCACTTACAAGCTCACCCAAACTAGAGACTGAAATTTGTTCATGTGATTTCAATTGCTTCATTACTAGCACATGTTATAAAAAGCGTGGATCGATCAGCCCTTAGCTGCCCTCCGAGGGGCAGGCAGGAATGCTGTTGCTAAACAGAAATGTGGTTTGTTGCATGTTTATTTTGCCAATGTTTTTTGTTTATTTTTAAATTATGTTCACTTTGATGTATTTGTCTCTGCTGCCTTATTTTGATAAACATTTCTGAAGATGTTGGGACGGTTAACCTATGTTTATTTTGATTTTTGAAATGTATTTTTGTTTGTGTGTGTGTGTGTTGTTTGTTTGCCTTTTTTTGCTTTCCTTGTTTTGTTGACCAATAAAAATTACTTTAAAATTTTGAAGTTTTGTTTTTTGTTACATTTTCATGCTACATATTTTGACAGCTGCAGCTGAAATAGGTTTGGGTCTAACAAATTAGGTGTGATTTTTGTCTAAGCTTCTTTCCTGGTGTGTAATAATGAAATGTTTGCCATGTTTATTCTCCATGAATTTAAAGACAAAGTGGTAAGTATTTTCTTTTTACTGCAGTGGTCCTCAGCCCTCAAGTACCCCCGACAGGACATATTTTGTGGATTTCTCTTATCAAGAATTGCTGTCCAGACTGTCTTTTAAAGCACATGTGCAAGATGAAGGAAAACCTGCAAACATGGCCTGTTGGGGGGGGCTATTGGTGGACAGGCTTGAAGTGCTGATTTACAGCACTGTGCTTAAATCTAGCGCAAGGCAATCCTATTCTAATTGTGGGTGTTTGAGGGAAGCCAAGTGAGTGTTAGAACCCCTGCTTGTGTTTTTTTGGGGTTGAGCTTTGTGTCCCTTTTCTTAAAATTGGCTTCACTTCCTGTCACACAGCTGAACAGGAAGTGAGGTTAAAACCCTACCAGTGTCTTTTCTTGGGGACACAGGTCAATCTAACTAGTGTCTCCATTAAGCAAATTGCACTCCAGCGCTGCTGTGTACATCCCAAATCATGGGTCTTCAAACTACGGCCCTCCAGTTGTTCAGGAACTACAATTCCCATCATGCCTAGTCATGTCTGTGAATGTCA
This sequence comes from Rana temporaria, assembly GCF_905171775.1. NCBI lineage: Eukaryota > Metazoa > Chordata > Amphibia > Anura > Ranidae > Rana > Rana temporaria. The sequence continues at coordinate 383,345,847 of NC_053490.1, forward strand.
GTGCATTACAAGGCCTCATGGGATGTGTAGTTCTACAACAGCTGGAGGGCCGTAGTTTGAGGATCCCTGCCCTGTCCTGTCAAAGCCACACCCTCTTTTTGTATGACCCGCCCAGGAATTTTCAGGGCACACACACTCACTAGTTCTGGGGGGGAGGGGGTTACTGGACTCCCTTAATTTGCATAGTTTTTCTCTCACTTCCTGTTTGGCTATGGGGCAGGAAGTGAAGGCAAATCTCCCCAATTGGACACAGATAATACAAAATAAACTGACAGGGCCTATAACCCTCCCTCACTCTATCCAAAATTAAAGAAAATAAAAAGTGTTTTTCTGCACCTCCTAATAGAAAAATTTTCTATTAGGAGGTGCAGAAATGTAGTCAGGCCTAGGGCAGCACAAAACCTAAATATACTGCTGCATATTAGGGCTTATTTAGACCGGATCCGATTTACAGCATGTTTTTATATTGTGGGAGGAAACCCACGCAGGAACAGGGAGAACATGCAAACTCCAGGTAGATGGTGTCACGGGCGGGATTCGAACCAGCGACCCTTTTGCTGCTAGGTCAAAGTGCTATACACTACACCACTGTGCTGAACGAACATGATTGCAGCTGAAAGCATGAGATTTTTTTTTTTCCAATACCATGCTTTCCAGCCTTATTGACTCCGCCTCTCTCCATAAAGAGGACCTGTCACACACTAGTCATATTACAAGGGATGTTTACATTCCTTGTAATAGGAAGAAAAGTGATCCAAAATAAAAAAAAGTGACAAAAAAGAGCAAGAAGGAAAATATGAGGTAAAAAAAAATAAAAAAATAACGCCCCTGTCCCTAGAAGCTTGCACTCAGAAGCGAATATGCATGTAGGTCCCGCCCACATATGTAAACACCATTCAAACCACAATGAGAGAGTGGGTAACCGCTCAAAGAGAACCAGGTAATCTGATTCCTGTGGTCCGAGCCAAGGGTGCAGGCAGTGCAATCAAAATGCAGGTTAGGATGAAAGAAAAAAACTGGGACAGCCGCACTCCAAAAAAACTCCTCCTTTAATTAAAAATCACAAAATACATGCCACAGCAAAAAACAGCACAACAAAAGAAAAGCTGACGTTTCGCACTATGCCTTAGCGCTTCTTCATAGCTCATGAAGAAGCACTAAGGCATAGTGCGAAACGTCAGCTTTTCTTTTGTTGTGCTGTTTTTTGCTGTGGCATGTATTTTGTGATTTTTAATTAAAGGAGGAGTTTTTTTGGAGTGCGGCTGTCCCAGTTTTTTTCCTTCATCCTAACCATTCAAACCACACATGTGGTTAAGTGGTTAAGAGCTGAAGGTTTTTTTTTATTTCTTTTTATTTCTTGTGAATCAGTATTTTATCTCTGTTGTACCTCTGCCTCAAATGGTTCATTTTACTGCACTTTTTAATAGACAGCTTGCAGACCCTTAACATTTTCTCCAGAAGGAACCTAGTGATATTTTAACCAGTGATAACCTATGAGATCATCTTTGTTACTTGTCCCCAGTATGTAACAGCACAATGGGTCATGTGAATTTCTAAAAAAAAATCTGTTGCATATTTAAATATTTCTAAGGACAAATGTTTAAAATCTAAAGCTATTTGTGGACAGGTAACAAAATAGAAATGATCAGGTCTTGCTTAAAATTTAGCTTTAGAACAAGAAGGTTCCAGGTTCTGTTTAGGACATGAAGAGGTCCCATTAGTGTAATTGCTTATAACTAGCACTAGGTGGTACTGTGACACCAGTTATAGAGATTACCTGCTAATATTGGTTGGTTTTATTTTAATAAAAGTATTAATTATTTTGCGTAGCCCATTATTAATTGTATGTTACCACTGAAGCATCTGCCCCTGTGATAGACCAGGGCAATATAACTTTTGTTTTTTATTTTGGAGGAAGAAAATACTTTTTACTTTTTTTTTTGCAGTATTGTCGTATTGTCTTAGTAGTGTAATTACTTATAATTAACACTAGATGGTGCTGTGACACCAGTTATAGGGATTGCCTGCTGACAGTAATTTGTTTTCTTTTAATGTGAGACTTTATTATTATTTTTGTATAGCCCATTATCAATGTATGTTAACCACTTAAGCTTCTGCACCTGTGTGTGCTTTATAGACCAGGGAAATACATCTTTAATTTATTAATTTGGAGGAAGGAAAAAAATTACTTTTTTTTTTGTTTTGCAATATTGTCATCCAAAATATAATTTTGATTCTGTGTATTTATATACTTATTTTTTAACAATTTGGCCAGTGGTAGGTTTAAATAACTAATGTTAGTTTACATGTAAAGTACTTTTCTTTTTTTGTAAACTGCCCCATTTATAATGACACTAAAATGTTATTTTAAAAAAAGAGGATTTTTTAAATGTATTTTTTATTTATTAATTACAGGTACAAGGGGCATTGCTAGGTGGGGTTTTGTGGAGGGTAGGGGGGTGTTGTGTGGTGGGGGGTAAGCTCACTTTCTGGTTGCTGCCTGGCTTACCAGTGCCCATCAAAGTTTACCACTAAACTCACCTACCTGACACACTGACCATTACACTGATCTACCTGACATACACTGACCTACCTGACCCACACTGATCATTACCCTGACCTACCTGACCCACACTGACCTACCTGACCCACGCTGACCATTACACTGACCTACCTGATCCTAACTGACCTGCACTAACCCACACTGACCTACCTGACCCACACTGACCATTACACTGACTCACCTGACCCGCACTGACCTACCTGACCCACACTGACCCGCACTGACCTACCTGACCCGCACTGACCTACCTGACCCACACTGACCATTACACTGACCCACACTGACCATTACACTGACCTACCTGACACGCACTGACCTACCTGACCCACCCTAGCCTACCTGACATACACTGACCTACCTGACTTACACTGACCATTACACTGACCTATCTGACACACACTGACCTACCTGACCCACGCTGACCTACCTGACATACACTGACTACCTGACCAACACTGACCGTTACAATGACCTACCTGATCCACACTGACCTACATGACGCACACTGACAATTACACTGACCTACCTGACCCACACTGACCATTACACTGACCTTCCTGACCCACACTGACCTACCGTGTTTCCCCGAAAATAAGACCTACCACGATAATAAGACCTAGCATGATTCTCGGGGAGGGCTGAAATATAAGCCCTACCCTAAAAATAAGCCAGTGAGACAGCAGCTCCCCATCTCCGCTCTCCTCCCGCCCGATGCCCGCAGCCCCTCCCTCCTCAGCCAGGTCTTCTGCAAGAAAGGTAATGCCCACAAAACAATCACAAAGGGAGACACACTGCACCCCACATCGGCACAATTCCTAAAAAAATGGAAAAAAATCCTTCATAATCCCCCGAGAGGCAATCGGATTTTGCCTGGATCAACATTACCTACAAATGTTAGTACTTAGTTATATTATGTACATTTAGGAAATAATCCAGGCTTTTCTTAAAGCAATCTACTGAGCTGGCCAGAACCACCTCTGGAGGGAGCCTGTTCTACATTTTCACAGCTCTTACTGTGAAGAAACCTTTTCCGTATTTGGAGATTAAATCTTTTTTCCTCTAGACGTAAAGAGTGCCCCCTTGTCTTTTGTGTTGACCGTAAAGTGAATAATTCAACACCAAGTTCACTATATGGGCCCCTTATATATGTGTACTTGTTGATCATACCCCCCCTTATTCTCCTCTTCTCAAGAGTGAATACATTCAGTTCCTCTAATCTTTGCCTATTATTAGTTTGGTTGCCCTTCTCTGCACTTTCTCCAGTTCCCTGATATCCTTTTTGAGAACTAGTGCTCAAAACTGGACTGCATATTCCAGATGAGGTCTTACTAATGATTTGTACAGGGGCAAAATTATATCTCTCTCTCTCTGAAGTCCATACCTTTCTTAATACAAGAAAGGACTTTGCTCGTTTTGGAAACCACAGCTTGGCATTGCATTTTATTATTGAGCTTATGATCTACCAAAACCCCCAGATCCTTCTCCACTATGGATCCCCCCAGTTGTACTCCCCCTAGTATGTATGATGCATGCATATTCTTATTCCCCAAGTGCATAACTTTACATTTATCAACATTAAACCTCATCTGTCACATAGTTGCGCAATTAGACAGAGCATTGAGGTTGGCTTGTAAATTGGCGACATCCTCTAAGGACGTTATTCCACTGCATAGCTTGGTGTCATCTGCAAAGACTGAAATGTTACTTTTGATCCCAGACCCAATATCATTTATAAAGATATTAAAAGTAAGGGTCCCAGCACTGAACCTTGGGGTACACCACTGATAACCTTAGACCATTCAGAGTAAAGCCCTGTACACACGGTCGGTCCAAACCGTTGGAAACGGACTGAAGGTCCTTTTCATCGGTCCAAACCGATGGTGTGTGGGCCCCATCGGTCAGTTATCCTTCGGTCAAAAATTTGAAAACTTGCTTTAAAATTGAACCAATGGACGCCTAAACCGACGGTAAGTATGCAAAAGCATCGGTTAAAAACCTGTGCATGCTCAGAATCAAGTCGACGCATGCTTGGAAGCATTGAACTTAATTTTTCTCAGCACGTCATTGTGTTTTACGTCACCGCGTTGGACTCGATCGTTTTTTTAACTGATGGTGTGTAGGCACATCAGACCATCAGTCCGCTTCATCATGGACCGACTATGTGTACGCGGCCTAAGAGTCATTAACCACTACTCTCTGAATTCTGTTTTTTAGCCAGTTTTCTATCCATTTACAAACTGATATATCCAATCCTGTAGACCTTACCTTACACATGAGCCGTGTGTGGGGAACTGTATCGAACGATTTTGCAAAATCCAAGTATACCACGTCCACCGCCACCCCTCTGTCCAAGGTTTTACTTACCTCTTCATAAAAAGAAATCAGGTTTGTCTGACAACTTCTGTCTTTACCGCTGATTTATTCACCTGTCGGAGCACACGCTACGTGGAATAATGGACAGGGCCCTTGAAGCAGAACAGAGGGAGGAAGAGGAGGACTTCCTTACCTCTCAAGGCCCCCTTTATCCAGACAGTGTTCCTGTTTGCTCGCCTATCACACAGGAAGAGGAGGAGGAGGAGGATTATGTCAGCATGGAGGTGGAGCCTAGCATCAGCAGCAGTCTTCAAGGGATCGATTACAGTCCCAAGGAACCCATGGACTTGTACGTGGCTGGGACGAGGTGGCTGCGGATCATGTCATCCTCAGTGACCCAGAGGACTCTGCACCGAATGCCTCAGCAAACCTACGTTGTATGGCCTCCCTGATCCTGCAAAGCCTGCTGAAGGATCCTTGTATTCGTGCCATCAAGGAGAGGGATCATTACTGGCTGGCAACCCTCCTTGATCCACGTTACAAGAGTAAGGTTGCGGACCTTATCTTGCCGGCACAGAGGGAGCAGAAGATGAAACATCTTCGGGAGGCCTTTCAGAATGGTCTGTGCAACGCGTTCCCAGATACTGGGAGGTTACAAAATCCTGGTCCTGGACAACGTGTTGCTGAGGCTTAGGTCAGTCACAGAAGGAGCGGTGGAGAAGGTGGCCGTCTGAGTGATGCGTTCAGACAATTTTTTAGTCCGCAGCCCCAAGGTATGATCCAGCAACCATCGCCAGCGTCTGTTTTACATGGTGTGGGAATACCTAGGGGCAAGATCAGACTTGGACACCTTTCCCACCGAAAATCCTCTGGCTTACTGGGTCTTGAGGATGGATCACTGGCCAGAGCATGCACAGTACGCAATTGAGCTACTGGCTTGTCCTGCATCCAGCGTTCTTTCAGAACGCACATTCAGTGCTGCTGGAGGCTTTGTAACCGATCACAGGGTGCGACTCTCCACAGACTCGGTCGATCGACTGATCTTCATAAAAATGAATCAGGCTTGGATCACCACCAGCTACCAAGCACCTGATGCTGATGTAACTTTTTTCTTTTTTTTTAAATGTCAGATCCCTTCAAGACTGCCTATGCTGATGCTGAGTGACTATCCTGTTATGCTCAGTGACTATCCTTTTCCTCCTCAATGATCATGCTGATAGCTTGTAAGAACATTTTTGGTTCTGGGCACCAGCACCAGTGCCTAAGGCCCAATTTTTCTGCCCCTGTTTAACAGGGGCGTGCAATTACAATTTTTGATGCAACACTTTGCAGCGGGCTCATTCCTGCACTCCAACTAGAGTATCCGTGAGGGGGTTGCAGTGTTGTGGCACCAGCACCAGTGCCCAAGGCCCAATTTTTCTGCCCCTGTTTAACAGGGGCGTGTAATCACAATTTTTGATGATAAACTTTGCAGCGGGCTCATTCCTGCGCTCCAACTAGAGTATCTGTGAGGGGTTGCAGTGTTGTGGCACCAGCACCAGTGCCCAAGGCCCATTTTTTCTGCCCCTGTTTAACAGGGCGTGTAATTACAATTTTTGATGCAATACTTTGCAGCGGGCTCATTGCTGCGCTCCAACTAGAGTATCTGTAAAGGGTTGTAGTGTTGTGGCACCAACACCTAAGGCCCAATTTTTCTGCCCCTGTTTAACAGGGGCGTGTAATTACAATTTTTGGTGCAATACTTTGCAGCGGGCTCATTCCTGCGCTCCAACTAGAGTATCTGTGAGGGGTTGCAGTGTTGTGGCACCAGCACCACCACGACCACCAACAAGGGCCCAATTTATTTGCCCCTGTTCATTAGGAGCATGTAATTACAATTCTTGATCTAATATTTCACAGCAGGGCCCATTTCTGTGCCCACCAAGAGTAACTGTGAGGGCTTACAGAGTTGTGCCACCAGCACCACCACCACCACCAACAAAGGCCCAATTTTTCTGCCCCTTTTCGACAGGGGCATGTAATTGCAATTCTTGATCTAATATTTCACAGCAGGGCCCATTCCTGCACCCACTCATGCCGCGTACACACCATCGTTTTCTGCGATGGAAAAAAACGTCATTTTCAAAAACGTCAATTTAATTGACCGTGTGTGGGCAAAAACGTCGTTTTATGTCTTCTAAAAAACGACAGAAAAAAATTGAAGCATGCTTCAATTTTATGTGTCGTTTTTGGCCGACGTCGTTTTCTGTGTTCTAAACATTGACCGTGTGTACGTAAAAACGTCGATTTAAGCCCGCGCATGCTCAGAAGCAAGTTAGGAGACGGCAGCGCTCATTCATGTAAAACGACTGTTCAGAATGGAATCAGCACATTCGTTAAGGTGTTTTTCAGCTTATAGACAAGAAAACGAAATTTAAAGCACAGTCACTGAAAATCACGAATCGTATCTCACCAAACTTTTACTAACACGCAGCAACACGATATCAGCAAAAGAGGCCGTCTTCCGCATGGAAACGACCCTTTATAGTGACGTCGTGCGTGATTGACGGAACTGCGCTGTGCTAGAGCGTTGTGAAAAAGCGATGGTGTGTATGCTACGTCGTTGTTCAAATTGAAGTTTGAAAAATGACGTTTTTTTAAAGCACATAAAGCGTCGCATTTTTCCATCGCAGAAAACGATGGTGTGTACGCGGCATAAGAGTAATTGTGAGGACTTACAGTGTTGTGATACCAGCGCCAGCACCAAAGGCCCAATTTGTCTACCACTGTTCAACAATGACATGTAATTACAGTTCTTAAAAATAATAGTTCACACAGCAGGGCATTCCAGCGCCCACCAAGACTAACTGTGAGGGCTTATAGTGTTGTGGCAACACCTAGGTCCCAAATTTCTGCAGAGTATATACGGCAGGCCCCTACTTTCAAACATCCAACTTACAAACGACTCCTACTTGCAAACGGAAGGAGACAACAGGAAGTGAGAGGAAATCTACCCCAAGCAAGGGAAATTCTCTTCTATAAGAGGTGTCTCCTGTCCACTGATGCTTTATCACCAATCCTTGTTTCACCAAAAAAAACTAATTTTCAAAAAATCATTTGTCATTGGGACAGAAAGTGAATTGCAATCTTCTGAACAGATGCACACAGACAGCAAAACAAATGTTACAGGGTTGATAACCCCTCTCTATGTTTTCAGAAAAGCTTAAAAATAGATTTTATGGCTGGAGCTACACTTTAAAAAAGTACCAGTTCACAATTACAAACAGATTCTACTTAACAACAAACCTACAGTCCTTGTCTTGTTTGCACCGCCTAATCAAAGTATATAGGGCCAAAGGGGCTTGTAATGACCTGGGGGGAGTTGGGGGAAACCCATGCTATTTTTCTCAATGATTTTCATCCATATTGCAGAGACCAAACATTTAAGCCGCAAGCAGTTTTTAATTACTTTTTTGTTATAGTAATGTCATTTTGTGCAGGGACAGTTCTAAACACGTGCCACTTCACAGGCATACTAGCACCCAGCAGGTACGATATTTAAAGACATTTTTTTTTTTTTTTACTTTAAGCATCATTAAAATCACTGCTCTAGAAAAAACGACCATTTTTAAAACTTTTTTTCCCATTGATACATGTTCCCTGGGGCAAGACCCGGGTTCTCAAACCCGTTTTCCGACAATAACTTGCATATTAGGCTTTAAAATTAGCACTTTTGAATTTGAATGTTCGAGTCCCATAGACGTCAATGGGGTTCTAAATGTTCGCGCGACCGTTCGGTCCGTTCGAAGGATCTGGTGTGAACTGAACGGGGGGGTGTTCGGCTTATCCCTATTATACAGTATGTCTTATTTTCAGTTTGATGTGTATTATATGTGATGTTACATATCACAGAGACCGGTATTGTAGTAATATTGATATTTACTTAGATTTCCATACATTAGAGGGTTCCACCATTATTGTTAAGTTATTGATCAGTAAGTTAGCACTAAACTTTTTTTTTTGTGGTGTGGGAACACATAACAGTGCTTAGCTGCAGGCCTTTTACTGACACTTTTTTATTTTACCTCCTGTAGTTTATTCTAAATAGTAGTGGGGTGATTACCTGTTATACTTAAGATCGGCATGTGGCATTAATAAACATCAACAGATTTCAGTTGGACAATGTGCCTGGCTGCTGAGTTCATCTCCCCATCCCTGTACTGATTGACAGTATGGATTGGCAGAACTGATGGGCACTGATAGGTATAACTGATGGCAGCAATAGTTGGCAGTACTGATTGGCACTGAGTGGCAGCACTAATGAGCACTGTTTGGTGGCACTGATGGGCAGCACTGATTGGCACTAATAGAAAGCACTGATTGGTACTACTGATATGCAGCACTGATTGGCAGCACTTATAGGCTGCACTAAGTGGCACTGATAGGCAGCACTGATTGGCAGCATTTAGTGGCACTGATTGGCAGCACTGATTGGCAGCATTTAATGGCACTGATTGCCACTAATTGGCAGCACTGGTGGGCACTGATAGGCAGCACTGATTGGTATTGATAGGCAGAACTGATAGTCAGCACTGATGGCTACTGATAGGCAGCATTGATGGGCACTGATTGGCACTGATAGGTGGCACTGATTGGAAGCACTGATAGACGGCACTGATAGGTAGCCCTGATGGACACTGATTGACACTGATAGGTGGCACTGATTGGAAAAACTGATTGGCAGCACTGATTGGCACTGATAGACAGGGCATGGTTTCGCGCCCAGAATTGCTAATCTTTTATCCTATTAAGGGATTGCACGTTCCCAATTTATTTATCGTAGGGCTCCTGGAGTAGTGGACCCACCCGTCATTAAAGAAAATCCTATTTTCCAGTTTTTGTCTGGTTTTTATGCATGTGTGCGGTGCCTAGCATGTAGACACTCCCTTAATAATACAAAAAAAAGTATTTTTCATCTACCGTCACAAACATAAAAATACCAGATTTAGGACCTTATAACATGTAACACTGAGGATGTGATCTACATGTTGGCGTGCAATTGTAGTCTCTAATTTATTGGCCTTACAAAAAGGGCATTAAGTGTATGCATAGACGAACACGTTAGTAACATCAAAAAAGGCCTCTAAGCAATTTTGTCACCATCACAGTAAAGATCCTAGGTGCCTCAAGTTTTGGGGAATAGAAAAGGTTGGTAAACATTGGAGGGGGGGGGGGGGACAAATTTGTGAGACGTTTGCGCCAAAGACAATCCTTTTGGATATTTGAGACAAAGGTACTTAGGCCTTCAGGATTAAATGTTGAGTTTGATCACTTTTTTTTATCTCTGATAGGTAGATAACTTTAGTTATATCCTCCCCTCTCTGGGTGTTTTGATACATATTATATTATTTTATGTTATGTATTTTTTTATAATACATTTTTAATTTTGTATATATTTTTTGTTTTTTATTGATTGATTTTGTATATATTTTTATTATGTACGTCATTAATCAATATACAGGTTTTACTATGAATGTATCGGATGGCTGTGGGTGACATGATTTATGAAATGTATAAATTTTTATGCTTAAATTATATATATCAGTAGTGGTACAGCTGCACTGACATTGTTTGTTGTTTGAGTGTTGCGCTGACACTTCTTTATGTTTCACTGATTGTCTTTTGTCTTCATGCTGAATGACCCCCATGCCATTCTGCAGTGAGATTTCCATTTCAGGTTTCTGGTTTGGATTCCAGGATTCCACTCGAGCTGTGCACTCGCTGTTGACAGGGAATCAGTGTTGGTATGGCAATGCCGCTAACGAAGTCCCGTAGGACGTACGGGAGGAGGAGCAACGCATTCTGACGTCACACGATGCCATTCGAATGGAACGTGTGTTCCTTCAGCCGGCGATAATTTCCATTTGGATATTAGTAATGTCCCTTAGTAGCTGAGACAAGTCTTTACCTTTCACACCCAATTTCCCGGGATAGTGGGAAAATTGCGCTTTCTAACCTTCTGTACCCCAACAATTTTTTTCCCACAAATAGAGCTTTCTTCTGGTGGCATTTGATAACCTCTGCGGTTTAATTTTTTGGTGCTATAAACAAAAAAAGAGCAAACATTTTAAAAAAGAAAAGTAGTATTTTTAACTTTTTGCTATAATAAATATCCCCCCCAAAAAAATATAAAAAAAATAATAATTTCTTCTTCAGTTAGGATGATATATATTCTTCTACATATTTTTGGTAAAAAAACGCGAAAAGCGTATATTAATTGTTTTGCGCAAAAGTTATAGCATCTACAAAATAGGGGCCATATTTATGGCATTTATAATTATATATATTTTTTTTTTAGTAATGGCAACGATCTTTGATTTTTAGCAGGACTGCGACATTTTGGCGGACAGATCAGACACTTTTGACACATTTTTAGGACCATTGACATTTATACAGCAATCAGTGTTATAAAAATGCACTGATTACTGTGTAAATGTCACTGGCAGGGTTAATTGTGTTCCTTCGTGTTTCTAACTGTGGGAGGATGTGACTGACTAGAAGAGGAGCCAAATCGCTGTTCCTAATTAGTAGGAATAGACAATCTGTCTCCCCTCTCCTGACAGAATGGGGATGTGTATGTTTACACACATCCCTGTTCTGGCTCTAATGCCCGCGATCGCACCCGTCCACTGGCCATGTGCATTGGGTCACCCGCCGTGCAGCATATAGCTGTTTAAAGGGCCAACGTACAGCTAAGGTGATTTGCGCAGGAGAATGACGGCGGCTGGTTGGCTAGTGGTTAAAGTGTAACTGTGCAATGCAATTCGAATCTTGGTTTGTTGACATCATTGTTTGCTGGCCCCAGTCCTCTATGTGCATGCTCAGTCTCTATGAGGAGCGGAGGAGGTCTGTCCAGTATTTTGTTAAAAACAGTGAGCAGAGTCAAGATCAAATCTGCTGTTTTGATGGTTTCTGGCAGCCCTCTGATCCTAAGATTTTTCCTGTAGCTCCTATTTTCATAATCATCATAATGACAAAGAAGTTCCTCAATCTAGCGATCTTGCTGCTCCAATCTGGTTTACTGGGATTGGAGCACAGCTGTGGTCTCCAAGGATTCAACCCTTGCCTCCAGGCGAATAATTTCAGATTTCAGCTCCTAAAAGCCCTCTTTATATGTTACCTCTACTTGCTTCAGAAATGCACCCAAAAGCCAATCGCTCTCATTTACTGTTTTTGAAGACTGCTAATTTATTGTGCTACCTTCCATCTTGTACTGCTAGAAACAATGTGTGAAATTCAATGCTTGATTACCTCTACTTGTTCAATGTAGGAAGGCTCCATCTTCTAGCTGTACTTTAGAGTGAGCAGTGTGCTGCATTAGCCACAGGTGTGTTTGGTTCATATACTGTTGTTTTTTTTTTTATATCGTTGTGTTGTACTTTGGCGATAAAGGCGGCTTTAGGCTTTGTGAGGCCTTAGGCAAAACTTAGACATGGGGGCCCCACTCATTACCATAATGGGTAAAAAAATTCAACCAAATAAAGATGACTGCAGAGATACACGGATCTAGCACACAGTGATTGAGCAGAGGCAAATTAGGCGGCCGTGAGGCCCCTGTAAATGTGAGGCCTTAGGCGACCGCCTAATTTGCCTAATTAAAGAGCCCCCTCTGTTTGGCGACTGTTCAGTCATTGTTTTGTGCTTTTATTGCAAAACTTGAAAAAATACATAAAAAAAAAAAAGTGCTGCCAAATCTGCCTTTGTAGGGAGGTTGCATAAGCATTGCTTAATGTCACAGAGGAGTCCCTGGCTCTTTGTAAGTGTCAGAATATTAGACATTGCTCCACCATGGGGCTGACATGAGGTAGGAAAGAGCAAGAGAGAGCAATAGGGATTCACACTACAGTGTGGCTTCCATCTGCAAGTCCTCTTGTAGCAGTGCGGGCAGATCTTCAGACAGGAAAGAGGGATAGGATCCGCCATATTGAAGTCTGGAACTCTGGTGTCTGTGAGGTAAGCCGCAATTCAATATTATTCAATGTTATTGGATTTACCAAGCTCCACTGGTGGTTCAGGTTCTCCTTTTTACGCATGATAGCAGTGGCAGTCAGGTGAGAGGCAGGCCGACAGAGTGGGGTGAGTAGTTGTGAGCAGCAGAAGCCCTGGGATTCAGCAGCTTCTTGCAGTCATAGCCAGACCACATCCCTCTTTTTTCTGCTTGAAAGCATACACTGTTTGTTACGTAGGTTTTCTTCTTTCACATCACAAACTTAGGTGCAACTAGGGTGCCCACGTGTCCCGGATTGCCCGGGACTGTCCCGCAAATGACATGTCTGTCCCGGGTCCCGGGCAGCTTCATTCTGGGACAATACAATGTCCCAAAATAAAATAGAGGACACAACCACCCCCTACTAACTAATAACTACATTTCCAGGACTGGTTGCTAGGGCCAGCGCTGCCTGGCGTCTTGCAACCCGTGACAATTTACTCTCAGACAGTGAGACTGGGAGCGAGGCCTGCACCTAGTGCAGCACTGCTGTCCCCACCCACCTCGGCACCTTCTCCTTCTCTGGCACCCAGCGGCAAGCAGCAGGGACTGGTGTGATCTTCACTCTCCAGATAGTGACGCCACTCCTTTCCTTCTATGCACGCGGCTCATGCAGAGGAAGTGACAGCAGCACTGCATCTGGTGGCAGTCTATGGGTGGCAAGCGGCACTGCATCTGGTGGCAAGTGGCACATTCACCTGACAAATAACCTGCCGCCAAATACCCCATCAACCCTGAGACTACATCCCCCCCCTCATTTTTTGGGGGGGAAGGTGAGAGAGGGGGTGTGTCCCTGAATGGCAGTTTGGAAATGTGGTCACCCTTGATGCAACACATTTTATATTTGTAGGCAGGTAGAGGTTACTGCTGCCTCAAGGGAAGTTAGGGGTTAACTGTAAATCCTTGGTTTTCCTGGATTTGACCTTCCAGTCCTGTGTGCTATAAAAGGGACTGGGGCTCTGATCCTGTACACAGGTACGGAAGAGAAAGAGTTAAGCGACGTGCACACATAGACTCTGCTCAAGTTGCATGGTGGGACCCCATACCGTTACTGTGAGTGAGCTAGCGGTGATAAGCTGGACAGGTGGAAAGGGCATTGGCTCTGCGTGTCTTTGCTAAAAGCACCTAACCGAGTTCATGCAAAATTAAGAAAAAACGTTCTGGACAGCCGCACTCCAAAAATAAATTGCTTTTATTGTAAAATAAAAAAAACACACAAAAAGCATGCCACAGCAGACAGGGTAAAAAGCTGACGTGTTTCACAGCAAACTTTAGTGCTTATTCATAGCTTCATTAAACTATGAATAAGCACTAAATTTTGGTGTGAAACGCGTCAGCTATTTACCCCGTCTGCTGTGGTATGCTTTTTGTGTGTTTTTTTGATTTCACAATAAAAGCAATTTATTTTTGGAGTGCGGCTGTCCAGAATGTTTTTCCTTCATTTTGCACCATTCTATGCATTGCCAGCACCCTTGGCTTTGGATCAGATGAGGAGACTTTCTGATTAGTATCTTAGAGCGGTGATTCCTCTTTTTCATTAGAGTTTGTTCATGTTTAGTCATCTGTCCGGGTCATGAGTGTGGTTCAAGTAAAAGGTACTACATGTGTAAGGCACAAAGTGACTAGCGTAGCTCAGAAGAACCCATGCCAGGAGGGGGGTAGGCCTCTCATGTGACCGTTGCTTGGCGTCCAATGAGCAGGGAAACATGGAGAACATGACAGCCACCTAAATTGCCCTGTCTTTACATATTGTAAGCTATAAATTACTGTTGCATGACTATTATAACCTCTACTCCTCTATCATATGCTCACCCTGCATACATTTTAGGTTTACATAACTGATGCAAATGTAATAATAACTTTTTGCAAATGCAAAATTAAAAATGAAAACTAACATTCCTAATTGCCTAAGGGAACCAGTCAGCATCTGACAATCTTGCACTGCAGAGGTGAAAGTGGGATACAGATTCTTATTGTTTGCTATGAGCAACAAGCAAATGTTCTTAGTATACCCTTACATAAACCCTATGAGCTGTCACTGTGAAGCTGCAGGTCATGATGCCAGTGGCTATGCTTTGACCTCTGCATAGCAGTAGTACCAAATGCAAAGTGAGCAGAATACTAAGGAAGGAAGGCCTTTGTTACTTCTCTGGCCGCTCTACATCGCTTTCTTTCTTAAAACAAAAGTGCAAAGATTCCTGACATTTCTATAGAGGGGATGTCATTCTTAGACTTTAGTTCAAGCAGCTAAACAAGGCATGCTCACGTCCATGAGTGAGCATTTAGTTTTTTTTTTACATTTTGGATAGATTAGGGTAGGGTTATAACCCTGCCACAATTTTTGTTGTTGTTGCCATATGTTTCCCAGTGGGATAAGTGAGTAAAAATCCCTCCAAAGTAAGAGAATTCCAGGTTGTCACCAGGGTCAGAAACAGGGCCGTCTTTAAGGCAGGGCAAAAGGGGCAGCTGCCCTGGGCCCTGTCGTTGTTGTGGGGCCCAAAGCAGCTGCCTCATACTTGCCAACCATCCCAGTTTAAATTCCCTTGTCCCTTGAAGATTAAGTCCTGTGCTGTGTCCTGATATCTCAGTGTGAAGTGCTGCTACTAATGCTGCCCAGCTCTGCCCTATTGTTGTGTACGGATGACTCACCTGCAGACCCTGTGTTTACATGTAAATAAGCGGCATTCATATGTAAATACCTGAGGCTGGCAGAATTCATATGTAAATAAAGGCGACATTCATATGTATATCATGCACCTCTACAGTGAAGTGATGATGTGCTGTAACCTCTAGAAACCAACCATTAAGCAGTATTACTGTACAGTAATCTCTAGAAACCAATGAACAAGAAGAAATCATGTGCTGTAACCTCTAGCAACTAATCAGCGAGCAGTAATGTGTGCTGTAACCTCTAGCAACCAGTCAGTAAGTGGTAATGATATGCTGTAACCTCTGGCAACCAATCACAATCACTGCCTGATCTGATACAGTAAACTGATTCGTCTAGCTGATATTTATTGTATGTCTCAGAGCAGGTGGAGAGCAATTTTTTTGCACAGGGCGCAATCAACATTAACCACTTAAGACCCGGACCATTATGCAGGTTAAGGACCTTGCCCCTTTTTGCGATTCGGCACTGCGTCGCTTTAACTGACAATTGCGCGGTTGTGCGAGGTGGCTCCCAAACAAAATTGGCGTACTTTTTTCCCCACAAATAGAGCTTTCTTTTGGTGGTATTTGATCACCTCTGCGGTTTTTATTTTTTTTTACGCTATAAACAAAAATAGAGCGTCAATTTAAAAAAAAATGCAATATCTTTTACTTTTTGCTATAATAAATATCATAAAAAAACGTTTTTTTTCCCTCAGTTTAGGCCGATACGTATTCTACTACCTATTTCTGGTAAAAAAAACGCAATAAGCGTTTATCGATTGGTTTGCGCAAAATTCATAGCATACAAAATAGGGGATAGTTTTATTGCATTTTTATTAATATTTTTTTTTTTTTACTACTAATGGCGGCGATCAGCGATTTTTTTTCATGACTGCGACATTATGGCGGACACATCGGACAATTTTGACAAATTTTTGGGACCATTGTCATTTTCACAGCAAAAAGTGCTATAAAAATGCATTGTTTACTGTGAAAATGACAATTGCAGTTTAGGAGTTAACCACTAGGGGGCTCTTTAGGGGTTAAGTGTGACCTCATATGTGTTTCTAACTGTAGGGGGGCGTGGCTGGATGTGTGACATCATTGATCGTCTTTCCCTATATCAGGGAACAGACGATCAGTGACACTGCCACAACGAAGAACAGGGAAGGTGTGTTTACACACACCTCTCCCCGTTCTTCAGCTCCAGTGACCAATCGCGGGACACCGGCGGCGATTGGGTCCGCGGGTCCCGCGAACGTGGTCACGGAGCTTCTGACTGGGTCGCGAACGCGCGACCCCACGGCTGGGCTTAAAGAGACACGTACAGGTACGTGATTGTGCCCAGCTGTGCCATTCTGCCAACGTATATCGACGAGAAGAGGTCCTTAAGTGGTTAAAGACGGCCCTGGTCAGAAAGAGCTAGCCTCCCTATTGGTAAATGTCTCCTCAGATACTGTCCCAGGGAGGACTCAAAATTTGGAGTGAATAAAGAATGATGAGCGCAAACTGAAAATCTAAAAGTGAATATAAAGACAGTCCATAGGGGACTGATAACAATCAATAAAGATATGCAGTGAATTCAAAATTAGTGAAATAACCCAAAATTGATAATAAATCCAAAAATAAAAGTCCAAATATATAAATCAAAATTTGGATAAATCAATCTAGTGTGCTAGATAAACAAAACTTCTGCACTTCGGGCATCAATGTGGACAATCTTGATAACTCTTTGCTTAGCCTGGGCTCACAGTGCGCTTACCTCCAGACACTAGGTCATTTCGATCTAGACCCGCAACTGATTGAATTTGTTCATCAATAAAGTTATCTGAGTATCCTTTGTTTTTAAATCTTGCACCTATGAACTCTGCCTGAGTCAAAAAATTTACAGACTACCATCAATTAATAATTGGATAATGTTTAGGACCCCATTGGTTAATTGTTATGAAACGTTTATCTATCCAATATTGGTGTCCTTAGTCTGTTATCTTGTCATTTATATACATATTTTATTTTGACAAGTTTTAATGTGGGTTTTACATTTAATTGAATATAATTAATTTTTGGCATTTTGAGTTGTGCATATTCAATATGTCCGTTGCTTTTAGCGTGACATGGTCTGGTCATGGTTTGTTTATCACTGGCACACTAGATTGATTTATCCAAACTTTGATTTATATATTTGGACTTTTATTTTTGGATTTATTATCAGTTTTGGGTTATTTCACTAATTTTGAATTCACTGCATATCTTTATTGATTGTTATCAGTCCCCTATGGACTGTCTTTATATTCACTTTTAGATTTTCAGTTTGCTCTCATCATTCTTTATTCAGACCTTTATTTGTTGTTAGCACATTTTAGATTTGAGCAGCATTTTGTTTTTCACTGGTCACTTTTAATTTTCACTGTTGGCTAGCGCTTTAGTCACCCACTTGTTTATTCCAAAATTTGGAGTGCTCTTTTGTTTTTGATGGTAATAGTAAACATGACAAATAGGGCTAATCTCCCCAATAGGTGTTCTAATCTCTCTCCACACTAAAACTAAAATATATATTTAGCCAAGTCCCAGGTTTCTTTAAGCCTAATGGTGACCTCCAGACTTAGGGACAGCTGACATCCTTCTGTGTAGAGTGGATTATGAGGCATAGTGGGTGCAATGCAAGGTAGATTAATGGGTGCCAGACACTTCTTGAATGCATAGAGATTTATTGACTCTTAAACAGAACTGTGGGAGAGAGGTTTAGGGCCAGGACACCCTTTAGTAGTTGCAATGTTAAGGTAACCTGTCCATGGCGCTGGATCGAGATCGGGGGGCTCTTTCACCTCGATCCTGCCTAGGCCAATTTTCAGTTCTGTCACACAGTCATGCAACACTGTACCCAGATGAAATTTGTATAATTTTTTTCACACAAACAGAACTTTTTTTTTGGTTGTATTTAATCGCCTGACATTTTTGAACCCCCCCCCCCCCCCCAAAAAAAAAGAACATGTTTCCAGATAAAACCCTGTCTAAATAAAAAGTCCTTTCCTCTCTCCTTGCTTTGAGTGACAGGTTATTTACATATCTAGCTTGGACATGTTTATCATATGTTATGTTTATCATAATATGAGGTGATCCACAGTATAAAAAGTGAGAAATCCACCCTTCCCCCACATAACACATCCTGGTAATATACAATGAACGGTGGATCACCTCATATTATGATAAACATAACATATGATAAACATGTCCAAGCTAGATATGTAAATAACCTGTCACTCAAAGCAAGGAGAGAGGAAAGGACTTTTTATTTAGACAAGTTTTTATCTGGAAGTCTGTTAATTTTCACTGAACAATAAAAGAGGATTGCTCAGAGCTGGATTAACTCTGTGTGGCAAGACTGGGCACAGATGATCGGAAATCTTATACTCTACATTGTGACATAAAAAAGTGAAGTTTTTTTACTATTTGCACGTTTCAATAAAGCCATTAATTTTTCAGTACTGGTTGGTCCTCTTTGACGAAAATTCTTGTGGACCTTTAGTCCATTTATTAACCACTTGCTTACTGGGCACATAAACCCCCCTCCTGCCCAGGTGAAATTTCAGCTTTCGGCACTACGTCGCTTTAACTAACAATAGCGCGGTCGTGCGACGTGGCTCCCAAACAAAATTTACGTCCTTTTTTCCCCACAAGTAGAGATTTCTTTTGGTGGTATTTGATCGCCTGTGCGGTTTTAATTTTTTGCGCTATAAACAAAAAAGAGCAACAATTTTGAAAAAAATACAATATTTTTTACTTGTTGCTATAATAAATATCCCAATTTAAAAAAAAATAAAACAATTTTTTTTCCTCAGTTTAGGCCGATACGTATTCTTCTACATATTTTTGGTAAAAAAAAAATCGCAATAAGCGACTGGTCTGCGCAAAAGTTATAGCGCCTACAAAATAGGGGACAGAATTATTATCTTTTATTCTTTTTTTTTTTTACTAGAAATGGCGGCGATCTGCGATTTTTATTGGGACTGCGACGTTATGGTGGACACATCGGACACTTTTGACACATTTTTGGCACCATTCACATTTATACTGCAATCAGTGCTATAAATATGCACTAATTACAGTATAAATGTGACTGGCATTGAAGGGGTTAACACTAGGGGGTGAGGAAGGGGTTAAATGTATCCCTGCATTGTGTTCTAACTGTAGGTGGAGGGGGGGGGTGACCGATCTATGTCCCTATGTACAAGGGACACAGATCGGTCTCCTCTCCAGAGACAGCACCGCTGTCTCTGTGTAAAACGGCAATGAGAGATGATCTCATATGTTTACATATGAGATCATCTCTCATTGGCCGCACAGATCGCCTAGCAAACGGCCACTCTGATTGGCCGTTCGCGGCGATCTGTAATTGGCTGTGTCCAAGGGACACGGCCAGGACAGAAGTTCCCCGCTGCATGCTTTGGAGCGTGCGCGGGGAACGCGCAAAGGGGCGGACGTCAATTGACGTCCACTTGGCCTTTCAGGTCCGCGCTGTAGCCGTCATTCGACTATAGCGCTGACCCCTAGTGGTTAAATGCTCTTGGTAATCTAGAAGACCACATTCCTCTTTTATTCTAGGTGAATTACAGAGGAGTGACAGTATACATTGATCTAAAATACTGGAATATACGTTATTATTACAGCAACTAATTTTATCTTTTGTTTTATCCCCTTGTTTGCTGTACAAGGTTGCAGGGCACTTTTCACGTGAATGGGTCATGCTTCACAGATGCTACATCCACCCAAGGCTGGTGCAAGGATTTTTGACATCCTAGGCAAAGCCTCATTTTGCCACCCCCCACATTGGCTCACCCTGGACTCCACCCCCTTTGTCCTGCCCATGTATACCGCAGCTTTTTAATGAAGTGCCCATTAAATGCTTGCTCCCATCAGGGCCAGCTTTAGGTGTTCAGGCGCCCTGTGCGAGCTAATCCTGTGGCGCCCCCCCAGACCGCTACACACTGACCGCTACACAATACACTACCCACAGACCACTACTACACAGTACACACTGACCGCTACACAAACTCCCCACAGACCATTACACAATAAACTATCCACTGACCACTACACAATACACACTGACCGCAACACAATAAACTACCCACAGACCACTACACAATAAACTACCCACAGACCGCTACACAATACACACTGACCGCTACACAATACACACTGATCGCTACACGAACTACCCACAGACCACTACACAATAAACTACCCACTGACCGCTACACAATACACACTGACCGCTACACAAACTACCCACAGACCACTACACAATAAACTACACACTGACCGCTACACAATATACACTGACCGCTACACAATAAACTACCCACAGACCACTACACAATAAACTACCCACAGACCACTACACAATAAACTACCCACAGACCACTACACAATACACACTGACCGCTACACAAACTACCCACAGACCACTACACAATACACACTGACCGCTACACAATACACACTGACCGCTACACAATACACACTGACCGCTACACAAACTACCCACAGACCACTACACAATAAACTACACACTGAACGCTACACAATACACACTGACCGCTATACAATACACAGTATTTTACTATAGGAGGTATTGGTGGACTACAATGACCAGAATTTTAGTACCACCAATGCCTCCTATAGTAAAATGCTGGGCCTTGTAGTCCACCAGAGCCCCCTATTACTATAGGGGGCTCTGGTGGACTACAAGGCCCAGCATTTTACTATAGGAGGCATTGGTGGGACTAAAATGCTGGTCATTGTAGTCCACCAATGCCTCCTATAGTAAAATACTGGGCCTTGTAGTCCACCAATGCCTCCTATTGTAAAATGCTGGGCCTTGTAGTCCACCAATGCCTCCTATAGTAAAATTCTGAGCCTTGTAGTCCATCAATGCCTCCTATAGTAAAATGCTGGGCCTTGTAGTCCACCAATGCCTCCTATAGTAAAAGGCCTTTTACTATGGAGTCATCACACGTTACACACTGACTTTCTGGCTGCTCCCTCCCTCTCCCCAGATCAATATCTACTCCCCCGGGGGGGGGGGGGGGGGTGACACAGAGGAGGGGGGGTAAGCTGACCTGGCAGATGAGCCCTCAGGAGACACACATCGGGAGGCAGGACTCCGGGAGCAAGCAGGCACGATCATCGAATCCACAGTGCAGCTCCGCCCCCGCCTCCACACTTGACCAGCACCAGCTCAGCATGGCCATTCACAGACCCCCATGTCTGCTTCCCGGCATGCCCTGCCCCGCCCATCGCACATGGCCCATTCGGCCAATCACAGAGCATCCACTGGCTCAAAGCACATCGCATATCGTGACAGCGATAGCGAGTGGAGAAATCCGGCTGCTACTGGCCACAGGACTCAACAGGCACGGCGCCCTGTTGCTCATGGCGCCTTGTGCGGGCGCACGACTCGCACACCCCTAAGGCCGGCCCTGGCTCCCATTCATTCGGGAGTAGGGACACAGAAGCAGTCCTCTGCACCTCTTACACTATGTGCGAACAGAGCAGCGGCTTCCTGCTAATGCTAAGACTTCGTTGCTTGCTGCAGAGAGTAGGAACACCAGTGGCCGGGCGACCTAGTGGTAGCACCAAACCTGCATCCACCAACCAGGACAGGGCATATAACTCCTGCTGCAGCATGTGTACACCCCTGGCCACTGCAGCTAAAGGGGGTGTGGTTTGGGTGATAAAAACATGTCTGAACTATGGAGTTTTACCACCCCCCATACTGCAAATGTAACAGTACCTTTACTGTTCTGAGCACCCTATAAAACTGCTTTCACACTGATGTGCTGTGGTTTACCAACACCGCAGGCGCACTTTCTGCAAGCGCACCAAACCCACAGGATATAAGTCTTTGGTTAAGTGCAGCAAACCTGCAGGTACACTGCACCTGTGGTGTGAGTAAACCGCAGTCCTATACTATTATCAGCCCTCAAAAAATCCACTCGCCTGCTCGCATTTTGCGAGTGGATTTTGAGGGCTTGCGAGTGTGGGCTGCCTGCGAGCTGGGGAGGAGTACCGCCGGCCGGCAGCCTAGACAGTCGCCTGCTCGCATTTTGCGAGTGGATTTTGAGGGCTTGCGAGTGTGGGCTGTCTGCGAGCTGGGGAGGAGTACCGCCAGCCGGCAGCCTAGATTGTATGGGAGCCATTCTCCAAGCAATCGGAGGGGAGGAGAAAGGAGAGCTGCCGCTTGGTTGATTAGAGCATCGGGGGACATAACAGCTTTAATTTCAATAGCTATGTGTTCCCCGCCGCGCGCTGTCATATACAGCTCCTCCCTCCTTGTCTGGGGAACTTTGATAGACAGATCACCTGTCCAATCCAGGGACAGGTGATCTGTCTATCAACGTTCCCTGGACAAGGGCTGTATACGGTGGCGCGCGGTGGGGAACACACAGCTATTGAAATGAAAGCTGTTATGTCCCCCGATGCTCTAACCAAGCAGGCGGTGGTTCTCCTCCCTTGCACAGGTAGGCTGCACTGGGAGACATGGGCAGGCTGCATTGGTGGCCAAAGTTGTTAATATTTATTTTTATAACATAATTTTGCATAAAACATTTAAGTGTCATTTCATGAGATATTTATGAGGGCATGTTTAGGGTCGCGGTAGGGTGGGGCAACTGGTGGCAAGTAACCCTTGAGGCCTGGCTAGTAGCTCAGGACTTGAAATTTTGAGCCATGCTATTATGCCCAGTGTATTGCTTCACACTGACCTGAAGCTCTCTTCTTTCCTGCTGCTAGCACCACTCTGGAAACCACTAGCCAGGATAAGAGGTGGAGTATAGTTGGTATCACTCCGCATGGGGCAGGAGCCAGGACTACAGAAGAGGCAATAGCAAAATGCAGACTATGCACATCTATGTTTTGATACACTTGGAATGTATTTAGCCAATTTAAACTGAAATTTAAGTTTGGCCTTAATAGAAGGTCTGGTATATGATCTTTTGGAAGTTTACTAAACTGTATAATTGGAGAAAAAAGAAAAACAAAAAAAAACACTATGCTTTCCCCCCGTTTAGGTCAATACTCTTCAGGATATTAGAGTTGGAGCACTGACTATTCTTTGGACTGGGCATACTAAACCCTCCAATTATATACAGGTCGGATATAATTTACAGAGAATAAGATTGTGTTGCAACCAGTAATACATCTTCCTATTTAATGTTCAAGCCTTGTTTCTGTCACACCAGGTTTATCGCTACTTTAACTGCTTGCTTCTCGCAGGACGACTATAAACGTCCTGTCTTTGAAGAGGAATACACTTGTTATGGTAGCAGCTAGCTACCATAACCCCGGTATCCTCTTCAAGAGCCGGCGGTTCTCTTTCAGATAAAAGTGGTCTCGCCGGTGATGCTCTGCGGCGCTTGATTGCATTTTAGTGTAAATATGAGATCTGAGGTCTGTTTTATATTTAAGAGGACCTGTCACATTTTTTTTTCTATTACAAGGGATGTTTACATTTCTTGTAATAGGAATAAAAGTAAAATATTGTGACATTTAAAAAAAAAAAAAAACACTAAAAAAAAGAAAGTTAAAATAAGAAGAAAAATAAATAAATAAACGCTGCCGAGCTCGTGTGTAGGAGCGAACACATACGTGAGAGCGCCCGCATAGGAAAACCTTGTTCAAACCACACGTGAGGTATCGCTGCGATCGGTAGAGCGAGAGCAATATTCGCCTATGGAAATTTTAAACGGTAAAAGTTTGTCGTCATTCCACGAGCGGGCGCAATTTTGAAGAGCAACATGTTGGGTATCAAATTTAGTTGGCGTAACATTATCTTTCACAATATAAAATATTAGCCCAACTTTACAGATATCTTCGTTTTTAATTTTAAAAAGTGTGTTTTTTTCCCCCAAAAAATGCACTTGTAAGACCGCTTCGCAAATATGGTGTGACAGACAGTATTGCAACAACCGCCATTTTATTATCTAGGGCAGTGATGGCGAACCTTGGCACCCCAGATGTTTTGGAACTACATTTCCCATGATTCTCAAATACACTGCAGAGTGCAAGAGCATCATGGGAAATGTAGTTCCAAAACATCTGGGGTGCCGAGGTTCGCCATCACTTATCTAGGATATATATATATATATATATATATATATATATATATATATATATATATATAAATAAAAATGGGGGTTCTAAATAATTTTCTAGCAAAAAAAGTAATGTTTTTAACTTGTAAAACACCAAATCTCAGAAGTAGGCTCAGTAATGTAGTGGTTCCATTTCTCAAACTGGTTTTATGTTATGTAGACAGCCAGACAATGTTTATTAAGCCCTTCCTGCCCAACAGGGTCTTTAAACCCAGAGGGCAGGAAGGACTGCAGATCACATGATGACTAAATAGCTGTCAGTGTTTACAAGTTTAGGGCTTAATGTCCAGTAAGCTCCTGATCATTACTATGACAACTCAGCCCGTGTGATGCAGGCCAGGGGCAGACCATGTAGCCAAGAGGCTCAATACTTTATTTGTATGATACAGAGAAATTCATAAGGTAAACCTTGTATTAGTCAGGGTTCACACTGTAGCGAACACAGACATTGCATATAATTCACACCCGCACTGTGGTGCCGACCACATGCGATGTCTGTGCAATGCAAGTTCAGCCCTAGGGCTAAACTCGCATTGGATTCGCACAAAAAAAAAAAAAGGTGCACGGACTCCCCCCCCCCCCTGGAAATAGGTTTGCATGGGCCTTTTCACCCAAGCGATCCGATTCTTGTCCGAATCCACAGTTTGCACTGCAATCTGTGAACCGATTTGGCGGTGTCATTAACATAGTATTGACACCCGCAGCGGTTGACAGAAGGCAGTGTGAAATGCCTGTAGAAGAGATGCAATGTGGAAACCCACGCTGGTTCCGCATTACTACAGTGTGAACCCTGGTTGAAGGTACTTTGGTTCAGTGGTTTTCAACCTCAGTACTCAAGTACCCCCAACAGGCAATGTTTTAAGGTTTCTCTTTACTTTGCACAGCTGCTTTAACCACTTAAGGACCGCCTCCTGCACCTATACGACGGCAGAATGGCATGGCTGGGCACAAGCACGTAAGGTACGTCCTCTTTAAGTGCCCAGCCGCAGGCACGCACCCCGGTCCGAAGCTCCGTGGGACCCGATCGCCGCTGGAGTCCCGCGATCGGTCCCCGGAGCTGAAGAACGGGGAGAGCTGTGTGTAAACACAGCTTCCCCGTTCTTCACTGTGGCGTCGTCATTGATCGTGTGTTACCTTTTATAGGGAAACACAATCAATGAAGTCACACCCCCCCTACAGTTAGAAACACAAATTAGGTCACACTTAACCCCTTCAGCACCCCCTTGTGGTTAACTCCCAAACTGCAATTGTAATTGTAATTTTCACAGTAAACAATGCATTTTTAATGCATTTTTTTGCTGTGAAAATGACAATGGTTCCAAAAATGTGTCAAAATTGTCCGAAGTGTCTGCCATAATGTCGCAGTCACGGGAAAAAAAAAAAAGAATAAATCCAACAATATGTAGCAGGTGTAATTGTTTTCAAAAGATTTGTTGTTCTTGTCAACCAGGCACCCCTCCCTGACAGACCAGGCAGGCCCTGCACTCCCAAGACCCTCTGCAAAATATATGGAAGATGAGCAATACAGCCGGCTCCCTGGAACATTTTAGTCTATGTTTGTACAAGTAGTAGCAGCATATTGCAGCATCATTCTTCCGACTAAGTTTTTTAGTGCCGCAAATGACAGGATGCCGATATAAAAAAAAAAAGGAAGGATTTTTGTACTCACCGTAAAATCCATTTCTCTGAGTTCATAGACGGACACAGCCTTCATTGACCTTAGTGTTATGCTTCTTCCTACCAGGAGATTTAGGCAGAATTCTACAGCACTTAAGGTGTTAAAAACCTTTCCTTCATGCCGCTCCTCCCAGGGGGCGTGGTTCCCCAAGGCATAACCCACACCCTGCTCTAGCAGCCTCAGTTCGTAACAAGCAGTACAAACAAAGGAGGGGTGGGTGCTGTGTCCGTCTATGAACTCAGAGAAATGGATTTTACGGTTAGTACAAAAATCTTTTTCTCTTTCGTTCAGACGGACACAGCCTTCATTGACCTTAGGGACGTCCCCAAGCAGTGTCAATAAATTTCAGGGGTGGGAAAAATAACACAGCAAAAACAGGTTACACCCCAAACAAAAACCGGAGTTACTCAACGGAGGAACTCCAACCTTAAACTGCCGCCTGTAACACCCTGCGGCCGAAGGAGGCATCAGAAGATGCACTCACATCCACCTTATAAAACTTTGAAAAAGTGTGGACCGACGACCAGGTCGCAGCCTTACACACCTGTAACACAGAGGCTTGGTGTCGGAAAGCCCAAGAGGCCCTGGTCGAATGCGCCGTGACCCGAAAGGGGGGCGCCTGCCCCTTCAGGGCATAGGCCTGAAGCACAATCCGTCGGAACCACCTAGGAATGGTGGCCGACGAGACTGCCAGGCCCTCTTGTAGGGCCAGCCACCGACACGAACAGTGAGCCCGACTTCCGGAACGGAACCGTAACATATAAGTACACTCGTAGGGCCCGAACCACATCCAGAGGATGCAAAGTGGCCTCCTCTTGGCATTTCGGCCGAGGACATAAGGATGGAAGAACAATGTCCACATCCAAGTGAAAAGCCGAAACGACCTTAGGGAGAAAAAACGGCTGCGGCCGCAGCACCACCTCATCATTACGGATGACCAAGCAGGGAGCCTTGCAAGACGAGGCCGCCAGAACAGACAGACACCCGTCTGATTGAGGTAATTGCTACCAGAAATAAAATCACCTTTTGTGACAATAAACAAAAAACCTCCCGAATGGCCTCAAAGGGAGCATCCCGAAGCACTGAAAGGACTAAATTCAAGTCCCATGGGGGTAATGGAGGGCGCACCGGAGGGGCCACCTGCCAGACCCCCTGACCCAACGTACGCACCCAGGAGTGCGATGCCAAGGGTCGCTGCAAGTAAAAACAGCCAGAGCAGAAATCTGGCTCCTAACCGTACGTAAGGCGAGAGCCTGAACCACTCCCTGCTGCAAAGACAGCAGAATCCTGTACACAACGCATGTACGAGAGTGCCAGTTCATCTCCCCACACACAGAGAAGTAGGCCTTCCATGTATGAGGAAAAAACCTACGTGAGGTAGACTTCCGTGCAGGCAGCACAGTAGAGACCACCGAGCCCAATGGGCCTCGGTCCTTAAGCCCCTGGCTCTCAACAGCCACGCCGCTAAGGCCGGTGGCTGTGAAACAGGGTGGAAGATCGGACCCTGTAACAGAAAATCAATTCCCAGGGGAAGACGCTAGGGGGCCGGTCGGCCCTGTAGATCCAGGGACCACCTGGCAAGGCAAAGCTTGATTGCTCGGAGCTCCAGAACGTTGATCAGTAGGCAGGACTCCACCTGAGTCCGGTGCCCCAAGCGCCCCTCCCCAACCGGAGAGGCTGGCATCCATCGTGACCACTGTCCAGTGGCCTGCAGAAAAATGACTTTCCGGCCCGAAGCACCGGAAACGCCAGCCACCACACCAGGGGAGACATGATCAGATGACTCAATTGAATCTGGTAATCCAGAGATGACGGAAGCTAGTCCCATCGTGACAGCAGTTCCCTCCGTAGTACCCTGGCATGGAATTGGGCATACGGAACCGCCTCGAAAGAGGCTACCAACCGACCCAGAACCTTCCTGCAGAATCGCAGAGATGACCGCTTCTGGGTCGGCAACTGCTGCACAGCAGATAGCAGAGTCTGAAGTTTTTCCGTTAGGAGAAAAACACTCCCGCCCCGGAGGAATCCAGGACTAGTCCCAGGTATT
The DNA here is from genome assembly GCF_905171775.1 of Rana temporaria. Classification (NCBI taxonomy): domain Eukaryota; kingdom Metazoa; phylum Chordata; class Amphibia; order Anura; family Ranidae; genus Rana; species Rana temporaria. The sequence goes on from NC_053490.1 coordinate 383,374,281, forward strand.
GCAGTCCCTGAGACGGAATCAACCCTGATTTCAGGACAATCCAGAAACCAGCCGAACACTCGGAGAGCCTGACACGTGATAGACACGGCTCCACCAATGCAGAGCTCGAAAAAGCTCGTAGGAGAATGTCGTCCAGACATCCCATGATAACAAACCCCCGCTGTCCCAGCCGGGCCAGTATCGGGACGAGCACCTTGGCGAAAACCCGCCGAATGGGAAGGACACCAATTGAAAATGGTCCCCACCGACCGCAATGCACAGAATATCCGGTGGTTTGAGGATATGCAGGTACACGTTCATGACATCCAAGGATGCCAGAAAATCCCCCTGATGGAGTGCCGCTATTACCAAGCGAATCGACACCACCTAAAAGTTTGCACCTTGACAAAACAAACGAGGGACTTGAGGCCCAGGATTGACCGGGCCCCATCCTCCGTGGGGACACAAACAGAATGGAGTAAAAAACCCAGAGACCGTTCCAACGAGGGAACTGGCACAATCACTCCCCTGACCAGAAGATCCTGGACAGCCCCTGACAGAGTCAACCGGCGAACCGGAGGAGGCCAGAAGCCGGAGGGAAAAAAACGGTTTGGCAGACAAGAGAGAAACTCAGTCTTGTACCCCAAGGAAAACACTTAGCCATGCGAAGCCAGTCTCCCACCCAAGACACGGGCGGGAGCAGACCTTCAGGCGGAAGCAGGTATGTCCGCAGACTTGTTAGGCATGCGGTATCAGGTGCGCTGCTACCCCGCAGCGGGGATTCAAGCACCATGTAGACCTACCCCCACCGCACAGGGCGAGTGAAAAAACGCTCTGAGGTAGGCAAGGAGGGTCCTTGCACAGGGCGAGGTCCCTAGCCCTTCCCAGACTGTGGGAACAGCATGCGCTTACCACCCGTGGCATCCTCAATGATGCCATTCAGTGAATTCCCAAAAGGACCGTTCACCCTTAACGGCCATCACCAAGGCCACCTTAGAGGTCCTTCTTCCAGCTCCTGCAGCAGGAGCTTCGCCCTTTTAGTCGGGGCCTGACCAGGGCCCCGGCCAGAGCCGGCCTCACCGCCGAACCCACCATTGTGAATAGGGAGCGGGCCACGGCCTCCACTCTCCTATCAGCGGGATCCTGAAATGCAGGAGCCCCTTATACAGGCAACGTGGTGGCCTTGCGCAGTCTGGACACAGGGGGGTCCACTGGCGGAGGAGAGACCTACTTTATTTTTTTTTAAAGCCCCCCCAAGGGGGTAACGGGTTGCAAAGTTTTTTGACAAACTTTTTGCGGTGCATCCCATTCCTTGTATAACATATTGTCCAAATAAGGAACACAAGGAAACACTTCAGCGGTGCGTGGTAGTCTGCTGGTACTGACACGGAGGTGTCTCCGCCACATCCTCAATTTTTAGAGTCTCACGCACCGCAGAAACAAGAGCTCCAACAAATTCTTGCCAGCAACTGACTGCAGCAGAGTCATCCTCACTATCCATAAGGGTTAAAACCGCAGCCTCTGACATAACAGAACCAGAAAAAAACAGCGATTCTGTGTCATCCCCAGAAGCAGGCTCAGGGAGGGGGCGCTTTTTTACCCCCCATCCGGGCACTAGCTGCTTCAAACCTGGCAAGAAACCCAAGACAGCCAACATAACAGATGTGGCAGGGAAAGGGGCGTTAAGAGTTAACTCAGGCATAGCTTGAGAGGGAGACCTGGCTCAGGTTCCATAGTGTCAGCGCTGAGTCACCCACCCTGCAAGGCAGGACAAAAAAAAAACAACCCACTGGTCACCTCCTTGCTGCTATTGCAGAGCATGGGGGCCCCTGGTATTCACCACCCCACCCAGCTGCAGAGGGAGATGAAAAAAAAAAACCTGAGGTGTGCTCTGATGTGCTGGCTGTGATGTGTCACCTCAAGGAAGATTCACAGCGTTTCACAGCACTAAAACTGGTAGAAGAAACCAGAGGCCTAAAAAACTGTTACAGCACTAAAACTGTACAAGATACCAGAGGCTGTGCTGTGTCTGTCAGCGTTACCAAGGAGATTTCCAAGATGGCCGCTGTCTGAGGTAAAAATCAACTCACAGAACACAGCAGCACACAGCAGCACCCCCCAGAGTAACAACACAGTCCCCCAACAACACACGGGCCCCGGTGGTAATAAAGAAAACCCAGGAGGCCCCCCTTCACAGCCACTACCCAGTCAGGGGAAGGAGGGAGAGGAAGGGGAGAGAGGAAAGCAGGGCGGACCCTCAGACGACCTCCCCAGGGAAAACACCAGCCAGACCACTTACCTGAGTAAGGGGCCACTACATACCCGTCCTGCGACTACCCGGCTGGAGGTATCCCAGACAGAACCAACGTCCGTAAACGGCATGGCTGTCGGCAAGACACACTGTGACACAGCCATAGAGACCGGTCATATGTGTGCCCTAGAACCGAAGTTCCCCAGCCGCCCCTGGAGCAACAGGGCCTGTCGTGGATGTCCCAAAGCTGAGCTGAGGGCCGGCACACGCTCGAAGGCCGAACATGGGGGGACTACAAGGGTCGAGGACCCAGCCTGGTCACCCAGTCGGCTGTTGATAGAAGAATCGCAGGATTCAAAAATGCAGGAACAAAATAATAAAAAAGCGAGAAAAATCACAAGAAAAAAAACTCCAGAGTCCAGGAACTCCAGAGAGAGCCTGACCTCCTGTCGTTAGGCAGAAAACAAACTGAGGCTGCTAGAGCAGGGTGTGGGTTATGCCTGGGGGAGCCACGCCCCCTGGGAGGAGCGGCATGAAGGAAAGGTTTTTAACACCTTAAGTGCTGTAGAATTCTGCCTAAATCTCCTGGTAGGAAGAAGCATAACCCTAAGGTCAATGAAGGCTGTGTCCGTTTATGAACGAAAGAGAAACACATTTCTTATAAATACATACCTAGATTAAAATTGTGGCTTTTAACATTTTCTTGGGTTTAAACAAATTCCACAGGAAAAAAAAAAAAAGTTTTAAATAATGAGGCCATAAGCAACTCTGCAGCTAGGTTTGCTTCTTCTCCATAATCTAGCATTCCTTTGCCTGTACACAGTAGCACAGGCTACTTATTTGGTCTCTCAATTTAAAGGCTTAGTTCACATTTACAGAACAACTCTAAAAGGCAACATAACATATGATGGCACTGATCAGAATCCATCTGGTCCATCCTGGCAGCACAGAATGAGGAAGAGAGAGCAACATGAATTTCAAATCCCAAGACTGGTGGAGTGGCTGCGGGAAGCCCTGACAGCTGAGGATTGTGGGTAAAAAGTACAGCGGGGACCGTGGGGGCTCTGATGTCAAGTCACCTTTACAGTTTTTCGTTAAAGGCGAACACTTTAAGTAATGAATCAATGACAACTAATTAGGAGGTCTATGTAACCGCCTCCAACTACTATCTGAACTCTAGGTAAATATAAAGACAAATTATTGTGGCTATGTGTTTTGGTTTTTTTTTAAACGTGAGCAGAGTAAATACCTGAATTTGACTTGGAATCAACCCCATTTAGTCCCTATACAACAGAACTTATGCCGCGTACACACAATTTTTTTTAAATGTCATTAAAAACAATCGTGTGTGGGTTCCAGAGCGTTTTTCTCGACGTGAAAAATTGGCATTAAAAATTTAGAACATGCTCTAAAATTTTCTTATCGTTGTTCACGTTGTCGTTTTTCACGTCGTGAAAAATGGTCGTGTGTAGGCTTTAACGACGGGGAAAAAAAGTGCATGCTCAGAAGCAAGTTATGAGACGGAGCACTCGTTCTGGTAAAACTAGCGTTTGTAATGGAGATAGCACATTCGTCACACTAACAGACTAAAAAAAACGAAGACTGAAAAGTGCGAATCGTCTCTCAAACTTTTACTAACACAAAATCAGCAAAAGCAGCCCAAAAGGTGGCGCCATCTAAATGGAACTTCCCCTTTATAGTGCCGTCGTACGTCACTGCGCTTTGCTCCAGCATTTTTTTTCCCTCGATCGCAGGCTGGACAAGAATCACGTAGAGAAAAACTGTTTTTTTTCTAGGACATTAAAAACGGTCATGTGCATTAGAGTTGAAAAAGAAGAAGAGGCACGAGTAAACAATTAGTTCATATGCTGGTAAGGAGCATGCGAGTCACTGTGCTACACTTCCAGTCAGAGCAAGGGGGTTGAATGATGCAGATTGTCTTTCAACCCAGAAGACTGAAGACCTCTAGTGGAGGAAGACAAGTACTGTGGCAGATGGCTCTGGACTGAAAAAAAGAAAAAAGGCTACATTTTTTAAATTCATCTTTTAATCGAACATTTTGTCGCTTTAATTTGGACTGGGGTTCCAATTCAAATAGGTTTGATTTTACGTTTTAGACACAATTTTCAGCTGTAGAGAACATCAATAAAAGGTTTTATTTTTGTCGTAATTACCACAAGTCCAATGCCATAGTTATGTGCAAAAATCCGCAAAGTGTGGACTACAGATGGTTGTTGCAACTGATCTTCTGGAGTAAACCAGTACAAGAAAGACCTGGGATGAAATGCATTTCCAGTACAGTTCTGTCCACTGCAGAAGCTATAAACAAAGTTCCGCACCCACATAAGACTGCATTCAGTCATTTGCTTAGGAGTGGTCACAAAAGGAGGCAGCTCCACGTTCAAGTGAATACCACTTCATGTACATAGCCCAAAGGTCCGAGTAATCCTTAGTCTGTTGGGTCCTGACACTCTTCACAATCTCTCATATCTTCTGAATAATTTTCTATCTGGATTGTAGTCGTGTGGAAGTGGAATTTACTCTGAAGGCGAGAACTGGCCTCTTTCAGTACCATCTGAGAGTCTGCATCTTCATCTGGAATATAAAAAGGAAACAAGGAAAGCAGTGAGCCATCAAGTATAGAGAGGAGTCATCCTAAACCAATGACACGCTAAAAAGGGATCCAACTGGACAGGCAACTTCTCTATATAATTTTATACATTTTCTCAAATCCACCAACATAATGCACTGACCAAAACGGAAACAAGAGAAATGAATAGGGACAGTAGCACACAATATACATATATACACACACACACACACACATACATATATACATATATATATATATATATATATATATATATATATATATATATACACACACACACACACACACACACACACACACACACACACACACACACACACACCGCATGAAGCTTGAATGTTCTCCCTGTGCTTGCATAGGTTTCTGCTGAGTACTCTGCTTTCTTCTCACCAGCCAAAAGATATGCTGGTAGATTTATTAGCTTCTGTCTAAATTGGCCCTAGTATGTGTATGTATGAATGTGAGTTAGGGGCCAGGTAATGATTTGAATGTATAAAAAAAGATGTAAAACTCTGCATAAATTGATGGTGCTATACAAGTACCTGTAATAAATACATTGCACATACTTCTTATTGAAACCATATATAAACAAAATACAGAGTCAAATTTTTGTTTTATTGGCCATCAGTTTCATTGTGTAAATTTTTTCTCCAAGTAGTTCATGTTATTTCCAGTGGTATGACCATACGATCTCATATAATCCTTTTCTTAGAGAGAGGCGTACAGTGCAATCTGCGTTTCTGACAAAAGGTCTGCTTTTTCAGGACATTACCGGAGGTTAGAGCTGCACTATTAATCATTAAAAATCGTTATCACGATTTTTTTCCCCCTTGCGATCTTGACAAAGTATTTTTCTGATCTTTCTATGCTCTGCTAAAGCAGACAGCCATCAAAAGAAAAGGGGGGAAAAAAAAAGGGGGCAGTCTGCCAAGTATCAACACTCTTTAGCAGAGGAACCAAGTATAAAAACATTGTAATGATTTGTCCTTTAGATCAAAGGAATACATTGTGTGTAAATGAGGAAAGTTTAACCATGTAAACACTAAACCCTTTTCTAACATTTGTTGGTTTCCAAGTTAAAAATAAAAAAAAATTTTGCTAGAAAATTACTTAGAACCCCCAACACACACACACACACACACACACACACACTGGGTTTCCAATATCTTGCAAAGTTGACATTAGCTTATTGTTAAAGTGCAGGGTAACCTCTATTTGCTGCCTTTTGTTCCATTTATACCATTGGATGAATTTTATTAAACCCATTTGATAAATGATATTGTTCGAATTTCGGCGCTGCCCCGTGTCCTCTGCAAACTTGCTGCGCTATCCTAACTAGACCTCCTAGTTTTCATCTTGTACTACAGAATTATTAGCCTCCATGTTGTAAAATTCTGAACGTAGAAATAGTTGAGAAGTTTAGCAAAAAATACAAATGGGAAGGCCGACAACACTCAGTCCACAAAAATGCTGCGAGTTGTTAGGCCATAATGGGCCTAAAAGCATAGTGCGCGAGAGCACGAGAAATTTATATATATATATATATATATATATATATATATATATATATATATATATACACACACACACACACACACACACACACACACACACACATACACATATATACATACATACACACACACACACACACACATACATACATACATACACACACACACACCTAGATTGTCTGGCAACTTACTTATTGCTATGTGAACAGAAAGGACAGGCTGAGATACTGTAAGAGCCCAAATATGTAGACTGTGAAGAGCCTTTACACCACTTATAGAAAGCAGGGTATCCTTTACCATGTTAAAGTCCACACCTTTGGGAGTGCCTGTATGAATAAAAAAAATAAAAATAAAAAAATCTTATTGGATCGCACATACTGTTTCATATTCTTGGTTCTGTTGTTGGGATTCCATTAGCAAAAACTTACCCTCCATGAGTACAAGCAGGACATCTCTGAGAATAGTCAAGGTTGTTGCCAAAACAAGAACAGAGAACAAAAACGTGCAAATA